>NC_080838.1:1750997-2050997 GCF_030435755.1 Ochotona princeps
AGCCAGAAAGACAGACAGCAAAAGAGACACAGATTGGCAAGGCAAGGCTGGCTCTCTGAGAGACAGACAAAGAGAGAGGCAGAGAGCCAGCCTTGCCATGCCAGAGAGAGAGTCAGAGAGCCAGCCTTGCCTTACCAGAGCGAGAAAAAAATAGCGACAGAACACAGATTTGCCAGGCAAGGCTGGCTCTCTGAGAGATAGACGAACACAGCGAGAGACAGAGACAGAGTGCCAGCCTTGCTTTGACAGATATAGAGCCAGAGAGCCAGCCTTGCCTTGCCAAAGAGAGATACAGCCAGCGAGAGAGACACAGATTGGCAAGACAATGCTGACCCTTTGATAGACAAACAGACAGAGAGAAAAAAAGAGACAGAGAGCCAGCCTTGCCTTGCCAGGGAGAAAGAGAGACAGTCTTGCCTCGCCAGCCAGACAGACAGATAGCGAGAGAGTCATAGATTCGCAAGGCAAACCTGGCTCTCTGAGAGACAGACAGACAGAGAAGAGACAAAGAGGCAGGCTTGCCATGTCAGAGGGAGAGAGTCAGAGAGCCAGCCTTGCCTTGCCAGAGATAGAGACAAAGTGCCAGAATTGCCTTGCCAGAGAGAGAGAGAGAAAGAAAGACAGAGAGCCAGCTTTCCCTTGCCAGCCAGAAAGACAGACAGCAAGAAAGACACAGAATGGCAAAGCAAGGCTGGCTCTCTGAGAGACAGACAAAGAGAGAGGCAGAGAGCCAGCCTTGCCTTGCCAGAGAGAGAGTCAGAGAGCCAGCCTTGCCTTACCAGAGCGAAGAAAAGATAGCGACAGAGGCACAGATTTGCAAGGCAAGGCTGGCTCTCTGAGAGACAGACAGACACAGCGAGTGAGAGAGACAGAGTGCCAGCCTTGCTTTGACAGAGATAGAGCCAGAGAGCCAGCCTTGCTTTGCCAGAGACAAAAGGACAGGAAGAAAGACCGAGATTGGCAAGGCAAGGCAGGCTCTTGAGAGACAGACAGACAGAGAGACAGTGAGCTAGCCTTGCCTTGCCAGAGAAACAGACAGTGGGAGAGACACAGATTGGCAAGGCAAGGCTCTCTCTCTGAGAGAAAGACAGATAGAGTTAGAGACAGAGAGAGAGCCAGCCTTGCGTTGTTAGCGAGAGAGAGTTAGAGAGCCAGCCTTGCCTTGCCAGAGATAGAAGCAGAGAGCCAACCTTGCCTCGCAAGAGAGAAGGACAGCCAGCGAGAGAAGCAAAATGGCAAAGCAAGGCTGCCTCTCTAACTTACTGAAAGACAGCGAGATAGAGAGACACAGAGAGGCAGCCTTGCCTTGCCAGATGTAGAGACAGAGAGGCAGCCTTGCCTTGCCCGAGAGACAGGCAGACAGTGAGAAAGACACAGATTAGCAAGGCAAGGCTGGCTCTCTGATAGACAGAGAAAGAGAGAGAGAGAGAGAGAGAGAGAGAGAGGCAGAGAGAGAGAGAAATGAGCCAGCCTGGCCCTGCCTTAGAGAGAGAGAGACAGAGTCAGAGAGCCTGCCATTACTTGCCAGATATAGAGACAGAGAGCCAGCCTTGCCTTGCTAGAGAAAGAGCGACGGACAGCAAAAGACACACAGATTGTCAAGGCAAGGCTGTCTCTCTGAGAGACAGAAAGACAGAGAGAGAGTCAGAGAGACAGCCTTGCCCTGCCTTAGAGAGACAGACAGCAGACAGATTGAGAGTCTTAGAGCAAGCATGCCATGAGTGAGAGATAGACAGAGAGAAAGCCTTGCCTTGCCAGAGAGACAGACAGAGAGCCAGCCTTGCCTTGCCAGAGAGAGAGACACAGATTGGCAAGGCAAAGCTGGCCATCTGATAGACAAACAGAGAGAAAAAAGAGACAGAGAGCCAGCGTTGTCTTGCCTTAGAGACAGAGAGACAGACAGAGTGAGAGTCAGAGAGTCAGCCTTGCCTTGCCAGAGAGAGAGACAGAGAGCCCGCCTTCCCTTGCCAGAAAGAGAGAGACAGACAGTAAGAGAGACACAGATTTTCAAGGCAATGTTGGATCTCTGAGAGACAGACAGAAAAAGAGAGAGAAACAGAGAGCCAGCCTTGCTTTGCCATAGAGACAGAGAGACAGACAGTGAGAGACAGAGAGCCAGCCTTGCCTTGCCAGAGAGAGAGAAAGAGAGCCAGCCTTGCCTTTCCCGAGAGACAGACAGACAGTGAGAAAGACACAGATTGGCAAGGCAAGGCTGGCTCTCTAATAGACAGAGAGAGACAGAGAGCGATAGAGAGAGATAGAGATAGAGAGAGAGACAGACAGAGAGACAGAGAGCCAGCCTTGCCTTGCCTTAGAGAGAGAGAGACAGACAGAGTCATAGAGCCTGCCTTGCCTTGCCAGATATAGAGACAGAGAGCCAGCCTTGCCTTGCCAGAGAAAGAGCGACAGACAGCAACAGACACACAGATTGTCAAGGCAAGGCTGTCTCTCTGAGAGACAGAAAGACAGAGAGAGAGTGTCAGAGAGGCAGCCTTGCTCTGCCTTAGAGAGAGAGAGAGACAGCAGACAGATTGAGAGTCTTAGAGCCAGCATGCCATGTGAGAGAGACAGAGAGAAAGCTTTGCCTTGCCAGAGAGACAGACAGAGAGCCATCCTTGCCTTGCCAGAGAGAGATACAGCCAGCGAGAGAGACACAGATTGGCAAGGCAATGCTGGCCCTCTGATAGACAAACAGACAGAGAGAAAAAAGAGACAGAGAGCCAGCGTTCTTGCCTTAGAGACAGAGAGACAGAGTGAGAGTCAAAGAGTCAGCCTTGCCTTGCCAGAGAGAGAGACAGACAGTAAGAGAGACACAGATTTTCAAGGCAATGTGGGCTCTCTGAGAGACAGACAGAAAAACAGAGAGAGACAGAGAGCCAGCCTTGATTTGCCTTAGAGAAATATAGACAGACAGAGTGAGAGACAGAGAGCCAGCCTTGCCTTGCCAGAGAGAGAGACAGAGAGCAAGCCTTGCCTTGCCTGAGAGACAGAGAGACAGAGAGAGACACAAATTGTCAAGGCAAGGCTGGCTCTCTGAGAGGTAGACAGACAGAGTGAGAGTCAGAGAGGTAGCCTTGCCTTGCCTTAGAGTGAGAGGCAGACACAGAGTGAGAGACAGGGAGCCAGCCATACCTGGCCAGAGAGAGAGACAGAGAGCCAGCCTTGCCTTGCCAGGGAGACAGACAAAGAAACAGTCTTTCCTTGACAGCCACAGAGACAGATAGGGAGAGAGTCACAGATTCGAAAGGCAAAGCTGTCTCTCTGAGAGACAGAAAGACAGAGAGACAGAGACAGAGAGCCAGGCTTGCAATGTCAGAGGGAGAAACAGAGAGCCAGCCTTGCCTTGCCAGAGAGAGCGACAGAGAGCCAGCCTTGCCATGCCTTAGAGAGAGAGAGACAGAGTGAGAGTCAGAGAGTCAGCCTTGCCAGAGAGACATAGAGCCAGAGAGCCAGCCTTGCCTTGCCAGACAGAAGGACAGCGAGAGAGACACAGATTGGCAAGGCAAGGCTGGCTCTCTGATAGAGAGCAATAGAGAGAGATAGAGAGAAAGAGAGAGAGAGAGAGAGAGAGAGAGAGAGAGAGAGGGAAATGAGCCTGCCTGGCCTTGCCTTAGAGAGAGAAAGTCAGACAGAGTCAGAGTCATAGAGCCTGCCTTGCCTTGCCAGATATAGAGACAGAGAGCCAGCCTTGCCTTGCTAGAGAAAGAGCGACAGACAGCAACAGACACACAGATTGTCAAGGCAAGGCTGTCTCTCTGAGAGACAGAAAGACAGAGAGAGAGTCAGAAAGGCAGCCTTGCTCTGCCTTAGAGAGAGAGAGAGACAGCAGACAGATTGAGAGTCTTAGAGCCAGCATGCCATGTGAGAGAGACAGAGAGAAAGCCTTGCCTTGCCAGAGAGACAGACAGAGAGCCAGCCTTGCCTTGCCAGAGAGAGATACAGCCAGCGAGAGAGACACAGATTGGCAAGGCAATGCTGGCCCTCTGATAGACAAACAGACAGAGAGAAAAAAGAGACAGAGAGCCAGCGTTGTATTGCCTTAGAGACAGAGAGACAGACAGAGTGAGAGTCAGAGAGGTAGCCTTGCCTTGCCTTAGAGTGAGAGACAGACACAGAGTCAGAGACAGGGAGCCAGCCATACCTGGACAGAGAGAGAGACAGAGAGCCAGCCTTGCCTTGCCAGGGAGACAGACAGAGAGACAGTCTTGCCTTGCCAGCCAGACAGATACCGAGAGAGTTACAGATTCGCAAGGCAAACCTGGCTCTCTGAGAGACAGACAGACAGAGAGAGAAGAGACAGAGAGCCAGGCTTGCGATGTCAGAGGGAGAGACAGAGAGACAGCCTTGCCTTGCCAGAGAGAGAGACAAAGTGCCAGAATTGCCTTGCCAGAGAGAGAGAGAGAAAGAAAGACAGAGAGCCAGCTTTGCCTTGCCAGCCAGAAAGACAGACAGCAAAAGAGACACAGATTGGCAAGCAAGGCTGGCTCTCTGAGAGACAGACAAAGAGAGAGGCAGAGAGCCAGCCTTGCCATGCCAGAGAGAGAGTCAGAGAGCCAGCCTTGCCTTACCAGAGTGAGAAAAAAATAGCGACAGAGACACAGATTTGCCAGGCAAGGCTGGCTCTCTGAGAGATAGACGGACACAGCGAGAGAGAGAGACAAAGTGCCAGCCTTGCTTTGACAGAGATAGAGCCAGAGAGCCAGCCTTGCCTTGCCAGAGACAAAAGGAGAGCAAGAAAGACACAGATTGGCAAGTCAAGGCAGGCTCTTGAGAAACAGACAGACAGAGAGACAGACAGAGAGACAGTGAGCTATCCTTGCCTTGCCAGAGAGACAGACAGCGGGAGAGACACAGATTGGCAAGGCAAGGCTCTCTCTCTGAGAGTCAGAAAGATAGAGTTAGAGACAGAGAGTGAGCCAGCCTTGCCTTGTTAGCGAGAGAGAGTTAGAGAGCCAGCCTTGCCTTGCCAGAGATAGAGACAAAGTGCCAGCCTTGCCTTGCCAGAGAAAGAGAGAAAGAAAGACAGAGAGCCAGCTTTGCCTTGCCAGCCAGAAAGACAGACAGCAAGAAAGACAAAGAATGGCAAAGCAAGGCTGGCTCTCTGAGAGACAGACAAAGAGAGAGGCAGAGAGCCAGCCTTGCCTTGCCAGAGAGAGAGTCAGAGAGCCAGCCCTGCCTCGCAAGAGAGAAGGACAGCCAGCGAGAGAAACAGAATGGCAAAGCAAGGCTGCCTTTCTGTTTTACTGAAAGACAGCGAGATAGAGAGACACAGAGAGGCAGCCTTGCCTTGCCAGATATAGAGACAGAGAGCCAGCCTTGCCCTGCCCGAGAGACAGACAGACTGTGAGAAAGACACAGATTGGCAAGGCAAGGCTGGCTCTCTGACAGACAGAGAGAGAGAGAGACCCAGAGAGAGAGACAGAGAGAGAGAGAGAGAGAGAGAGAGAGAGAGAGAGAGCCAGCCAGCCTTGCCTTGCCTTAGAGAGAGAGACAGACAGCAACAGACATACAGATTGTCAAGGCAAGGCTGTCTCTCTGAGAGACAGAAAGACAGAGAGAGAGTGTCAGAGAGGCAGCCTTGCTCTGCCTTAGAGAGAGAGAGAGACAGCAGACAGATTGAGAGTCTTATAGCCAGCATGCCATGTGAGAGAGACAGAGAGAAAGCCTTGCCTTGCCAGACAGACAGACAGAGAGCCATCCTTGCCTTGCCAGAGAGAGATACAGCCAGCGAGAGAGACACAGATTGGCAAGGCAATGCTGGCCCTCTGATAGACAAACAGACAGAGAGAAAAAAGAGACAGAGAGCCAGCGTTGTATTGCCTTAGAGACAGAGAGACAGACAGAGTGAGAGTCAGAGAGGTAGCCTTGCCTTGCCTTAGAGTGAGAGACAGACACAGAGTCAGAGACAGGGAGCCAGCCATACCTGGACAGAGAGAGAGACAGAGAGCCAGCCTTGCCTTGCCAGGGAGACAGACAGAGAGACAGTCATGCCTCGCCAGCCAGACAGATAGCGAGAGAGTTACAGATTCGCAAGGCAAACCTGGCTCTCTGAGAGACAGACAGACAGAGAGAGAAGAGACAGAGAGCCAGGCTTGCGATGTCAGAGGGAGAGACAGAGAGACAGCCTTGCCTTGCCAGAGAGAGAGACAAAGTGCCAGAATTGCCTTGCCAGAGAGAGAGAGAGAAAGAAAGAGAGAGAGCCAGCTTTGCCTTGCCAGCCAGAAAGACAGACAGCAAAAGAGACACAGATTGGCAAGGCAAGGCTGGCTCTCTGAAAGACAGACAAAAAGAGAGGCTGAGAGCCAGCCTTGCGATGCCAGAGAGAGAGTCAGAGAGCCAGCCTTGCCTTGCCAGAGCGAGAAAAAAATAGCGACAGAGACACAGATTTGCCAGGCAAGGCTGGCTCTCTGAGAGATAGACGAACACAGCGAGAGAGAGACAGAGTGCCACCTTGCTTTGACAGAGATAGAGCCAGAGAGCCAGCCTTGCCTTGCCAGAGACAAAAGGACAGGAAGAAAGACAGAGATTGGCAAGGCAAGGCAGGCTCTTGAGAGACAGACAGACAGAGAGACAGTGAGCTATCCTTGCCTTGCCAGAGAGACAGACAGTGGGAGAGACACAGATTGGCAAGGCAAGGCTCTCTCTCTGAGAGAAAGACAGATAGAGTTAGAAAGAGAGAGAGCCAGCCTTGCCTTGTTAGCGAGAGAGAGTTAGAGAGCCAGCCTTGCCTTGCCAGAGATAGAAGCAGAGAGCCAACATTGCCTCGCAAGAGAGAAGGACAGCCAGCGAGAGAAGCAAAATGGCAAAGCAAGGCGGCCTCTCTAATTTACTGAAAGACAGCGAGATAGAGAGACACAGAGAGGCAGCCTTGCCTAACCAGATGTAGAGACAGAGAGCCAGCCTTGCCTTGCCCGAGAGACAGGCAGACAGTGAGAAAGACACAGATTGGCAAGGCAAGGCTGGCTCTCTAAGACAGAGAGAGAGAGAGAGAGAGAGAGAGAGAAAGAGAAAGACAGAGAGACAGAGAGCCAGCCTTGCCTTGCCTTTGAGAGAGAGAGACAGACAGAGTCAGAGTCAGATAGCCTGCCTTTCCTTGCCAGATATAGAGACAGAGAACCAGCCTTGCCTTGCTAGAGAAAGAGCGACAGACAGCAACAGACACACAGATTGTCAAGGCAAGGCTGTCTCTCTGAGAGACAGAAAGACAGAGAGAGAGTGTCAGAGAGGCAGCCTTGCTCTGCCTTAGAGAGAGAGAGAGACAGCAGACAGATTGAGAGTCTTAGAGCCAGCATGCCATGTGAGAGAGACAGAGAGAAAGCCTTGCCTTACCAGAGAGACAGACAGACAGCCAGCATTGCCTTGCCAGAGAGAGATACAGCCAGCGAGAGAGACACAGATTGGCAAGGCAAACCTGGCCCTCTGATAGACAAACAGACAGAGAGAAAAAAGAGACAGAGAGCCAGTGTTGTCTTGCCTTAGAGACAGAGAGACAGACAGAGTGAGAGTCAAAGAGTCAGCCTTGCCTTGCCAGAGAGAGAGACAGACAGTAAGAGAGACACAGATTTTCAAGGCAATGTGGGCTCTCTGCGAGACAGACAGAAAAACAGAGAGACAGAGAGCCAGCCTTGATTTGCCTTAGAGAATTATAGACAGACAGAGTGAGAGACAGAGAGCCAGCCTTGCCTTACCAGAGAGAGAGACAGAGAGCAAGCCTTGCCTTGCCTGAGAGACAGAGAGACAGTGAGAGAGACACAAATTGTCAAGGCAAGGCTGGCTCTCTGAGAGGTAGACAGACAGAGTGAGAGTCAGAGAGGTTGCCTTGCCTTGCCTTAGAGTGAGAGACAGACACAGAGTGAGAGACAGGGAGCCAGCCATACCTGGCCAGAGAGAGAGACAGAGAGCCAGCCTTGCCTTGCCAGGGAGACAGACAAAGAAACAGTCGTTCCTTGACAGCCAGAGAGACAGATAGCGAGAGAGTCACAGATTCGAAAGGCAAAGCTGTCTCTCTGAGAGACAGAAAGACAGAGAGACAGAGACAGAGAGCCAGGCTTGCAATGTCAGAGGGAGAAACAGAGAGCCAGCCTTGCCTTGCCAGAGAGAGAGACAGAGAGCCAGCCTTGCCATGCCTTAGAGAGTGACAGACAGAGTGAGAGTCAGAGAGTCAGCCTTGCCAGAGAGAGATAGAGCCAGAGAGCCAGCCTTGCCTTGCCAGAGAGACAGACAGCCAGCGAGAGAGACACAGATTGGCAAGGCAAGGCTGGCTCTCTGAGAGGGAGAAAGCAGAGAAGAGCCAGAGAGCCAGCATTGCCTTGCCAGAGAGAAAGACAGACAGCGAGGCAGACACAGCTTGGAAACGCAAGGCTGGCTCTCTGAGAGAGAGACAAACAGAGAGAGAGCCACAGAGCCAGCCTTGCCTTGTGAGACAGACAGAGAAAAAGAGAGAGACGCAGACTGCCAGCAAGGCTGGCTCTCTGAGAGACAGATGAACAGAGAGAGACAGAGAGAGACAGAGAGCCAGGCTTGCTTTGCCAGAGATAGAGACAAAGTGCCAGAATTGCCTTGCCAGAGAGAGAGAGAAAGAAAGACAGAGAGCCAGCTTTGCTTTGCCAGCCAGAAAGACAGACAGCAAGAGAGACACAGATTGGCAAGGCAAGGTTGTCTTACTGAGAGACAGAAAGACAGAGAGAGAGTCAGAGAACCAGTGTTGCCTTGCCAGAGATAGAGTCAGAGAGCCAGGCTTGCCTTACCAGAGCCAAGAAAAGATAGCGACAGAGACACAGATTTGCAAGGCAAGGCTGGCTCTCTGAGAGACAGACAGACACAGCGAGAGAGAGAGACAGAGTGCCAGCCTTGCTTTGACAGAGATAGAGCCAGAGAGCCAGCCTTGCCTTGCCAGAGACAAAAAGACAGCAAGAAAGACACAGATTGGCAAGGCAAGGCTGGCTCTTGAGAGACAGACAGACAGACAGAGAGACAGTGAGCTAGCCTTGCCTTGCCAGAGAGACAGACAGCAGGAGAGACACAGATTGGCAAGGCAAGGCTCTCTCTCTGAGAGACAGACAGATAGAGTTAGAGACAGAGAGAGAGCCAGCCATGCCTTGTTAGCGAGAGAGAGTTAGAGAGCCAGCCTTGCCTTGCCAGAGATAGAAGCAGAGAGCCAACCTTGCCTCGCAAGATAGAAGGACAGCCAGAGAGAGAAACAGAATGGCAAAACAAAGCTGCCTCTCTAATTTACTGAAAGAGAGCGAGATAGAGAGACACAGAGAGGCAGCCTTGCCTTGCCAGTTGTAGAGACAGAGAAGCAGCCTTGCCTTGCCCGAGAGACAGGCAGACAGTGAGAAAGACACAGATTGGCAAGGCAAGGCTGGCTCTCTGATAGACCGAGAGAGAGAGAGAGAGAGAGAGAGAGAGAGAGAGAGAGAGAGAGAGAGAGACCCAGCCTACCTTTGCCTTAAAGAAAGATAGACAGAGTGAGAGACAGAGAGCCAGCCTTGCCTTGCAGATATAGAGACAGAGAACAAGCGTTGCCTTGCCTGAGAGACAGAGAGACAGCGAGAGAGACACAAATTGTCAAGGCAAGGCTCGCTCTCTGAGAGGTAGACAGACAGAGTGAGAGTCAGAGAGGTAGCCTTGCCTTGCCTTAGAGTGAGAGACAGACACAGAGTGAGAGACAGGTAGCCAGCCATACCTGGCCAGAGAGAGAGACAGAGAGAAAGCCTTGCCTTGCCAGGGAGACAGACAAAGACACAGTCTTGCCGTGCCAGCCAGACAGACAGATAGCGAGAGAGTCATAGATTCGCAAGGCAAAGCTGTCTCTCTGAGAGACAGACAGACAGAGAGAGAAGAGACAAAGACCCAGGTTTGCGATGTCAGAGGGAGAAACAGAGAGCCAGCCTTGCCTTGCCAGAGATAGAGACAAAGTGCTAGAATTTCCTTGCAGAGAGAGAGAGAAAGAAAGACAAAGAGCCAGCTTTGCCTTGCCTTGCCAGAGATAGAGACAAAGTGCCAGAATTCCCTTGCCAGAGAGAGAGAGAAAGAAAGACAGAGAGCCAGCTTTGCCTTGCCAGCAAGAAAGACAGACAGCAAGAGAGACACAGAATGGCAAAGCAAGGCTGGCTCTCTGAGAGACAGACAAAGAGAGAGGCAGAGAGCCAGCCTTGCCTTGGCAGACAGAGAGTCAGAGAGCCAGTCTTGCCTTACCAGAGTGAGAAAAAAATAGCGACAGAGACACAGATTTGCAAGGCAAGGGTGGCTCTCTGAGAGACAGACAGACACAGCGAGAGAGACAGACAGAGTGCCAGCCTTGCTTTGACAGAGATAGACCCAGAGAGCCAGCCTTACCTTGCCAGAGACAAAAAGACAGCAAGAAAGACACAGATTGGCAAGGCAAGGCAGGCTCTTGAGAAACAGACAGACAGACAGACAGACAGTGAGCTAGCCTTGTCTTGCCAGAGAGACAGACAGCGGGAGAGACACAGATTGGCAACGCAAGGCTCTCTCTCTGAGAGACAGACAGATAGAGTTAGAGACAGAGAGAGAGCCAGCCTTGCCTTGTTAGCAAGAGAGAGTTAGAGAGCCAGCCTTGCCTTGCCAGAGATACAAGCAGAGAGCCAACCTTGCCTCGCAAGATAGAAGGACAGCCAGAGAGAGAAACAGAATGGCAAAGCAAGGCTGCCTCTCTAACTTACTGAAAGACAGCGAGATAGAGAGACACAGAGAGGCAGCCTTGCCTTGCCAGATGTAGAGACAGAGAGGCAGCCTTGCCTTGCCCGAGAGACAGGCAGACAGTGAGAAAGACACAGATTGGCAAGGCAAGGCTGGCTCTCTGATAGACAGAGAGAGAGAGAGAGAGAGAGAGAGAGAGAGAGAGAGAGACCCAGCCTACCTTTGCCTTAAAGAAAGATAGACAGAGTGAGAGACAGAGAGCCAGCCTTGCCTTGCAGATATAGAGACAGAGAACAAGCGTTGCCTTGCCTGAGAGACAGAGAGACAGCGAGAGAGACACAAATTGTCAAGGCAAGGCTCGCTCTCTGAGAGGTAGACAGACAGAGTGAGAGTCAGAGAGTAGCCTTGCCTTGCCTTAGAGTGAGAGACAGACACAGAGTGAGAGACAGGTAGCCAGCCATACCTGGCCAGAGAGAGAGACAGAGAGAAAGCCTTGCCTTGCCAGGGAGACAGACAAAGACACAGTCTTGCCGTGCCAGCCAGACAGACAGATAGCGAGAGAGTCATAGATTCGCAAGGCAAAGCTGTCTCTCTGAGAGACAGACAGACAGAGAGAGAAGAGACAAAGACCCAGGTTTGCGATGTCAGAGGGAGAAACAGAGAGCCAGCCTTGCCTTGCCAGAGATAGAGACAAAGTGCTAGAATTTCCTTGCAGAGAGAGAGAGAAAGAAAGACAAAGAGCCAGCTTTGCCTTGCCTTGCCAGAGATAGAGACAAAGTGCCAGAATTCCCTTGCCAGAGAGAGAGAGAAAGAAAGACAGAGAGCCAGCTTTGCCTTGCCAGCAAGAAAGACAGACAGCAAGAGAGACACAGAATGGCAAAGCAAGGCTGGCTCTCTGAGAGACAGACAAAGAGAGAGGCAGAGAGCCAGCCTTGCCTTGGCAGACAGAGAGTCAGAGAGCCAGTCTTGCCTTACCAGAGTGAGAAAAAAATAGCGACAGAGACACAGATTTGCAAGGCAAGGGTGGCTCTCTGAGAGACAGACAGACACAGCGAGAGAGACAGACAGAGTGCCAGCCTTGCTTTGACAGAGATAGACCCAGAGAGCCAGCCTTACCTTGCCAGAGACAAAAAGACAGCAAGAAAGACACAGATTGGCAAGGCAAGGCAGGCTCTTGAGAAACAGACAGACAGACAGACAGACAGTGAGCTAGCCTTGTCTTGCCAGAGAGACAGACAGCGGGAGAGACACAGATTGGCAACGCAAGGCTCTCTCTCTGAGAGACAGACAGATAGAGTTAGAGACAGAGAGAGAGCCAGCCTTGCCTTGTTAGCAAGAGAGAGTTAGAGAGCCAGCCTTGCCTTGCCAGAGATACAAGCAGAGAGCCAACCTTGCCTCGCAAGATAGAAGGACAGCCAGAGAGAGAAACAGAATGGCAAAGCAAGGCTGCCTCTCTAACTTACTGAAAGACAGCGAGATAGAGAGACACAGAGAGGCAGCCTTGCCTTGCCAGATGTAGAGACAGAGAGGCAGCCTTGCCTTGCCCGAGAGACAGGCAGACAGTGAGAAAGACACAGATTGGCAAGGCAAGGCTGGCTCTCTGATAGACAGACAGAGAGAGAGAGAGAGACAGAGAGAGAGAGAGAGAGAGACAGAGAGAGAAATGAGCCAGCCTGGCCTTGCCTTAGAGAGAGAGAGACAGTCAGAGTCAGAGAGCCTGCCATGCCTTGCCAGATATAGAGACAGAGAGCCAGCCTTGCCTTGCTAGAGAAAGAGCGACGGACAGCAAAAGACACACAGATTGTCAAGGCAAGGCTGTCTCTCTGAGAGACAGAAAGACAGAGAGAGAGTCAGAGAGACAGCCTTGCCCTGCCTTAGAGAGACAGACAGCAGACAGATTGAGAGTCTTTTAGACAGCATGCCATGAGTGAGGGATAGACAGAGAGAAAGCCTTGCCTTGCCAGAGAGACAGACAGAGAGCCAGCCTTGCCTTGCCAGAGAGAGAGACACAGATTGGCAAGGCAAAGCTGGCCCTCTGATAGACAAACAGACAGAGAGAAAAAAGAGACAGAGAGCCAGCGTTGTCTTGCCTTAGAGACAGAGACAGACAGAGTGAGAGTCAGAGAGTCAGCCTTGCCTTGCCAGAGAGAGAGACAGAGAGCCCGCCTTCCCTTGCCAGAGAGAGAGACAGACAGTAAGAGAGACACAGATTTTCAAGGCAATGTGGGATCTCTGAGAGACAGACAGAAAAAGAGAGAGAAACAGAGAGCCAGCCTTGCTTTGCCATAGAAACAGAGAGACAGAGAGTGAGAGACAGAGAGCCAGCCTTGCCTTGCCAGAGAGAGAGAAAGAGAGCCAGCCTTGCCTTTTCCGAGAGATAGACAGACAGCGAGAAAGACACAGATTGGCAAGGCAAGGCTGGCTCTCTAATAGACAGAGAGAGACAGAGAGCGATAGAGAGAGATAGAGATAGAGAGAGAGACAGACAGAGAGACAGAGAGCCAGCCTTGCCTTGCCTTAGAGAGAGAGAGACAGACAGAGTCATAGAGCCTGCCTTCTCTTGCCAGATATAGAGACAGAGAGCCAGCCTTGCCTTGCTAGAGAAAGAGCGACAGACAGCAACAGACACACAGATTGTCAAGGCAAGGCTGTCTCTCTGAGAGACAGAAAGACAGAGAGAGAGTGTCAGAGAGGCAGCCTTGCTCTGCCTTAGAGAGAGAGAGAGACAGCAGACAGGTTGAGAGTCTTAGAGCAAGCATGCCATGTGAGACAGACAGAGAGAAAGCCTTGCCTTGCCAGAGAGACAGACAGAGAGATAGCCTTGCCTTGCCAGAGAGAGATACAGCCAGCGAGAGAGACAGATTGGCAAGGCAATGCTGGCCCTCTGATAGACAAACAGACAGAGAGAAAAAAGAGACAGAGTGCCAGCGTTCTTGCCTTAGAGAAAGAGAGACAGACAGAGTGAGAGTCAGGGAGTCAGCCTTGCCTTGCCAGAGCGAGAGACAGACAGTAAGAGAGACACAGATTTTCAAGGCAATGTGGGCTCTCTGAGAGACAGACAGAAAAACAGAGAGAGACAGAGAGCCAGCCTTGATTTGCCTTAGAGAAATATAGACAGACAGAGTGAGAGACAGAGAGCCAGCCTTGCCTTGCCAGAGAGAGAGACAGAGAGCAAGCCTTGCCTTGCCTGAGAGACAGAGAGACAGAGAGAGAGACACAAATTGTCAAGGCAAGGCTTGCTCTCTGAGAGGTAGACAGACAGAGTGAGAGTCAGAGAGGTAGCCTTGCCTTGCCTTAGAGTGAGAGGCAGACACAGAGTGAGAGACAGGGAGCCAGCCATACCTGGCCAGAGAGAGAGACAGAGAGCCAGCCTTGCCTTGCCAGAGAGACAGACAAAGAAACAGTCTTTCCTTGACAGCCACAGAGACAGATAGGGAGAGAGTCACAGATTCGAAAGGCAAAGCTGTCTCTCTGAGAGACAGAAAGACAGAGAGACAGAGACAGAGAGCCAGGCTTGCAATGCCAGAGGGAGAAACAGAGAGCCAGCCTTGTCTTGCCAGAGAGAGCGACAGAGAGCCAGCCTTGCCATGCCTTAGAGAGAGAGAGACAGAGTGAGAGTCAGAGAGTCAGCCTTGCCAGAGAGAAATAGAGCCAGAGAGCCAGCCTTGCCTTGCCAGACAGAAGGACAGCGAGAGAGACACAGATTGGCAAGGCAAGGCTGGCTCTCTGATAGACAGAGAGAGACAGAGAGCGATAGAGAGAGATAGAGAGAGAGAGAGTTAGAGAGAGAGAGAGAGGGAAATGAGCCAGCCTGGCCTTGCCTTAGAGAGAGAATGTCAGAAAGAGTCAGAGTCATAGAGCCTGCCTTGCCTTGCCAGATATAGAGACAGAGAGCCAGCCTTGCCTTGCTAGAGAAAGAGCGACAGACAGCAACAGACACACAGATTGTCAAGGCAAGGCTGTCTCTCTGAGAGACAGAAAGACAGAGAGACAGACAGAGGCAGCCTTGCTCTGCCTTAGAGAGAGAGAGAGACAGCAGACAGGTTGAGAGTCTTAGAGCAAGCATGCCATGTGAGACAGACAGAGAGAAAGCCTTGCCTTGCCAGAGAGACAGACAGAGAGCCAGCCTTGCCTTGCCAGAGAGAGATACAGCCAGCGAGAGAGACACAGATTGGCAAGGCAATGCTGGCCCTCTGATAGACAAACAGACAGAGAGAGAAGAGACAGAGAGCCAGGCTTGCGATGTCAGAGGGAGAGACAGAGAGACAGCCTTGCCTTGCCAGAGAGAGAGACAAAGTGCCAGAATTGCCTTGCCAGAGAGAGAGAGAGAAAGAAAGACAGAGAGCCAGCTTTGCCTTGCCAGCCAGAAAGACAGACAGCAAAAGAGACACAGATTGGCAAGGCAAGGCTGGCTCTCTGAGAGACAGACAAAGAGAGAGGCAGAGAGCCAGCCTTGCCATGCCAGAGAGAGAGTCAGAGAGCCAGCCTTGCCTTACCAGAGCGAGAAAAAAATATCGACAGAGACACAGATTTGCCAGGTAAGGCTGGCTCTCTGAGAGATAGACAGACACAGCGAGAGAGAGAGACAGAGTGCCAGCCTTGCTTTGACAGAGATAGAGCCAGAGAGCCAGCCTTGCCTTGCCACAGACAAAAGGAGAGCAAGAAAGACACAGATTGGCAAGGCAAGGCAGGCTCTTGAGAAACAGACAGACAGACAGACAGAGAGACAGTGAGCTAGCCTTGCCTTGCCAGAGAGACAGACAGCGGGAGAGACACAGGTTGGCAAGGCAATGCTCTCTCTCTGAGAGTCAGAAAGATAGAGTTAGAAAGAGGGAGAGCCAGCCTTGCCTTGTTAGCGAGAGAGAGTTAGAGAGCCAGCCTTGCCTTGCCAGAGAGAGTCAGAGAGCCAGCCTTGCCTTGCCAGAGATAGAGACAAAGTGCCAGCCTTGCCTTGCCAGAGAGAGAGAGAAAGTAAGACAGAGAGCCAGCTTTGATTTGCCAGCCAGAAAGACAGAGAGCGAGAAAGACAAAGAATGGCAAAGCAAGGCTGGCTCTCTGAGAGACAGACAAAGAGAGAGGCAGAGAGCCAGCCTTGCCATGCCAGAGAGAGAGTCAGAGAGCCAGCCTTGCCTCGCAAGATAGAAGGACAGCCAGCGAGAGAAACAGAATGGCAAAGCAAGGCTGCCTTTCTGTTTTACTGAAAGACAGCGAGATAGAGAGACACAGAGAGGCAGCCTTGCCTTGCCAGATATAGAGACAGAGAGCCAGCCTTGCCTTGCCCGAGAGACAGGCAGACAGTGAGAAAGACACAGATTGGCAAGGCAAGGCTGGCTCTCTTACAGACAGAGAGAGAGAGACAGACAGAGAGAGAGAGAGAGAGAAAGAGAGAGAGCCAGCCTTGCCTTGCCTTAGAGAGAGAGACAGACAGCAACAGACACACAGATTGTCAAGGCAAGGCTGTCTCTCTGAGAGACAGAAAGACAGAGAGAGAGTGTCAGAGAGGCAGCCTTGCTCTGCCTTAGAGAGAGAGAGAGACAGCAGACAGATTGAGAGTCTTAGAGCCAGCATGCCATGTGAGAGAGACAGAGAGAAAGCCTTGCCTTGCCAGAGAGACAGACAGAGAGCCATCCTTGCCTTGCCAGAGAGAGATACAGCCAGCGAGAGAGACACAGATTGGCAAGGCAATGCTGGCCCTCTGATAGACAAACAGACAGAGAGAAAAAAGAGACAGAGAGCCAGCGTTGTATTGCCTTAGAGACAGAGAGACAGACAGAGTGAGAGTCAGAGAGGTAGCCTTGCCTTGCCTTAGAGTGAGAGACAGACACAGAGTCAGAGACAGGGAGCCAGCCATACCTGGACAGAGAGAGAGACAGAGAGCCAGCCTTGCCTTGCCAGGGAGACAGACAGAGAGACAGTCATGCCTGCCAGCCAGACAGATAGCGAGAGAGTTACAGATTCGCAAGGCAAACCTGGCTCCCTGAGAGACAGACAGACAGAGAGAGAAGAGACAGAGAGCCAGGCTTGCGATATCAGAGGGAGAGACAGAGAGACAGCCTTGCCTTGCCAGAGAGAGAGAGACAAAGTGCCAGAATTGCCTTGCCAGAGAGAGAGAGAGAAAGAAAGAGAGAGAGCCAGCTTTGCCTTGCCAGCCAGAAAGACAGACAGCAAAAGAGACACAGATTGGCAAGGCAAGGCTGGCTCTCTGAGAGACAGACAAAGAGAGAGGCAGAGAGCCAGCCTTGCCATGCCAGAGAGAGAGTCAGAGAGCCAGCCTTGCCTTACCAGGGTGAGAAAAAAATAGCGACAGAGACACAGATTTGCCAGGCAAGGCTGGCTCTCTGAGAGATAGACGGACACAGCGAGAGAGAGAGACAGAGTGCCAGCCTTGCTTTGACAGAGATAGAGCCAGAGAGCCAGCCTTGCCTTGCCAGAGACAAAAGGAGAGCAAGAAAGACACAGATTGGCAAGGCAAGGCAGGCTCTTGAGAAACAGACAGACAGACAGAGAGACAGTGAGCTATCCTTGCCTTGCCAGAGAGACAGACAGCTGGAGAGACACAGGTTGGCAAGGCAAGGCTCTCTCTCTGAGAGTCAGAAAGATAGAGTTAGAAAGAGAGAGAGCCAGCCTTGCCTTGTTAGCGAGAGAGAGTTAGAGAGCCAGCCTTGCCTTGCCAGAGAGAGTCAGAGAGCCAGCCTTGCCTTGCCAGAGATAGAGACAAAGTGCCAGCCTTGCCTTGCCAGAGATAGAGACAAAGTGCCAGCCTTGCCTTGCCAGAGAGAGAGAGAAAGTAAGACAGAGAGCCAGCTTTGCCTTGCCAGCCAGAAAGACAGAGAGCGAGAAAGACAAAGAATGGCAAAGCAAGGCTGGCTCTCTGAGAGACAGACAAAGAGAGAGGCAGAGAGCCAGCCTTGCCTTGCCAGAGAGAGAGTCAGAGAGCCAGCCTTGCCACGCAAGATAGAAGGACAGCCAGCGAGAGAAACAGAATGGCAAAGCAAGGCTGCCTTTCTGTTTTACTGAAAGACAGCGAGATAGAGAGACACAGAGAGGCAGCCTTGCCTTGCCAGATATAGAGACAGAGAGCCAGCCTTGCCTTGCCCGAGAGACAGGCAGACAGTGAGAAAGACACAGATTGGCAAGGCAAGGCTGGCTCTCTTACAGACAGAGAGAGAGAGACACTCAGAGAGAGAGAGAGAGAAAGAGAGAGAGCCAGCATTGCCTTGCCTTAGAGAGAGAGACAGACAGCAACAGACACACAGATTGTCAAGGCAAGGCTGTCTCTCTGAGAGACAGAAAGACAGAGAGAGAGTGTCAGAGAGGCAGCCTTGCTCTGCCTTAGAGAGAGAGAGAGACAGCAGACAGATTGAGAGTCTTAGAGCCAGCATGCCATGTGAGAGAGACAGAGAGAAAGCCTTGCCTTGCCAGAGAGACAGACAGAGAGCCAGCCTTGCCTTGCCAGAGAGAGATACAGCCAGCGAGAGAGACACAGATTGGCAAGGCAATGCTGGCCCTCTGATAGACAAACAGACAGAGAGAAAAAAGAGACAGAGAGCCAGCGTTGTATTGCCTTAGAGACAGAGAGACAGACAGAGTGAGAGTCAGAGAGGTAGCCTTGCCTTGCCTTAGAGTGAGAGACAGACACAGAGTCAGAGACAGGGAGCCAGCCATACCTGGACAGAGAGAGAGACAGAGAGCCAGCCTTGCCTTGCCAGGGAGACAGACAGAGAGACAGTCTTGCCTTGCCAGCCAGACAGATAGCGAGAGAGTTACAGATTCGCAAGGCAAACCTGGCTCTCTGAGAGACAGACAGACAGAGAGAGAAGATACAGAGAGCCAGGCTTGCGATGTCAGAGGGAGAGACAGAGACAGCCTTGCCTTGCCAGAGAGAGAGACAAAGTGCCAGAATTGCCTTGCCAGAGAGAGAGAGAGAAAGAAAGACAGAGAGCCAGCTTTGCCTTGCCAGCCAGAAAGACAGACAGCAAAAGAGACACAGATTGGCAAGGCAAGGCTGGCTCTCTGAGAGACAGACAAAGAGAGAGGCAGAGAGCCAGCCTTGCCATGCCAGAGAGAGAGTCAGAGAGCCAGCCTTGCCTTACCAGAGTGAGAAAAAAATAGCGACAGAGACACAGATTTGCCATGCAAGGCTGGCTCTCTGAGAGATAGACGGACACAGCGAGAGAGAGAGACAGAGTGCCAGCCTTGCTTTGACAGAGATAGAGCCAGAGAGTCAGCCTTGCCTTGCCAGAGACAAAAGGAGAGCAAGAAAGACACAGATTTGCAAGGCAAGGCAGGCTCTTGAGAAACAGACAGACAGACAGACAGAGAGACAGTGAGCTAGCCTTGCCTTGCCAGAGAGACAGACAGCGGGAGAGACACAGATTGGCAAGGCAAGGCTGGCTCTCTGAGAGTCAGAAAGATAGAGTTAGAGAGAGAGAGAGCCAGCCTTGCCTTGTTAGCGAGAGAGAGTTAGAGAGCCAGCCTTGCCTTGCCAGAGAGAGTCAGAGAGCCAGCCTTGCCTTGCCAGAGATAGAGACAAAGTGCCAGCCTTGCCTTGCCAGAGAGAGAGAGAGACAGACAGCAACAGACATACAGATTGTCAAGGCAAGGCTGTCTCTCTGAGAGACAGACAAAGACAGATAGAGAGTGTCAGAGAGGCAGCCTTGCTCTGCCTTAGAGAGAGAGAGAGACAGCAGACAGATTGAGAGTCTTAGAGCCAGCATGCCATGTGAGAGAGACAGAGAGAAAGCCTTGCCTTGCCAGAGAGACAGACAGAGAGCCAGCCTTGCCTTGCCAGGGAGAAAGAGAGACAATCTTGCCTCGCCAGCCAGACAGACAGATAGCGAGAGAGTCACAGATTCACAAGGCAAAGCTGGCTCTCTGAGAGACAGACAGACAGAGAGAGAAGAGACAAAGAGGCAGGCTTGCCATGTCAGAGGGAGAGACAGAGAGCCAGCCTTGCCTTGCCAGAGAGAGAGACAAAGTGCCAGAATTGCCTTGCCAGAGAGAGAGAGAAAGAAAGACAGAGAGCCAGCTTTGCCTTGCCAGCCAGAAAGACAGACAGCAAGAAAGACACAGAATGGCAAAGCAAGGCTGGCTCTCTGAGAGACAGACAAAGAGAGAGGCAGAGAGCCAGCCTTGCCTTGCCAGAGAGAGAGTCAGAGAGCCAGCCTTGCCTTACCAGAGTGAGAAAAAGATAGCGACAGAGACACAGATTTGCAAGGCAATGCCTGCTCTCTGAGAGACAGACAGACACAGCGAGTGAGAGAGAGACAGATTGCCAGCCTTGCTTTGACAGAGATAGAGCCAGAGAGCCAGCCTTGCTTTGCCAGAGACAAAAGGACAGGAAGAAAGACAGAGATTGGCAAGGCAAGGCAGGCTCTTGAGAGACAGACAGACAGAGAGACAGAGAGATATCCTTGCCTTGCCAGAGAGACAGACAGTGGGAGAGACACAGATTGGCAAGGCAAGGCTCTCTCTCTGAGAGAAAGACAGATAGAGTTAGAGACAGAGAGAGAGCCAGCCTTGCCTTGTTAGCGAGAGAGAGTTAGAGAGCCAGCCTTGCCTTGCCAGAGATACAAGCAGAGAGCCAACCTTGCCTCGCAAGATAGAAGGACAGCCAGCGAGAGAAGCAAAATGGCAAAGCAAGGCTGCCTTTCTGTTTTACTGAAAGACAGCGAGATAGAGAGACACAGAGAGGCAGCCTTGCCTTGCCAGATGTAGAGACAGATGTAGAGACAGGCAGACACTGAGAAAGACACAGATTGGCAAGGCAAGGCTGGCTCTCTAAGACAGACAGAGACAGAGAGAGAGAGAGAGGGAGAGAGAGAGAGAGAGAGATAGAGAGAAAGAGACAGACAGAGAGACAGAGAGCCAGCCTTGCCTTGCCTTTGAGATAGAGAGACAGACAGAGTCAGAGTCAGAAAGCCTGCCTTTCCTTGCCAGATATAGAGACAGAGAGCCAGCCTTGCCTTGCTAGAGAAAGAGCGACAGACAGCAAAAGACACACAGATTGTCAAGGCAAAGCTGTCTCTCTGAGAGACAGAAAGACAGAGAGAGTCGCAGAGGCAACCTTGCCCTGCCTTAGAGAGAGAGAGAGACAGCAGACAGATTGAGAGTCTTAGAGCCAGCATGCCATGTGAGAGAGACAGAGAGAAAGCCTTGCCTTGCCAGAGAGACAGACAGAGAGCCAGCCTTGCCTTGCCAGAGAGAGATACAGCCAGCGAGAGAGACACAGATTGGCAAGGCAATGCTGGCCCTCTGATAGACAAACAGACAGAGAGAATAAAGAGACAGAGAGCCAGCATTCTTGCCTTAGAGACAGAAGAAAGACAGAGTGAGAGTCAGAGAGGTAGCCTTGCCTTGCCAGAGAGAGAGACAGACAGTAAGAGAGACACAGATTTTCAAGGCAATGTGGGCTCTCTGAGAGACAGACAGAAAAAGAGAGAGAGACAGAGAGCCAGCCTTGATTTGCCTTAGAGAATTATAGACAGACAGAGTGAGAGACAGAGAGCCAGCCTTGCCTTACCAGAGAGAGAGACAGAGAGCAAGCCTTGCCTTGCCTGAGAGACAAAGAGACAGTGAGAGAGACACAAATTGTCAAGGCAAGGCTGGTTCTCTGAGAGGTAGACAGACAGAATGAGAGTCAGAGAGGTAGCCTTGTCTTGCCTTAGAATGAGAGACAGACACAGAGTGAGAGACAGGGAGCCAGCCATACCTGGCCAGAGAGAGAGACAAAGAGCCAGCCTTGCCTTTCCAGGGAGACAGACAAAGAAACAGTCGTTCCTTGACATCCAGAGAGAAAGATAGCGAGAGAGTCACAGATTCGAAAGGCAAAGCTGTCTCTCTGAGAGACAGAAAGACAGAGAGACAGAGACAGAGAGCCAGGCTTGCGATGTCAGAGGGAGAAACAGAGAGCCAGCCTTGCCTTGCCAGAGAGAGAGACAGAGAGCCAGCCTTGCCATGCCTTAGAGAGAGACAGACAGAGTGAGAGTCAGAGAGTCAGCCTTGCCAGAGAGAGATAGAGCCAGAGAGCCAGCCTTGCCTTGCCAGAGAGACAGACAGACAGCGAGAGAGACACAGATTGGCAAGGCAAGGCTGGCTCTCTGAGAGGGAGAAAGCAGAGAAGAGCCAGAGATCCAGCATTTCCTTGCCAGAGAGAAAGACAGACACCGAGGTAGACACAGATTGGAAACGCAAGGCTGGCTCTCTGAGAGAGAGACAAACAGAGAGAGAGCCACAGAGCCAGCCTTGCCTTGTGAGACAGACAGAGAAAAAGAGAGAGACACAGACTGGCAGCAAGGCTGTCTCTCTGAGAGACAGATGATCAGAGAGAGACAGAGAGAGAAAGAGAGCCAGCCTTGCCTTGCCAGAGATAGAGACAAAGTGCCAGAATTGCCTTGCCAGAGAGAGAGAGACAGAGAAAGACAGAGAGCCAGCTTTGCTTTGCCAGCCAGAAAGACAGACAGCAAGAGAGACACAGATTGGCAAGGCAAGGCTGGCTCTCTGAGAGGCAGAAAGCAGAGAAGAGCCAGAGAGCCAGGCTTGCCTTACCAGAATAAACGACAGACAGCGATTCAGACACAGATTGGAAACGCAAGGCTGGCTCTCTGAGAGAGAGACAAACAGAGAGAGAGCCACAGAGACAGTTTGCCTTGCTTGACAGACAGAGAAAAAGAGAGTGACACAGCTTGGCAAGCAAGCCTGGCTCTCTGAGAGAGAGACAAACAGAGAGAGACAGAGAGACAGAGAGCCAGCCTTACCTTGCCAGAGATAGAGACAAAGTGCCAGAATTGCCTTGCCAGAGAGAGAGAGAAAGAAAGACAGAGAGCCAGCTTTGCCTTGCCAGCCAGAAAGACAGACAGCAAGAGAGACACAGTTTGGCAAGGCAAGGCTGGCTCTCTGAGAGACAGACAAAGAGAGAGGCAGAGAACCAGCCTTGTCTTGCCAGAGATAGAGTCAGATAGCCAGCCTTGCTTTGCTAGAGATAGAGCCAGAGAGCCAACCTGGCTGGCTCTCTAACTCTCTCTCGCTAACAAGGCAAGGCTGGCTCTCTCTCTGTCTTTAACTCTATCTGTCTGTCTCTCAGAGAGAGTGCCTTGCCTTGCGAATCTGTGTCTCTTCCGCTGTCTGTCTCTCAGAGACAGTGACGTAACCCTGTAGGTAGAGTTTACATTAGTTATAAAGATGGTCCATGCGTCTACAAAGACGGGCTGCATGGTACAGCTAACATCCCATAGAGGCACCGGTTCAAGTCCTGGCTGCTCCACTTCCAATGCTGCTCCCTACTAATGCTACTACTAATGCTTCCTGGGACAGCAGCAAGAGGGACCCAGCATGGTAGCCTAGTGGCTGAAGTCCATGCCTTGCATGCAATAGGATCTCATATGGATGCTGTTTCTCATGCCAGCAGCCCCGTTTCCCATTCAGCTCCCTGCCTGTGGCCTGGGAATGCAGTCGAGGATGGCCCAAAGCTTTGGGACCCTGCACCCATGTGGGAGATCCGGAAGAAGCTCCTGGCTCCTGGCTTTGGATCAGTTCACCTCTGGCTATTGCAGCCACTTTGGGAGTGAGTCAGTGGACAGGAGATCTTCCTCTCTGTCTCTCCTACTCTCTGTATATCCAACTTTCCAGTAAAAATAAATAAATCTTCATACAGAAAAAAAAAGTGGTCCAGCAGGTGTACAAACCAGTACTAAATGGAATATAGAAATTGCAGGTGGTAGTTTTGTATGCTAGACCACAATGCCAGCCCCTTTTCACAGTTTTTTTTTTATGCATTTCTGTTTGGGGTTGGGGACAGTGAGACTCAGGGTATGGTCAGGTGACCAACAACTCATTCCTTTGTATTCTCATGTGCATTTCCTGATATGGATACTATACTTCAATAACGGGTTGTTCAAAAAAACCCACTGTGAACCCAGAACTGAAATCCAGACACACCATTTGCCATTTTCTAACTCTCCATTCTGCAGGCCAGCAAGCCAGCTAGGCTCAGCTGAGTGCCTCTTCCGGTTTTGCCTGGACTCCATCCACATGTGTGATCACCTGAAGGTTGACTGGCAGCTCTTTCTCCGGACTGGGCTGCCTGATGGGGTACCTCACATGTCCCCCCCAGCTAACACTGTGTGTTCCCCTGGTAGAGACAAGGACTCCAATGCACACGAAGGCCCCTCCAGGGCTCAAGAATGTACACCATCAGATCTACACCTTCTCAGCCAAGGCAACTCATTAGGGCAGCCCAATTCCTACGTCTGCTGGGGGAAGGACACTCACACTGCAGAGTGCATTGTCCTCAGGGGCTAGCAGCATGGTCTGCCCTGGGAGGGGCGCTGACACAGCTGTCCCGTCCAAATACCCTGGGCTGCTTAAAACAACCTGAGGGAGCACCGCTCTGAGCAGAAGCACCATGAAAACCCAGAGCACTGCCCCCTGCAGGGAGGGCCTCCGCCACCCTCAACAGCACTGCCCCTGCCCTTGTCCTGGGCTTCCAGCATCAGCGTTGTCACTGCTGTTGTTCGGTCAGCTTGAGGCCTCCTCTCCTCTAGTCCCCATCTGACTCAATCATTCCTCATTCAGGAGGCTCTGAACACTGCAGACAGACCATCCACCTGCCAAGGTCACTGTGAACAGCACCCGCCCGCACAGCCTCAATGGCCCTGAAGATGTCCTTCTCCTCTGCAAACAGGGTCTGAGAGGGGAGCTCAGCTGTCCGAGGTCCCTGCTGTCCAAAGCTCTTCTATTTTAGCCAGAGATGCTGTTGTCAGGCTGACATCCAAATGTGAGCCCCACCTCCATTGTGTGGACACTGAGAGTGCGCTGCCATGAGCCCCTTACCCCACCGGGCCCACCTCCCAGGCCCTGAGCATGCTCTGCTGTGAGACTCCTCCCACCGGGCCACCTCCCAGGCCCTGAGAGTGCCCTGCCGTTAGCCCCCCACACTGGGCCCACCGCCCAGGCCCTGAGCATGCTCTGCTGTGAGCCTCCCACCCCACCGGGCCCACAGCCATCCCAGGCAGGCTTGGTTACAACCCAAGTCATGGAAGCTGCGGCTTCTGCAAGCGTGCTGCTGGTTCAGGGGGCGGGAGCCAGGCTTTCCAGGCCCCTCAGATGCCGAGCAGGGCCCCCAGAACCCGGACATGCCTGATGCTCTCCTCTGCAGGGCCTCATCTCCATCCTCCTCCTCCGTGGTGTTTTCTGCATTTTTTTCCCATCTCTGCATTTCACACAACACCCTGCAGCATCCACCTCGCAGAGCAGCCCTCTGTACTCCCCCGTCTTCCAGGCCAGAGCATCTCCACCCGCCTCCTTCCCAGGTGGCCGCAGACCTGCCTGCTCCCTGCCTGCACACGGCTCATTCTCCCCCACCCAGTCCCTGCACCTTCAGGTGGGTCTCAGGGGCAAGGGGCAAAGGTCTTGTCATTTGGGGTGGCTCCGACCACACACCCCACCTTCAGCGCAGCCTCTCCTCAGGTTCCCCTGCTTCTGGTCAGGCGGGGGGCGGGGGGTCTTCCTTGGGGTCCTCAGAAGGCTGCTGCCAGGAGCGCAGGGTGAGTTGGTATGAGACTCCCCCATGCAATCTCTATCATTTCCCAAACCCACAAAAAGAGTGAGGCTCCAGGAAGGTCAGCCCTGTATGATGGTGTGGGAGGCACCAGCGCACAGGTTGAATGCTGTTGCCAGGAACCAGTGGTCTGGTAGCCTGAGGGTGTTCGACATGGAGCAAAGCTGCACTGTGGCCCTGGGTTCAAGCACAGGGGTGAAAGGGGAGGAACGGGAGTTGGTGGAGTCTGCAGCGCTGGCCACATGAAGCCCTTCTCACAAGGCGGTCACCTCAGAGGGTGAGCCGCCCAAGGGACAGAAGAGACCTCGAGGGGAAGGACAGTCTAGGGACTCCCGTGCCCCCGCAGGCTGTGCCCTAACTCAGGACAGCCCCGCCCGGCTGTCTCACCTGTGCCCACTCACTGCCCTCCACCTGCTGGCCCCCGACCCCTCTCCAGGCCTCACCAGTGGGGTGCCTCTTTGATTCAGACTGGATTGCCATATATTCTTATCATTTGCTCATTCCTAGTGGGCCCTGTTATCACCAAGCCTGGTTAATAAAGACTCGATAATACACCCTAGGCTTGTCTGGCGTGATCTCGCCCGCACCCCACAACACTATCCCTCTGCCTCCTCACACTTGTAGTCACAGGGCAGAGCCTGGGCCAGTGACAGGAGCAGAAGGGCCAACTTCAGGTCAAGAGGGAAGGGAACAAGGCTGGCTGGACACAGATGGTCCTTGTCTGGAGTGACAGGACCCCAAAGGGGCTCTGGCTGGTCCAGCTGAGGGATCAGGCTTGGCAGGTCAGCACTAGGGGAGGGGGCATGGCCAGGACAGAGCTCGTGCAAGCACTGGGCTCTGCTGGGTTGGCAGCCACAGGAGCCTGTCCAGGGGCAGAGCAGGTCCTGGGGGGCCTACGCCCCTCGGGAGCTTCCTCCAAGGGAGGGTCCATGCCCCTCTGCTCCGTGGGCTGGATGCGTTCCTCCGCCAAGTCCTGGGTGCCTTTTGCATCCTGTGTGACCCCAAATCAAACGGCAGCTTTTTGCATCCACGCTTGAAACACCCTTGTTGCTGCTTCCTTTCTTTCTCTTACAGATTTCTCCGCCGTGATCATCACAATCGCTTCTGAGTGGCACTGTGCCATTCAACGCGTGGGCATTCACAACAGATGCAGACTCATGCCTCCCGGTCACACGCGGACAAGGTATTTATACACCATCGCTGTTCATTGGCTCTGGCCTCCATTCTCACTTCCATTAATGAAATTATCCCCACAACATTATCATGGCTAAACACTTGCCATTCCAACACCCTGTGACACATCAAAACTCCTGCCATTTTCCATCACAATGACCACAGGCAATTACTTAGGCTAGGTAATTCAATGCCCAGCTTCCTGCCTTTGGAGACAGTTAGAATAAGATGCTTTTCTTTTTTGTAGCTGGAAGAATGCTGATGTATGTCCATAGATTGTGGGAGACAGCAGAGAGAGAGAGAGAGAGAGAAAGCCCGGGAGAAGCAGACCTGTGGGTCTCAGCACTTGCTAGAAAAGCCAGCCCAACTTTTCTGCTGCGTGACCAGTGATGACTGGAGCATTCTGCCGGGGAGGAGCACATTAACGAGATGCTTTCCGCAGGTTTTTGTCGGGGTTAGCAGCCCAAATGTCTGCAGAAGCTCCTCCAGGGGAGACCTGGAAAGCGCTTGCACAGTGGAAATCCCAGGTGCAGCCCAGAGTCAGCTGTTTCTGCTTCTTCCAGGGCATCCCCACTGGCATCCATCTTTATGCCTCCAACGGGGCCCTGGGTACTGACCCAAGGAAGGCTGCTGCTTGTTCCAGGACAGACACATAGCTCCCATGCCCCACGGAGCCACGGGAACCATGGGGAGATGAAAGGTCACCGTACAGTAGGGGTACTCACTTAACCATTAGTTCATGTCCGGCCTGGCCCTTTGTTGACTTTGATACTAGCAGTTCCACCTCACAAGGGACTTGCGAGCCTTGCACGCAGTACACAGTAAGGGCTGTACTCTGGCAGCCGCACCACCTGTACTTCCATCAGTAGAGGACAGCAAGTCTGTCTGTCTGAACCACTGGCACAGCCTCAGGCCAAGAAGAGAGCCCTGTGTTCATCTCAGTTGTCATTGAGGAATGGTTTCTGTACTGTTATTGTTGGCTCGGTTGTTGTCATTATCCTGCTGGTCCTGGTCTGATGGGGAAACCAGAGGAGGTCTGAATGTGAAGGCAGTGACCCACGAGGATTCATCTAGCCAGGAAGGGTGGCATGCTGGCGGAGGGGTCCAGGAGGGGTAACTTGGCTGGGGGCATGCTGGCAGCAAGTACCCAGGAGGAATGACCTGGCTGGTGAGGGAGTGACATGCTGCCGGAGGGATCCAGTTTTGTGGTTTACAAGCGAGATCATGCCAAACAAGTCTAAAGTTCATTCAGGAGATTTTATTAAGCAATCTTGTTGATAACAGGGTCCACTTGAAATTAGCAAACCACAAATCCATATAGCAATCCAGTCTAAATCAAAATCCGCAAGAGGAACAAATGGTCATTACCCAGAAGTCCATCTGTTTATCTAAAATCTTATGTCCCAGCTTCCCCAGCAATATGTTATCCTGAGAGACATACACAAACAACCTGGCCACACTCACAAAGCTGCAGACACCCACATTCCCTGGCTTCTCTGCCCACATTCCATCACTTCCAGGTCTCCCCTCTCCTGGAACTCCCGACAGCACACACATTAGAAATACAAATATCTTTGAAAGAGAAAAGTAAGGGTTAATGCTTTTTCTGCTTCTGTATCCTGCTTGGTGAGATCAGATTAAAGGTAGGGGAATGGCCATGCTGGGCCTGACAATGGGAAGAGGGCCTAAGTTTCTATCTCCTGATAAGTAAATTCCTTAGTCCGAGGAAATGAGGCTGGAGGGCCCTGAGCTGGTGCCAGACTAAGGTCATAAAATTTGTACCAAACCCAGCAAGTGTGCTGAGCTCGCAGTATAAAATGCCTGTACCCCTGGACATCGGGGCTTCTTCTCCTTGCGGAGTGGGAGCCCGTTCGCGAACGTCAATAAAATCCCTCTTGCTTTTGCAGCCTCTGACCTGGTTATTGGGAGCTTTCGGGCGGCGACTCCTGGGGCCCATACCTGTTAAACCCCCGCGGTTTAACATCTTAGCATTGCTATCTGCACTGTCCCGGCCAAGCCCTGCACAGAGGGTGAGGAATACAGACACGGGGCCATGCTCAGGGCTGCCCGTCCTCCTGTCCTCGGGTTCTGTCCACCTGAAGCCAGAGAGCAAGCAGGTCCTGCGGAGGCCAAGAGTAGGAGTGCCAGAAGTACGTGACCAAGAGAGCGAGCCCCTCCCTGTCATGGGCCTTTATAGGGGCATGTGAGGGGAGTGGTTACACCACAACACAGCAGGTTGTGGTGTAACCCCTCCCAGGTTCCAGGTGATGACAGGTAAGCATCCCAGGTGTGCCGGGGTCCGTGTGAAGGATGTGGAAAACAGGAGGGTGTGAGGAGCATTGCTTGCATTGCAGGCAAGGCCGCGGAGGAACTCCCCGCCGAGCAAGGCTTTGGCAGGATGTTGCTTTGATCACCTGAATGCAGCCCGCTTTCCATTGCCGGACACCAGACTTCCCCAATGAGTTTTCAGTAATCTGCCTATGCATTGTCTGCCCCTGTGGAATTAACAGTTGATGTATGGTATCTGTGCGAGCTTGGAAGTTGATGTTACTGATATTCGCCTTTAGCATAAAGGTTTTTATCTACTGCTGCTACAGCTACCACCATTGCTATGTTAATCAAAGGTGTTCCGTCCCCAGGTGGTGGGAACTTGTTTACAGCCTTTCCTCTCCCGTTGATGATATGCTAATCAAGGGTGCTAACTTCCCAGGTATAGGGGAAGCCCATTCTTTCCTTCTTTCTTTGATCTTTGGATCTTGCCTCCTGTGTTACATTTCCTCCCTTAGTTGATTCAAGAGGTATGAGCTTGCCTTAGGTGAGACAAATGGCAGAATTATCTTTAGCAACACCCATTTAATCATAACGTAAAAAGTCTGAGCCAGAGTTTGACTGATTCTGCATAAATAAAGTGGACGGCTTTATTGCATAGTCCACTATCATCATGGAATCCTAGTGGTCCGTCTCTTTCTTTCTGCGACTCATCCACGCACCCTTCCCGAGTTCCGAAACCCAGGCTGGAGCTGGACTCCGGCACAGGTGGGCAGTAGGGACCAGAAAGTGGGTGGGGCAGGGTGGGGTGGGGGAGTGGCTTCCAAGCTGGTGACCCTGAACTACCCGCCTACTCCACAACAACAGTAGGCAGTTAGGGTCTCTGGTCCCTGGGGAAGTTACCTTTTAAAATTTAAAGTTCTGCTCCTCCCATTTCTTACTCTTTTAAGAGCACCCCCTCTCTTTGAAGGGGAACCAAAGAATAAAATCACCACATCAATCCCTCCAGACAGGACAAGGAAGCCACCCTTCCAAGGTCATTTAGTTCTGGACAAGGTGCTGCATTGCTGTCCTTTGTAAAGGAGGCATTTTCTCTGTCCTTTCTCCCACCCCAGTTTGAGTGACTCCCCGAGATGGTGCATGAACCACTTCCACCATTTACTGGGATCTTCTCCTCCCTTGGAGCCCCGTCCTGTCAGTACCACGGGTGTCCTTTTTCCTGAGTAACTCTTGCTTCCGTGCTGGAACTATCCACACGAAGAACCTGCTTTCATTGAGACAGGTAACGAGGTTGCTAGTGTGTTTCACGTGGAATTTCCCACAACACAAGGAAAGCTGAACTTCCAGGCAGGAGAGCATGAGGATGACTGATTTGCAAATTGTCCTAAGGAACAACATCGATGAGTACACAAATGACAGGTTCCTGGGGGTAGGGAGAAAGCTTGGAGCGGGCATCCACCCACAAGGACAAGCCGGTCCAGGCCCATGCTGGCAGGCTCCTTCCCCGGAGCAGGGTGTGCCTTCCACTCTGCCCAGGATTCTTGAGGCTTCAGCAGCGCCATCTCAGGCTCAGCCCACAGCCAGGGAAGGCAGCTACAGGCATTTGCAAAATAATTGCCGTTTTAATCTCAAATAAGCCTATGAGCAAATTGCTTCATGAGGAGCCAGGTTTCCAGTGAGTCCTCAGGGAGCGGAACTTGGCCCGGAAGCGGCTCCAGCTTGCTCTGTCATTGTCTGTGCCACACAGGAGTCCATGTCATGGTGTTGTGCCGGATTTTGAAATCCCCAGATAATCATCAAGTCTGAAGTCAGAGCTAAGGCATAAAGATGGTTTATTTAGGTTAACCTAGGTCTACCAGCCACCTCCCCGCCGCCCAGCATAGCTGGGCGGGGGAGAGGCAGCTGCAGGGAAGGCAAAAAGCACAGGAGCCAGAGAGAGAGAGAGCACGAGAGCCCAAGCCTCCCAGTTCTTATACATTTCAGGCTATTAATTATACAGTCATGATTTAGCAGGCTTCCATTGGTGGGTTTGAAACAAGCAACTTTCTTTTTTTTTTTTTTTTATTCATTGATTACATTGTATTATGTGATACAGTTTTAAAAAGTACAAATTGATGCGCTATAGGGCGGTGAATCTTATCAAACACCAGGTACTTCCTTCCTGAGGAGTGGTCTGCCTACGTGACCTGCCAGGTGTCCTGCCGGGTGTCAGGTAGACTATCAGGCCTGGAGTTCACACAGCCCCCAGCCAAGCCACTAAGGCAGAATCACAAAAGGCAAAAAACATCCAGGTTCTTCAATGGGCTGGGTGGGGGTAGTGGGGGCAGCACCCACCTGCTGGGTCCTGACAGCCATTAACAAGGTGTGGGGGGGAGGAAGGGAGAAGAAGAAGGGAAGAAAGGGAGAGAGAAGCTCTTCTTAACAGAGTGAGAAAGTGGGGAGAAGGCAGGGCATAGGGGGAGGGGGGCTCCCAAGGCCCCCAGACCTCGGCAAAGAGGCTGACTCTGGGGCCTTCAGCACGAGACCCAAGGCTCCCTTGCTGGATGACAGAACAAACACCGTCCCACACGGAGAGATGATGCTGATGATGCTGGGACCAAGAGGCGCTGCAGCAGGACAGGGATACTGCAAAGGGGTGACCCGGCAGGGCCCTAGCGGTCTTTGAGGGGACAGGTGGGCAAGGGTGGCCACTGGCCATGAGAATGACGCCTCAAGCACCCTGGGTGTGGCGGGCCCGAGGCTGCACTCGGGAAACAGACCCATACACCAATGCAAAGAGTGTAGTGTGAGGAGAGATCTAACAGGTGTCCTGAAGGCACCTGCCTCTTTGGATTTTAAATATCTGTTTCCCCTAGGTCGGCTTCCCTAAGATTCGCGCCACCTTGGGGTTCTACTTTTGCTGTCTCCTATTCCACTCTAACCTCATAAACTCGCCTTCTCCACCCGAATCTGCTGTAACATCATGGCACCATACCTGACAAGCCCACCCACCAATCCCTCGCCGTCCCTCCCCCAATCCCCCACAGCACTGACAGTCCCCTCCGTCCACCAGTGGCTCACGTCGCCCTCCCATCCTCTGCTCCTCTCTCCCGGTGTGCATGCTCCCCGTGCTCCTCACTCTGCCATTCCCCTATCCTCCTTCATCTCACCCCTGACCCTTCTCTGCAGTCCTCTCCTGCCACCATGGCAGGAGACATTGTTTCCCTTCTCTCTCTCTCTCCTTCCCTCCTCCTTGTTCTGGAGTGCAGTCAGTGATTGCTCCTTCACCTCTCCTTGTATACTCTTCTCCCTATGTCCTAATTCGGCCAGGATGTTGGATGCAGATGAGTCCAATTAGTCTTTTTAGCTACAAGCACAGTTCCTGTTCCTGCCCATCCCAACGACCACTAATCAGCCCAGAGCCCCAGCCCCAATGCGTGCTCATCGGCTCTGCCCCTGTGAGCTGGCTGCCCTCCTCAGCAAGGTTCATCAGGGTCCCTGTGCCGAGAACACGTTCGCTTTCATCGCTGCACTGATAAAGAATGACTTCTGCTTCCCCGGCTCTCGGAGAACAAAATTAGTCCAGTTAGATTCTCTTCTGAGCCCCACTATCTATGGAGCAGCTCGGACGCAGACCGGTTAAACATGTCCAATTAATCAAAGTCTTCTAAGTCATCAGAACGTTCTAGAGCTCCTGATTGCTCACAACCTGGGTAATTAAAAAAGAAGGTTTAAAAAATTGACCACCCTTTGAGGACCCCGTAGCAAGGTTAAGGTTCCCTCTGCCAAGAGTTGGGAACATCTGTCAGAAAGGAAACTTCCAGAACCTTCTGGTGCTTTTCAACATGTCATCCCCAGGGCTGCATGCAGTCTGGAATTTTGTGCTAGGGGTTTCATTTGTTGGAGGGAGAGGTGTAATCAGATGGACACCACGTCCAAGGCCCGCCTTTAGACTGGAACGCTAACTCCTGTGCTCACTGCTGGTGAACAGCCCTGTCCCCGCCAGCTCGCCTGGGACTTGCTGTGTCTTTGTCCTCCTTGTCTGTCCAGGCTTGGTTAGCATCTTCTGAAAGCTTCAGGAAGACACTGAAGGCAAATTTTGCTGGTTTCCCCAGGTCTCGCCTACCCTGCACACAGTAGGAGCGCGGTAAGCCATGTCCAGGTGCCTGGACCATCCACAGCAGAACCCCTAATGGAGTTTGTTCACAGGCAGACTCAGCCTGCACTGTTGGGCAGAGGCTGCCACCTCCCCCCACCCCCCTCCACCAGGCACAGCGGGCTGGGGTCTAGGAGACCTCCTTGGGATATTTGGCTAAGGTGCACAGAGGGTAGGGACTGGACAGCTGATTCCTGAGTCTACCCACTGTGCAGAGGGAGGTGGCTCAGTCTGTGCTGGCCAACATGTGCAGGGACCATGAGCTTTACAGGAGCTCCCCACCCTACCCCTCCCTGAAATGACTCAGCCATCACCACCTTGGCCTTGGTCCTGGAGGAGCCAGTGAGATGAGGCCCTCATCCAGTCGGTGGCAGGTCCAGTGTGGACTCCTGACCCTCATTGCTCTCCCAGGCCATCAAGCCAACATGCTGGGGCAGGGCTGTGATACCTCTGGGCCCTGAGAGCCAAAGGTGTAGCCAACTGACTGGTGAAGAGCGGACAGAAGTGCATGGGGAGGGGAGGCAGCAGGGAGCTGGTGGGAGCCCAGTGCGTGGGCTCCAGGGCACAGCTTTGACGCCCAGCGTCCACGGCAGGCTCCTTGCTGCAAAAGAGCAACCCAGCGACATCTGTCCGAGAGGAAGCTGGCAACACACGTGTGCCCAGCCAAGGGCAATCATGCCAGCCGCCAGGAGTCCAGCTCAGGCTGCCTTGGGGCCACCACAGCCAAGCAGCTTTCAAACGGGAGCAGCTGGAAGTGTCAGCTCCTGCTGCAAAGAAAACACCTCCCTCCCTTCCTTCCACCAGCCCTCATTTGTCACCAACACTAAATCCTGTGAGAGCTAGGACACAGCCAAAGCAGACACAGCAGACGCAGCCACTGGAGGACTGCCAGCGCTGCCCAGCACCTCGGCCTGGAGCTACCTGAACTGCATCCACAAGCCCTCCGAGCACCCCAGGGGCCTACCTAAGCACCTGTGCCAGAGAAGACCAGCAGAGACATCTGTCCATGCTGGCTGTACCCTGAACCGTGTTTGCACTAACAGCTCTGCCCTCCCACAATCTCCAGCCTGGCCCCAAGAAAGGGCCCGTGGATCCCTGGACAGCCCTGGCTGTAGCCCAGTTGCTTCCTCATAGAAGCTTTTAATGCATTACGTGCAAGGCAAGGTGATTCTGCCCTGGTCTGAACACAGCCAGGATGCCCAGCCCGTGCAGAGGCCATTCCATGTCTGAGAGGCAGGCAAGTGTCTGCTTTGTCCCCTGCCAGGCGCCTGCAGCCCACTGGGCTCCTCCTCCCTGTCTCCCCCTCTGCTCCTCCCCTTCCCCCACCTGAGGGCCACTCTTTGCTCCCCAGTGTGATGTGTTGAACGCCGACCTCTGCAGCACCTCTGAGTGGATGCCTCCTGGGCCTCTTTGCGGAAGGCTCTTGCAGGTGCTGGTTTTCACAGGCTCCTCCTGGATTTTCTGGGTGAGTCTTAAATCCAGCAGGACTGTGCTCAGAGAGGCCTGGGTGAGAAGAGGTATGTGGTGGCAGGGTTCTGAGCCATGACCAAAGTGTTCCCTAGGGCCTTCCCAGGGAGCCTCGGCCCATATGGCCCCAGAACCAACCATGGATTCTTGGGTCCAGCACTGGGAGAGGAAAAACTCTAGTGTCTCGGGGTCTTCAGCTGTGGCTGCACCAGAGTGGGTCCCTGGTGTGGGGATGGCAGGCCCTGCCATCTTGCTAACTGGACCCTGGGCAGGTGCCCAGGCTGGAACACACCCAGGGTGCTGGCCACACTCAGTGCAGAGCCTGAGCCAGCAGGCTATGGCTTTAGGACAGGGAGGCTGACCTGCTGATCTCCCCAGCCCCAACTCAGTGGTATGAAGGGTGACCGTGGGGCCGGCCCATGCAGCCTGAAGCCGATCACTTGTGCTGGGAACTTCTGGGTCACCCAGGTGAGTGACACAGACCCAGGTACTTGAGACAACACCTGCCCACCAGGGTACTGGTTAGCAGGGAGCTGACATGATGACTCTGTACCCTCGGCATCAAACCCGTCCAGCCTCCAGACTATTCTTGGGTGTGGTGTGCCTGTGTGCGCACTTCATGTCACAGCAGATCCACTCCTTCTAGAATGCGCACAGTGGCCCTGCGGCCAACAGGTGTGTGCTGGCCATCAGCTGGAGCTGACTCATCTCCCACACAGAAGCTCACTCCCCATTGGACACGGGCTCTGTTCCTTCCCCTGCCTGGCAGCCACCTTGCTGTTCCCTGCTTCTCTGAATGTGTCTATTTTGGGTTCTTTGTAAAAGCGACTTCTCAGCATTTGTCCTTTTGCTTATTAAATGCTGCACAATGTCCCTCCGGTTCAGCCACGCTGCTGCAAAGGGCAGAACTGCCTTCCTTTCCATTCTCTGTGCAACCAGTTCTTGGAGGCTGCCACCCGGCCATGAGCCGGTAACCCTAAAGCCAGAACTTGCCAGAAGCTCAGCAAAGCACTTGCGGAGCAGGCAGATCCTCACATATCCCCTCAATGTTTGGGGTGGAAGACGCTGCCTGCCCAGGACCTGCTGGAGGAGGAAGCAGCCAAAGCCTGGCACATCAACGCTTCCACCCTGCCCACTTCAGGCCTGACAGTACCCATGCACCTGGCACCTGCTACTCACCCCACATGACTGGGCTCGCCTTCCTCTAGGCCTCACATTTTGGGACAAGATACCCCACCCGGTAGTGGCCACATGTCTCCCTTGCCATTCACTTTGAGCAAATATTTACTAGAAGGGGCAGGGATTGCCAGCAGGGATACCAACATGCTGTGGAGGAGTGCCTGGTGTGAGTCTAGGTTTGGCTCCTGAGTCCAGCTGTCTACCAGCAGCAGCTGGGGCCCTGCCACCCATGTGGGAGGCCTGACCTGAGTGCCCCTGGGCTCAGCAGGGGAGGCAGGGAGGGCATGGACCCAAATGTTGCCCTCCCAGCCCCTGCCTGCCCGTCTCCCACAGGCTATGCTTCTCACCCGGCAACACACACAGCAAGCTCAGGCTCTCACTGTGTGGGGCACATGCACGAGTGAGTGACTGACACGTGAATGAATGCAGCACCCTCTGGTTGGGGGCAGAGAAGAGGATATGCGCTGGGAGGGGCCAGGCCAGCAGCCGTCCATCTCCTTCGCTTCTCTGTCCCCTCAGGGTTTCTCTGGACTTTCCTGGGTCCTGCTGCAGCACACCATGAGGGCATGAGAAGTGAGGCCTCAGAATCCCACACTGCCAGGGAGAGGTACTTCCTGCTGCCTCCAACTGGACAAAGCCCTCGGGGCAGTTCTCAGATGCCCTTGGCCCTGGACCTCCTGAGGGAGGAAGGGAAGCCCCATGGGGGGCTGCAGGGCTAGAGAACCATCAGAAGACGAAGCACCAGAGCCCTGTTTGAGCTCAGAGGCTGGAGCTGTGGGTGGGAGCATTCCAGTCACTGGCAGTCACTTGTAGGGGGGGACAATGCCTTCCCACAGCACAAACATCACTTCCTGGGCCCCAGCCCTGGGGACTACAGGCATCCCACACACCTGGGGCACTTGGGCTGCTGTTGGAGTGAGTGTGTCCAGCCTCTGTCCTCCAGATGAGCCCGGGAGCCCGCTCCAGGAGGTGCCTGGATAACCCCACGGAGCCCACAGGAAGGAGAAGAGGTGGGTATCAGCAGGAATCAGCAGGCACCTGCACCTGCTGGCTTCACCCACGGAGGACAGGGACCACCGGCCATGGGAAGTGGGTCCTGGCAAAGGCATGCAGGAGGACGTTGTGCTGGAGCCTCCAGGAGTTTGCAGCCCTCCACACGTGTCCGGGCCTGCATACTAGTCTCTGACTTTTGAACTGATAGCTGACCTGTGTGTGCCACTGGAAGCCACACAGGGTGTTCCAGCAGCCACAGAATGGGCCATGGGGTCACACACCATCTGGAGAGCTCATCTACTGGAAGCCAGGGATTCTGCTCACGGCAGACTTGACTCCAACCAGGGGTCCCAACAGTGACTTCCTGGCCCAGTGGCTGGGCTCCATCCCAGCCTGGGCACTTGCATGGGACACTGGGATGCTGGGGGGCTCACTTTTTGGCTCCATGACTGAGTTTCTCCACTTGGAGCCATCGCAGGTGCTCCCCACTGCCTCAGGGGGCTGGGGCCCATCCTACACGCATGCCCAAGCATGCTGGGGGCACCATGCAGAGCATAGCCACTCGTCCACCTGACTGGAGCATCCAACACCGAACTCTGAGGAGCAGATTGTGCCCTCAGGAAGCTGCCAGCCTTCCTGCAGCTCAGCTGGCAGTTCCCAGGCATCCAGTCTCCCAGGTGGCTGAACAGCCACCTGCTTGGCTTGTCCAATGTCCACCAGGCGCTGGACCCACACCTGCTCTCTGGCCAGACTTGATGCAGGCATGCTTTGTTTGAATCATCACAGTCCAGAAGCTGCTGCGTGGGCTCACAGAGCTTGGCTGGCATCGCCTGCAGACTCAGTCAGCTTCCTGCGTCTAGCCTGTGGTTTGACTCCAAGTTCAATGCTGCCAGCATGTGGCAAGGGCCCATGTGGGTGGCTGAGTGGACCCTCTCCCAGACAGCCCCCACCCTTCTCTTGCATTAGCCATTTGATGTTCAGACACACTTAGCTTTTATCTTGTGGATCCTCTGGGTACCAGCCCTGCCTGCCACCCTGCCCGACCTGGGGTAGCATCCGGCACCATGTGATTTATCACATTTCCCTTTTCTGGAGGATTCTTCGGTCAGCTGCTATATGTGGACAGCCCTGGGCCTGAGGTTCCCTCGGCAGCAGATCCAGGCTCTACTTCCTGTCTGGGATGTGGCGGTGCGATGCTGCCCGGAGGTGGGAAAAGCTGGGGTTGTCCGTTCTCTGCACTTCGTCATTGCTCCAGTCTCTCTCAGAATTAACAGCTTACGAAGGGGCGAAGGGGTCCCTACAAGGAGCCTGCTCCTGGTGAAGGTTTCTCCCACTGGGCCCAGTGCTCACCAGCGATTTCCTGCATGCTCTCTTCCCACAGGCGTGCTCACAACAGCATGGATGCCCCTGTGCTCTGCAGACTCACTGGGGTTGTCTTAGTCACTTGTCCACAATCTCTCACTGCTGTTCTTTATCTTGATGCCCACACCGGGCCAGGCACAGCCGCCACAGGTGCTTCCTGTGGCCCGGCTGGCCTGCAGCTCTTGAGCTTATGTGCACTCCCTGATGTGGAAATCACCCACGCTGGCCTGCTGCTTCCCTGCTTCTGTTCTGCAGTGTTGGCAGCACTCACTGGGCATCTGCTGGCTGTATCCAGACCCCTGGCAAGCCCCTGCCAGACACAGGGCCCTGGCAGGAGCTGAGAGTGTCCTGACTTGCATGTGGTTATAAGGGAGATTGTCTCAATGTACTCTGAGGCCCTTAACACCAACATTTGAGAAAAGTTGCAAATGACTGTCATTTGAGAAGACCCCAGAAGGACCCCCAGCCTTTGCAGGTGCTAGGCTCTGTGTGGCTTGAGGAAGGCAGCATCCCAGGCCAGCTGGGCCAGCATAGCGGGCTCTGGGGTGGGCAAAGGGCCTGGCTGTGAAGACCCACGTGTCCAACAGGAGAGTCTACAGGTGCAGTACACAGTGCCAGGTCCTGGCTCCAGCTTTCTGCCATTGCTCACCCTGGGAGGCACCAGAGATGGTGTGAGTACCGAGTTCCTGCCACGGACATAGGAGACCTGGATGGAGTCCTGCTCCCTGCCCCAGCCTGGTGGTCATGGAGACAGCAAACCAGCAAATAGTATCTCTCTTTCTGCCTCTGTCTGATTCATTAACTAACTGTAAAAAGCAAGATGGCCCCAGACACCTTCCACGCAGGCCGGCAAGAGTCGGAGCTAGGCTGACTCATCAGGCTTTCTCAGCTTCCTCTTCACCACGGAGCCCCAGCAGAAGGCTGGGAGCCCCAGATCTCAGCCCTGGGGGCAGGCACAGAGAAGCCCCTTGCTGGCTGTTTCTTCCTTCTCCCTGGCTGAGGGTCTCCCTGCAGATCTCCATTACCTAATTGCAATATTAAGGCCATCCATCTCCCGGTAGCAGAGCCGTAAAGCCAGGGTTTTATTGCCCACTTACAGCACAGACCCTGACTGTTCACAATTATTCCACAATTACTGCTATATTGTTAAGTAAATAGCATGCCAGAAGCAGCAATTCCAGGGCTCATAAATATATAAACAAGCATGGGGGTGCGGGAAGCAGATGGGACAGGCGCAGGTGGCCACAGCCAACACAGTGCTTGGAGACCTGCAGCCACAGCTTTCGCCCAGCAGGGTGCTGGCAGCCGTGGGTGCCCAAAGGGCAGAGCTTTAGGTCCAGTACCCTGCAGCTGGGTGACCCAACGCAAGACATGGGCAGCTGCCTCAAATGGACACAGTCCTGCCATGCCAAACTGCCCTTCGCATGGGCACTCTGGGGACTCCTGACTGGGCCAGGAAGTGTTTGGGTGGAATACAGACAACCTGACTCCCCTGCCTGCTTGTTTTAAACAACAGTGTCCACAGCATCTTTGCTGATCGTAACCAACAATGGGAACCTGCCCAAAGGTCACCAACAGGAGGGTGGACAAGCGAAGGGTGCTCATGTGGAGGCATGAAATGCCAGCCTGTAGCCAAAGGAAGGACCTGCTGGCCCACACAGGCACACAGCTCCAGTTTCCACTCTGGGTGACAGAGGACAGAATCCAAGGCGCAGTGGTGCTAGCTCCTGCTGTGAGAAATCCCCAAGCTGGCCACAACTCCTGGTGAAGAAGCTCCCCTGATGTCCCAGTGTCTGGTACTGCCCTCCCCCACCCTGCCAGGCCCTGCCTCCAAAGTTCAGAGCAGCCCAGATGCTTCCCCAGCCACTGCTTCCTCCTCCACTGCCCCAACCCCCAACCCCCAAGCACCATGGCACTGATAATCCCTAGGGACCTTATCTTCCCTGGCCTGTGACCTTAGAGATTCAAAAGTGGGAGCCAGGCCACACGTTATCACCGAGAGAGTTGTGGGGCGAGCTCACAGCAACTGCCGGCTGTCACCCAGCGAGGCACCTGGGACGGAACACAGCACACTCCCACCCCTGAGTACTGACAGGGCCAGCCCAGGACACATGCCAGGTCCATTGTAACCAAGAGCACACCCAGCCATGGGGCCAGAGCATGGGACACGTGGCCAGATGAGTGGCCTTGCCCAGAAGTGTACACCTGTCCATGCCCACATGGCCAGACCACGCCCTGAGCCAGGACATGTGGCTGGCAGACCAGGCTTAAGGGTGAGCACCTGCGGACCTCCCTCAGTGCCTGTTTGCTCCTCCACAGGAATCACCAGGGACCCCATGGCTGCCAGTTGGACTGAGCCTCTCCAGGGGCTCCTCACTGTCCTGCTCTACAGCCCGTTCTCCCAAAGGTTTAAGCCCCTGTCCTCCTGCTGTTGGCATGGCAGAGGTAGAAGCTGGGGCCATGTTCACCTGCTCTGGGCTCCCTGAGTGCCACCCAAAATCAGCCAGATGCAAAGGACTCCATCACCGGAGCCGGCAGCTGGGCATGGTTTCTGTCGCCCTTCAGCTCACATTACTTGAGGGCCCTTCAGAAGTTCTTGCCTCACAGACAGGTTCCTCCCATGATTTTAAGACAACAGCAGTACAGTGAGTGGGGGTGGGGAGGGGTGGACGCATCTGTCCCAGGAGCTGGAGGGCTCAGTAGGAGTTGGAGAGCTTCCTGTCCCCACAGCTGCTGTGGCTGCAGCGCGGGTGGAAGCTGAGCAGGGACTGCCAGGCATGCCCTGGAGTTTGAATCCTAGGTTTCGCACAGCCCACCCTCCTTATGCTCAGGAGTCTGGGGTCTGCCTGGTGGCGTGTGACACTCAGCACTTTGGTGCAGATCAGATGGAGGGGCAGCTGCTTTCTGCAGCCCCTGGTCTGTCCCATCTGCTGGCAGGGAACCGTTGCTGCTGGAATCCATTCTCCTTCCCTTTCTCCCTATTTTTTTCTCTCCCTCCCTCTCTCGGGAGAAGAACCCATGTCAGCCCAGACTAGGATGGCTGATTGCCTGCTCCAGATGACTTGAGGTGGTCAGGTATCTGGGACCATGAGCTTCGGGCACCGGGACCTGCATAAGCCCCAGCAAACCAGGACAGAAGACCCCAAGTTGGGGGTTCGAAACAAAGCTTGCTCCATCAAATGTGAGACAGGAAGGTGCAAGTCCTCCATTCAAAACTGTCCAGAATAATTCCCAGTGAAGGTACAGTAGAGTCCTAGACTGGCAGAGCGGCTGTGGGATCAGTTAGAGGGGAGGGTACTCTGAGGGAGCAGGTGATCCCCCCACCTCCAGATCCTGCTGACGCAGAAGGCTTAGGCACAAGCCAGAGACAGCAAGTGCGAAGTGAGGCCCCTGCCCTGTTCTTCCCCAGGTGTCTGCCTCAAGTCGTGCAGCATTGCCAACAGCCCTGGGCCTTAGCCCAGTGTCACCAATAGCCCCTGGACCGCACTGTCCCCAGTTCTGCAGTGTCACCAACAGCCCCTGGGCCTCACTGCCTGCCACCCAGCATCACCAACAGCCCCTGGGCCTCACTGCCCGCCACCCAGCATCACCAACAGCACCTGGGCCTCACTGTCCGCCATTCAGCCTCACCAACAGCCCCTGGGCCTCACTGCCCACCACCCAGCATCACCAACAGCCCCTGGGCCTCACTGTTCACCAACAGCCTCTCCAACAGCCCCTGGGCCTCACTGCCTGCCACCCAGCATCACCAACAGCCCCTGGGCCTCACTGTTCACCAACAGCCTCTCCAACAGCCCCTGGACCTCACTGCACACCACCCAACATCACCAACAGCACCTGGGCCTCACTGCCCGCCACCCAACATCACCAACAGCACCTGGGCCTCACTGTCAGTCACCCAGCCTCTCCAACAGCCCCTGGGCCTCACTGCCAGCCACCCAGCCTCTCCAGCTTCTGCAGGCTAAACGATTTTGTTGCACGTCCCAGGTGTTAAGAGGGTGACTGATCCCCCAGGCCAGCAGCAGAGCCTCGAGGCCCTTTCTTCACCAAGGGCAACACCTCTGCATGGGAAAACCAAGGCCACCTGCAGGGGTCACAGCTACATTCTTGGGGTCAGTCAGCAAGAGATCAGAGCCTCTATCTGCTGTGTTCTACAGTCCTGTGGCCCTGGGCCAGAGGCCCACATTCCCTAACAATTTCCCTTGGTTTAATGGTGCTAACCTCCGAATGTCCCACATCAGGCACGAAGCAGAGGGCGCAGGTGCACAGCTGCGCAGTGGACGCGGCAGGAGCACTGAGACCCACTTCCGGAGGCTCACTTGGCAAGGGTAGCATCTCCTCCACGCCGCTCTCGGCCACCGTTTCCTCGTCCCACACGCCGGCCTCCACCACCTTGTAGCGGCTGTGTGGCTGGCGCAGCACGTGCGGGTCCTGTAGCGCCGCCTCCCGCTCCGCGGCCAAATCCAGGTCTTGCTGCGCCAAGTGTGCATGCAGCTGCCGGATCTCAAACTGCAGAGGGAGAAGGGCCAGGCACGTCGGCTAGGTGGGGAGGTGGGGGACAGGAACCCTGGCAGGGTTTGTCCCCAAAGAGGAGGAGTGAGTTGGTAAAGTGACTGCCTCGTGCGCGTGTCCATCGGACGAGCCCACCCTGGTCTGGGGCCCCCGCCTGCTCTGTCCCCTGCCGCGCTCTGGCCATGTGGCCTTGGATCTGTCTCTCCCTCCCCAACCTTTTTCCATAAGTTTTCACCTCTTTAAAGGACCTGGGTTGCCCCATCAGGGGGCTTTATGAAAACCACACATTTTAATTTTGGTTTAATTTTGGCCTTCTGTGTCTGTGGCTTGTGGTTGTTGGCATTTGGGGTAACTGGACTGTGACATTAAAAGATGGGGTAGGGCATTGGGGCAGGGAGAACTCTGTGTCCTCTGCTCAAGGAGCAGCAGCCGGGAGCATGCACAGCCCCCTGTCTGCCTGCCCCCTCCCTCCCACCTCCCCTGCCCTGCCTGCCCTCCCCAACTGGAAGTTCCCTCCTGGCTGGTGATGGCCAAGTACACGCAGCCTGTCCTGACCTCTCCCGGAATGTCAGGCCCACACCTCCAATGCCAACTCAAGCTGCTGGAAACAGGAGCAAAACCTGCTCCTCCGATAGCCTCAGTCCATTTCAGCTGCACCTTCTTCAAGTGTACATGGCCTGTCACTCTCCCTCACCCAAACACCTGTGCCCCAGTCCAGCTCTACCTCCAAGTGCTGGCCATGGCTGCCTCCTCCCCGGTGTCCACTGTCCCCACGGCCAGCACTCGCCTGCACCTGGGCAGCCACACTCCTTATCCCCCACCAGCACCGGCCCTCCCCACTCCCAGCTGGAGCCATGAGGGTCCCATAAGATCACTGCAGACTGTGACGTCCCTGTCACTCAAACGCCATGGTGTCCCACCTCTCTTGGGAAACTCCCGAAGCCTTGCAGGTGCACTGTCTGCCAGTGCCCACCTGGCCAACAGTCTCACCCTCTTTCCCATTGCCAGCCCCTCCACACAAGCTCACTGTCCCTTGAAGATTCAGAGACCATGCGCTCTCAGGGTCATTTCCCCAACTGCTTCTTCATCCTACAACCCCTGACCTTTCGTGGAAGGTAGCTGGCCCAGGCCGTGGGTCACAGCAGCCTGTCTGAGTGCTCGGCATCATGCTTACCACCTTCTGGCATTTTGTGTGTGTTTATTTTAATGTTCTCTTAGTTTTTCTCTTTAGGAAAGTCAAACATGCACACTAATAAAAGCAGTTACGAACACCAGCAAAGCTGGCATCCAGCAGCCACTCTGGGTTAGTGTCTGTGGGCTTTCTCTCTGGCATTGTTCAGGTTTCCCAGAGAGGCCTTTAGTTTCTTGCCTATGGATAAAACCTCGAGTTGGCTCTGTACTGTGCAGGAAAGTATGAGATGGGGAGGGCGGGTGGAGGGAACTGGGGATGGTTAATGCACCTCTGCCTAACCTACACTTGAATATTTTGTGTGCACATTTTTGAAAAAGATTTATTTCCATTTGATTTATACAGGTAGAGAGAGGGGGAACAAAGGGACAGAGCTCCCCCATCTGCTGATCCAGTCCTTAAATGTCCTGAGCAGGCGCTGGTGCAGTGGTATAGTGGCTAATCCCATGTGGGTGCCCATTTGAGTCCCAGCTGCTCCACTTCCCATCCAGCTCCCTGCTTATGGCCTGAGAAAGCAGTCGAGGATGACCCAAAGCCTTGGGACTCTGTCCCCATGTGGGAGACCTGGAGGAAGCTCCTGCCTCCTGGCTTTGGCCTGGCTTAGCTCTGGCCGTTTGGGGAGTGAACCAATGGGTGGCAGATCTCTCTCTTTACTAACTCTTTCAAGTAAAATAAATGAATCCTTAATATCTATATCTGTATTATCTATATAGATAGATAAAGATACAGACATAGATATAGATCTCCTGTAATACCTACCCATGGCTGGGCCAGGCCACATCCAGGAGCCCAGTACTCCATCCAGGTCTTCCACATGGCTGATAGGGATCCAAGTATTTGAGCCTTCCAGGGTGTACACCAGTAGGAATCTGATCAGAAACAGAGCACCGCAGCATCAGATGTGGGTACCCCAAGCAGTGTCGGTATCCCAACTACTGCAAAAAAAAAAAAAAAAAAAAAAAAAAAGCCCGCCCCTGTGTGCAGACTTAGCCAAAGCCCTGCCTCAAGGCCAGCTTCACCCCGTCTCCTTCTTCCTGGACTCCAGGGGTTTTCAAAGGAGAATTAGTCATGTCTCCCCTGACCCCTGCAGCAGGTGCCCTAGTAATTAACTCTCCCATCTGCAGTCCGCTAGATCAGCTGTCTCCTGTCTGCTCTCTACCCTCTCCTAGCCACCTGTCTCTCTATGATTCTCTGTACTTTATGATTCTTTTTTCTCTTCCTATCATTTGAGTGGCGTTTGGGGGAGGAGAGCAGGGTGTGGTTCCATCACCATTTCCCTTAGGGACTCCCAGCATCCCCTTCCTTCTGCCCCCAGGGAGCCATGTGCTGGTGAGGGAATGGGCTTGAAGAGGAGTCTGTGTGATGTCAGCGACTGTAGACTGTCGTCAGGATGTCACAGGGAGCTGAGAGGAAGTGTGTACCACAGCTGTACAAGCAACTCTTCTGTTCTCCGCTCCCCGCCAGAGTTTTCACACCCCGGGTCTGCTTTGGTGCCTGGTGCCCAGGAGGCACCCAAGAAACAGTCTTGAATTAAAAATGAATAAGCAAAGGCATGAAACTTGTTAATTGCATGAAATTCTGTACTTTAGATCAAGCCCCAAACTCTAGCTACAGTCTGAGCTCTGACCTTAGCCCAAAGCTGAGACCAAGACTGAACTTCAGTGCTAGCTGCACATGAAGTTCTGACCCTGGCCACACACTGGCCCCTGACCCTGGTAGTTGGTTAAGTCCTAGTCCTGGCCATGCCCTAAGCCCTGATGCTGGCCATACTCAGGGCCTTGATCCCAGCCACACTGAGCCCTGATCCCAGACATACTCTGAGCCCTGATTCCTGATCCCAGACACACTTGGGGCTCTGATCCTCTAACCCTAGTCCCAGACTCAGCCCTAATTTCTGATCTCAGGCTCTGGGACCTCAAAATCAAGTAGTTACATGGGCTGGGGGCTTCAAAGGGCCAGAAAACAGGGTTGGGTTGCTTCATGACTGGGTGCCTTCTGTGTAAGGGGACAGCATGCAAGCTACCCCCCTGGCAGCAGATCTCAGAGGGCCTGTAAGGCAACCTTCCCAGCCCTACTGGCCTGGGAGTCCTGCCTGGCCCTGCGTGATCTGAACTTCCTATGGGCACACCCTGTCCACTTTCTCCAAGCCCATGCATCTGGCCCCACAGGCCTGGCTAATGGCTTCCTGGCCACTCTAAAAGGATGCATTATTGATGGCTTGTAATTGATATGGAGCTGCCCAAGAGTGTCCCACTGGAATTCTGGCCAGACAGTCAGAGGCCAGCCAGGACTGGCCCTGCTTGAGCCCCCACATGCAGGCCCACACACAGAAACATGTCCTAAGCTGAAGAGGCAAACTCCAAACGTGTGGTAGTTCTCCTAGTCACCTGCCAAGAGGCCAGGTAAAACAAGGGTCCACATTGAAACTGTTCCGTGGTTTAGAATGAGATTTCCTCCCCTAGCTGAGAGGTGAGTGCAAGTAAAGGCAGAAGGACAAGAATCCCGTGGGGAGCCGGGGAGCCCTGGGGTGGGGCTGGCAGCAGATGATGTAGAACAGAGAGCTAGCTGACAGTTCAGAGGGGCTGGGGAGGTGGCAGGGGCCCCATTAGCCGAGCCTCACAGCACATCAGGGCGTGTGAAGGACAGAGTCTGCCTGTATTTGAAGAGCCACAGAAGCCACTGGTATGCTTTGGCCTGAATATTGGAGTGGTGGAGGCAGCGTGCAGTGACAGGCTGTGAAGGGACTGTGAAGATAGCAGAGTAGATGGTGGACCACACGAGGCCAGGGGGGCCATGGCAACAGTCCAGTCTGGAGGTGATCGCGGAGGTGGAAAGAGGCACATGGCTTAGATTGAAATGCTTTATGTCGAGAGAGTGGAAGTGGCTGGGTGCACTCAGTCCTTCACTGTGAGGAGCCAGTGACTCCTCCCAGGAGCACCGCAGAGGGGTCTGGTTGCTCTGAGCTCTGACCTCAGCTGTGATGGCCCTAGAAGACTCTGGTGTGACTTTCAGAGAGTGGTTCTGGATGCATGTGGATGCATTCTAACATGAGTGCTCCTCAAAGCCAACTTCCAGGTCATCAAGGGATCCCAGCACATCAGGACCCCTCAGATGGGGAGTGGCCTCCATGCTGGACAGAAGATGGAAAGGCCAGAAGCTACAGTGCACCCGTGGCAAAGCAGGGTCCCATAACCCTACTGGCAGCCCTCAGGACTACGGGGGCCTGTAGCCCTCTGAGCAGGATGGGAGGGACTCATTGAGTTCAGGGGCCAGGACAGGTCAGGGGTTACACCCTCCAGGGCAGTCAGGAGCCTGAACCCAGACCCTGAGTAGGTCCACGTGTGCCTCGGCACCTCAGCCTCACTGGGTGGCCAGTAAGGTGAGTGGAGGAGTGCTGAGTCTGTGGCGAGCTCTGTCTGCACCGGCCCCAGAGCAGCACCTGGGTGGGGACAAAGTACAAGTGCTCTCTGTGCTGTCTCTGGCTTCCTGCTGGGAATGTCCCATTCACAGAAGACCCAACTCTTCAGTGTCAGATAACGCAAGCCAGAATCTTCGTGTGTCATCAACAGTGTGTTGCCTATAGGAAGAATGACTAGTCATGCCAACAAGCAGGAAAAGTGGTTGATGACCAATATGTAAAGCAGCACACAGAAGCTCGCCTGTATAAACATTTGAGTTAACAGATAGGGGATTCAAAATAACTGATTAGGGGCTGGTATTTTGGTGTCTTGAGCTAAGCTACCACCTGCAATGCCATCATCCCATATCAGAAAGCCAGGACCAGTCCCAACTGCTTCACTCCCGACCCACCTCCTTGCTCTGGGAAGGCAACAGATGATGGCCCAGTAGCTCAGACCCCTACCCCGCCGCCCCACAGGAGACCTGGATGGAATTTTGGGCTCCTGGCTTCAGCCTGGACCCAGCTGCTGTGGCCATGTGGGAAGGGAGCCAGCGCACGGGGGATCTGTCTCTGTCACTCTGCTATTCAACTAACTTTAAAAAAAATAAATATCAGTAATATGTTAAAGGAAATAGTGGAAAAGATGGACAAAATGAATGCACTGTTTCTTCAGAGAACTAGACTCAAAGTCAGATACAAATTTTGAAAACAATACGTAATATATATCACACGCATAATGTTATTATATATTAAGTATATGGGTAGATGGGATTCATAGTATACTGGATATAGTAGAAGACAGATTTGTTAAACTTAAAGATAGGTTTCTAGAGAATTATCAGAGCTTACAGCAAGAAGACAGAGGTGGGAGGTGAGAGAAAATAGGGGAATAGGACAGGCTGTAACAGAGGTGTGAGTGTTGATCAAATGATGTAACATACTCACATTTAGAACCCCAGGGTGAGAGCAATGAGAGAATGGGTAGGATCAATTGAACAGAGAAGTCACAGACAAGAACCTTCCAAACCTAATAAGAAACCTCAAGCCACAAGTCTCAGAAACTAAGACACCCTTAACAGACAACAAATGCCAAAAAGTCCCTACCCAGACACCTGCTCAGAATGAGTGGCAAGGGCCAGCATAGCCCTTGGAAAAAAAGGTGCACAGTGGTGGCCTGGGTGACAAAGTGGAGCGAGTATTCCACCAACAGACAGGCCTGAGACCATGCCCAGAGTTAAGAAGAAATAAGGCACACCCAGAGCCCTACCTAAATGCACATCACAAAGCATTTCCAATTAGAGAATTTACCCAGATCAGGCAGGGTCCACAGGGAAGTCCTCTGCATGCATTACTGGAGGGGCCAGGCTTTTAACATTTGCCCAGGTGGGACCAGACCTGTCCAGGCAGCTGGGCAGCCACACCCAGCGCTCCTTAATGGGCTGGCTAAGGAGTTCAGTCAACACAGGCCCTGGGCCTGATCAATGCACACTTGGGCCAAAAGCTCGATGGGGTCTAATGCAACAGCAATAACCCTATTGCATCCTATTAGTGCGGTCGGCACCGACTGCCCTGCTTTCCGACCCATCTGCTTCTGGCACAGCACCCAATGTTTATTTCCATTGGCATCACCGTTGTTGGTCGCAGTAAAAATCGGAGGCAGTTACAAACACATGATTTAGGTGCCCAGTGACACTGGGAAGGACCTTGGCCCCTCTCCATCCACTGTGAAGATGATGGGGGTGGGGTGGTGGGTGGCCATAAATCTAAATCTTGGCAAAAGAATAACATAACTTATTCCTCTGATGGCTAATTTTATCAGCTAAATGGGCTTGTCACTGAAGCTATCAGCCGCTTTACAAATCACTTCCAGTTTGACACACACACACACACACACACACACACACACACACACACACACACTTTCCAGGGTGGATGGAGGGCTAGAATATTCCATCTAACAGGCCGTTGTGCTGAATTGCAGGATGGGAAGGAGCCCCCTGGAACAACAGCAGACCCCTTTCCGGAGGTTTCCCTACTGCTATTCCTGTCTTTCAGCTCCTTCTCTGAGCACAAAGGTGAGCCCTCTGTGTGCAAGCTCCCAGGCCTTTTCTTAGGGAAGCAGCAGGGTTTAGGGGGTAGCCCCTCCCCACATACCAACAATAGCCAGAGTGGCCAGAAGCTGGGGCAAGGGCCTGAGAAGGCCCCCTCCCAGCCCCAGTTCCCTCTGTCAGAGATGCCCAGGCATTTTGTTTGCTCAGGAGACAGGCCATGTGTTGCCGAGCCTCCTGCAGGGAGTGGGCAATAGTGTGGTCCCCATGTTCTGGATTAGGTCACTGTGCAAGGGGACTGTTCTTCCTCCTGGGCACACACACCTGCTCCTGTGACACTCCTCGGCTGAGAGTCACGTCTTCAGGGGTTTGGCTGTCCAGGTGGGTCTCAAAGTACAGCTGAAGATGCAGGGTCTCTGCCTTCTTGTTCCTGGGGCACAGCCTGGCTGGTGACCCACAAAGGCCCCAAGTTCTGGCCAGGCAACTCCTCCACCCCCACCCCGCCATGGCCCCACTGGGATCCCATCTGGCCCTTTTTGCCACCTTAACCAAGATGACAGGTTCAGGTATTTTTACCAGGTTCCCTTGGTTGGTTTCTGTTCATCTGTGTCCCAGATGTCAGTGCCTGGGAAGAGGGTGGCGGATTGAATCTGTCTTCATTTTTTGGCACCTTTCTGTGCAGTCTGTGGGCATCTCCCAGCTCCCTGGGGAGGAGGCCACATTCCTAGGGCATGACCAAACCAAGATGGCAGGAACCGGGGTTCCAACTGGGTAGGGAGTGGGATAGGCCAGGACCAGGGGTTGTGGTGGAATCTCTGTGTGGGTGGGAGGAGGGGGAAGGCTGCTTGACACTGGCAAATGTTGATGTTTGCTCTGCCCGCATGGCTCATGCATTGTTGATGTGGTGTGTACAGCAGGGAGCAGGTGTTCTCTGCCAGACCAGGAAGTAGGAAGGAGCTATGGGCTTCCAGGAGTGGACCTGTGCTGGAGGATCCATGAGGCCAAGCCCAGCAAAACAGAACATTTGCTGGCCCACGAGGAGTAGACTGGGGACTGCTCACCCTCAGCTTCTGGGCTTGAAAGAGATTCCTTCCTCTATCTCCTTCTCTGCCCACACGCAGGACCTCTCTCACCTCAGTGGGCCCTGACCCCCAACAGCAGCCAGAAAACTCCAGAAGCCAGCCTAAGAAACCCCCAATCCCACTTCTAACACCCTGGTTATCCCTGGAGGCCCTGCCCAAGCTTGCCTCCCATCCCTGCCCTTTCGCCCACACTCAGAATAGCCTACAGCTCCCCAAATACAATGCCCACACCTGTGCCCCACCCACACATTGCCCAGATCTCAGGTGGCCCTAACTCCATGCCAGCTCCTCTGCAGGCCTTCCCCGTGTTGGTACACAGAGCCCCCAAGCATGTGTCTTATGAAGTCTGCATCATAGCAGGTGTCGCCCTGGTATGCAACAACAGCCCAGCTCCCCGAGTCCCAGGAGAATAGGGCCCTGTCCTGACCAGGCTAGCATCCCTGATGCCTATCACCAGCCCAGAATGGAGCCTGCTGGCTTTGAGCAGCAAGCCAAGGGCTGTAGTATCCCCTGAGGGTCCTTCCCAGGACATGCATGTCCCCCTGGGAACATTACTCAGAGGTCTATTTGTGAGGAACATTCCTTAAAAAATGGAGAGGAGTGATGCATCTGAACACACATCCTCTAAGAACCAAAGGTGGACAGGGCTGGCCTGGGGCTGGGGCACCATGGGGGCAGATGGAGAAGCCATGGTTGCCCCTGGTGGGTGCCTGGGAATAGAGAGGGAGGTGCCCAGGGGTGGCCAGAGGACCCAGGCCCACATGAGGCAGGCAGCTCTGGGCTGGCCTGGGCCCTGAGCCTGGCAGCCTTGGGTTTAGCGTCTCAGGCTCATGGAGCAATCGGCAGCAGCCCCCTCTTTCCCCCCAGAAGCCAAGGGTCCCCACATCCCAGGGTGGGCCCTCACAGGGCCCACTAGCCATCCTTAAGAGCTAAGAGCACACCCAGCCTCTCATCATGGTGTGTGGGCATCGTGGGTGGCAACTGGCACCCTGTGGGAGGCTCAGCAACCTTCAAGATGAACTGGCGGAGTCTGCTGCAGTGTCACCCAGGTGACCGGGGAGATGTCCCAGCCCTGGGACTTGGGCTGCCCCAGCAAGGCAGTGGACAGCAGTGGGCAGAAGGGGAGGTGGTGGTGCCTTACTCCCTGCTCCTGACAGATCTGTGTCAGCCTTTCCAGCTGCTCGTCCTGGACGGCCTTGGCCTTCTCGTATTGCTGGATGACCATCTCCATCTCCACCTTCACCGGCAGCACGTAGGCTGGAGTGGGGGGCAGCCCTGTGAGCAGCTCGGCAGCAGCAGCAGGGCTCGCTGGGCCGAGGGGCAAGTGTGGGCCCCAGACTCAGTCCCCCCAGGATGGAGAGTGGGGCGGGGTGGGGGAGGACAGAACTCAAGGCATCCTGAAGCTGCACCCGTAACTCAGTCTCCCTCCTTGTCCACAGTGGTGGCACCCTTCACTGGGCTTAGTGCAGAGCTACCTGCAATATGGCCTGGGCATGAGGCCATATTCTGGGGTCAAAAACAGGAGCCAGTGGCTTCCTGAGAAGGCAGCTTGGGAGGGGGCAACTGATGCAGTGGTTAAGACACGCCTGGCTCAAATCCGAGGCCTGAAGTTCCAGTCCCAAAGCTGGCTCCTGACCGCTGCTCCCTGTCCATGCAAGTCCTGGCTAGCAGCAGGTACTTGGCTCAGGTAGCTGAGTTCCTATCACCCCCGTGGGAGACCCAGATTGAGTGCCTGGCTTCAGCCCAGCCCAGCCCACCAGCGCTGTTGTGCACATTTGGCGGTGTGAACCAGTGGCTGGGAGCTTTCTGTCGGCTTGTCTGTCTCAGGAGGTAGTGTTACGCCCCTCATCCACAGCAGGTGCAGCCACTGTGGAGAGCAGCTTGGTGCTTCCTGGCAAATGTTAAAGAGGGACCACCTGGCCTGGGAATCCCACTCTAAAACTAGGGGACAGGAAGACACCCACCCACACACAGACTTCTCCACTAATGTGGACAGGAGCACCTGTCCCAGTCACCAGAATACAAAAGGCTTTGTCTAAATCATCATTCGCCTCTGTGAGTCCACGACACTCGTGAAGACGTGCTTATGTGACTGAAAGGCGGAGTGACAGAGAGGGAGTGGAGGAGGGGAGAAGGGTCCGGCGGAAGCCAGGAGCCCAGATCTCCCATATGGGAGGCAGGGTCCCAAGTACTAGAGCCATCACCTGCTGCTGCTTCCCGAGGGGAGGGAGGGAGGGACATTAGCAAGGAGCTGGATTGGAAACAGAGGAGCCAGGACTTGGCCAGTCCCCAGTACAGGGCAGTGGGCATTGCAAAAGGTGGCTTAAAGCACTGCCCAACTCTGTAACTGATACACACATAGGAAGACCCAGAGGAGACATCCTGTGCCCAGGAGAGGGAGGGCCGGGGGGCTTTCCCAGGTAGTTCTCTGCAGCTCATCAGCCCTGAGCTCCCGGATGTCTCAGTCTCAACTCCTAACCTTGACCTGACTGTCACACCCTTCTTGTGCCTTCCAGAATGCAACCCTTCCTGGCTGTTTGGAGGCCTGGGTCCCTCATCTGACCACCATGTTCTCTAACCTTCCATGTTGCCACACACCTCGAAGCCTCCCAGGTGCTCCCTGGCTGACACAATAGCATCCATGCAGAGGGGAAATTCAGGACTGTGTTGGCAGTGGCCTTCCCCGGCTCCAGGCCCAGGGACTGCCTCCTTGGCTCTGCCCAAGACAAGAACAGCCAAGTGACATCCATGGGTGTCACCAGCATGCCTCTCACAGTGGGGGAGAAGGGGAACAGCCAGGGGGAGCGCTCCCTTCAGAGAGGACGCTGTGCGACCATGCAGCTGTCTGCAGTTGGCATGATGCAGTACGCACCACCCTACCCTGCCCTGTCCTGCCGAGGACGATGCTCTCAGCGGTCCAGGGCTGCTCGCATGGGGCCGAGCAGCCCTCAGCCCTCTCGCCTCAGCTTGCCTATCTGTCAGATGAGAGGAATGCGCAAGATGACCCTCCCTCTCCTCCTCCCCCACCCAGGGTCTTCTGGATTTCCAAAGTCCAGGACCCAACCACATTCCACTTTCATGAAAATTCCAGGTTAGGGGCTCCCTGATGAGAGATGAGCTGGGATGTGGGGTGGGAGGCCAGGGAGGGGTACTTCCCCAGGGCATGGGAGACCCTGGAGGCCTAGTTGCCTGCCTTCATCCCTGGGGACCAATCCAAGTCATAACCTCCACCATCTGCAATGAAAATCTAGGGCTTTGGGGGTAGGGGCCGGCCAGCAGTGTGGCGCAGTGGGTTTAGACCATCACCTGCATCCTATATAAGCACCAGTTTGAGTCTCGGCTGCCCCACTTTCAATCCCATTCCCTGTTCATGTCCCTGGGAAAGCAGCAGAAGATGGCCCAAGTGTTTGGGTCCCAGCACCCACGTGGGAGACCTAAGGTGTGAGGGGTCCTGACCTAGGGGACAGTGACACTGGGGAGGGAATTGACTCTGTCCTAGGGCAGAGGGAAACTTAGTCATGGTCCCAGGAGCAGGTGGGCAGGGACACACGTGGCTGCCCCCAGAAGGGCGGGTCATTGCATGTGCTGTGAGTAGCTGCACTGGCCGCCACCAGGACACTCACCATAGATGACTCTTTTCACGCACCACACCCGGAGCACGATGATGAGGCTGATGGCGTCCCAGGGGTTCCGGGGCCCGTTGGCCACCGTGGACGCCACCATCGGGGCCAGGGACAGGTTGATCAGCCCCGTCAAACACCTGTGAGGGGAGGCGAACCTCAGCACCCTGGGTCTTGCCGCCAGCCCTAGAGTCAGAAACCCTGCCCATGGTCAAGGGTGAGGAGGACCCCCTGGGCTGGGGCCGCGGGTGGCTCCAGTGTTTACCTCGATTTTGCTCTCGATGTAATCCCAGATGCCAAGCACCACAATCCGCAGGACAGTCTGGGAGGTGCGGAGGAGAAACAGAAAGAGAGAGGGTTTAGGGTTCTGCAGCAGCCCCCTACTTCTCCCCCACTGAGAAAATTCCAGAACTCAAGGTCAAGAGCACTCAGTCTCAGGGGAGGGTCTTCCCTACCCCCTACCACCTCACCTGCAATGGGTCAGGTGGCCCCTCTGCCTTTCCTCTTTGTGCCACTCCCCAGTGCACCCCTCACAACTCCCAACCCCATGCCAGCCTTCTCTGTGTCCCACGGTGGAGAACGAAGCCCCCGCCACCCAAGAGGGAGGCTAGGAGGGGCTCCTTGTCTTGGCTTTGATGTAACCCAGATGTGCCTGTTGTGGCTGAGCCGGTGGATGGGAATCCATGGCTCATCCCTGTGTCTTTCTGTGTCTCAAACACATACATAAACTATAAAAAAAAAAGAGCACAGATATGCTCTTGGGCAGGTTTTGCCCGGGGCTATCGTTGGACAGCAGGAGGAAGCCATGGGTCCCAGGATCCAGCTACAAGTGAACCTAGAGAGAGAGGAACAGCCCTTGCCACGCTCAAGTCCACACAGCGTGGAACAGATGGCTAGGGAAGGCCGGTGACTGGTGCACGAGCGCCCCCTGGGGGCAGCCATTGGCAAAACAGGAGCACACGGACTGGTCCAGCCTCTCACAGCTCCCAGCTCCACCCCAGGGTTGCTGCACCCGCGGGCTCAAGGGCCTGTCCTGGGCCTAGGGGAGAAATGCACAGGTGCGGGAGGTTCGCGCCCAGCTTCCACTCCTCATGGGAACAGTCTCAATAAACCCCCTTGCCAAAAACCTCTCCTGGAAATGGGTCTCCTTTAGGCTCTACCTTTGAAAGCCAGGTGCGTGTGTGTGTGTGTGTGTGTGTGTGTGTGTTTCCACCTCTCCCTGGCCCCTGCCCACAGTTCCCATGGCCCCCCTCATGGCTGCATCCCAAAGGCCACCTCAATCTGAAGAGTGCCTCCGTAGCTTCCCAGTCATCCCACTTCCCCACACCCCCTTAGCTTCCCCTTCCTGTGTGCTCGGCCAGGCTCTTGTCCTTTGTCTGTCACCCAGGACCCTGGTTTCTTTTCTTCTGGGACCCCCTGTGTCCCTGGGACTCCCCTCCCCCATGGTGGCAGCTTTGGTGACTCTGGAGTCCCCAAGCCCATGGCTATGGCTTTGTCTCCTCTCCTGAGTAGCTGTCCTCAGCCCAGCCAGCAGTGTCACCGCCTTGGGGGCTCAGCCAGAGGCCCTGGGGACTGCAGGGGATCCCTTACCTGCTCTCTGTCACCCCAAGTCCTTCTCCCTAACCTCCCATCCCCACTGCCCCATGATCTTTCTAAGCTAAACCGTGCCTTCCACTGGCTGGAAAAGGCTGTGTGTCCAGCTCCTTCTGGCTTGGAACCCTGGGGATCCCTTGCTGTTGCAGGCTGGCCCCAAGTCCAGGCCCCACACAGTCTTTCTGCCACCAGCTCGCCAAGTCTCCCTCCAGAACCCAGCATGCCAACTAAGCAAGTTGCCTTCCAGTGTGTGTCATGTACCCGGATGTGGGTCGGGAGACTGCTGTCTCTAAAGTTGGCCCCCTTAGCTTCCTCACTGGCCAGTTTTAGCCTCGTGGACCACCACTAAGGAAACAGCAAGATGGGGGCAGTCCAGTGTCTGATCTCTGCTTACTGTAGTACTCTGACTTACGCCAACCCCTGCTCTATTCATTTCAAAGATTTTTAAAAAAAAAAAATTTATTGGAAAGGCAGAATGGCAGGGAGATAGACAGAGATCTTCCATCCACTGGTTCACTCTTCAAATGGCCAGTTAGAGGCAGCAGCTTCCTCCAGGTCTCACACATGGGTGAGGGGCCCAAGCACTTGGGGTATCCTGTGCTGCTTTCTCAGGTGCATAGGCTGGGAGCTGAATGGGAAATTTGGAAATGTTACTTTGGGTAGGTTTGTACCCTGATGCCACTGCTGGGGTGCAGTCATCACAGGCTGTCCCATGTCACTTCACTTCCTATAGATGTGTCACTGAGCCACAGGTGACTGTAGGGACCTCCTCATTCTCTTTCTAAGATGTATTTGTTTTATTTCAAAATCAGTCACAGAGAGAGAGAGACAGAGAGAAAACTTCCATCCTCTGCTCCCAAAATGGCCACAATAGCTGGGGCTGACCAGGCTGAACCAGGAGCCAGGAACTCCATCTGGGTCTCCCACGTGGGTACAGGGAATCCAAGGACTTGAGCCATCTTCTGCTACCTCTTTTGAGCACATCAGCAGGGAGCTGGATCAGAAATGGAACAGCTGAGACTTGAGCTGGTGTCACAGAGATTTTACGCACTTCACCCACTCCATCACCCTGGGGACCTTCTCATTGGTCTGTTACAACCCAGGTTAACAGAGGAAGTTTATACCCACAATCCCACTTGAATGTCACTCATAGACCAGGATGCTTGATTTGCTCAGAGGTGAAATGACTTCCTCAGGGCACACTGCAGGTGAGAGCCTGAACAGGAGCCTCTCACCTGTTCTTCCTCCCTTCCCCAGGCCCACCACAATGAGGTGGCTGCCTGGTGGGAAGATGAAAGTCTGAACCCCTAGGGATACCTAGCAGTGTGGGGTGACAGAGCAGGTGTGATGGCAGGCAGGTAGCACTTACTGCTTGTACTTGGCTGGGATTTTAAAACAGTATTATTTACTGGAGAGCAAGATCTTGTATGCTGTGGCTAGCCTCCCACATGCCTGAAATAGCCAGGAGCTTAAAACATCCATCCAGGTCTCCCACATGAGTACCAGGAAAGCCAGGTACTTGAGCCAGCACCTGGTATCTCCCAGGCACGTTTAGCCGGCACAGAATGGCTGGGGCTGGAAACAGGCACGCTGACGTGGGCCGTAGGCATGCCAAGCGGTGGCTTAACTCACTGCACCATTTCCAAATCCAGCACATGGGGATGGGTGCTGAGAAGGGGATGGCACTATTTTTTATTAGCCAAAAGTGAAGAACTTCCTCCAATCCCTATGTGAGGGTTAAACTGGGAACATCCACATGGCACACGCAACCACAGAAAAGCACGGATGGGTGGCCGTTTGGTACTGTGGTTAAGACCTTGCTTGGGGTGCCTGATGGCTCCAGACCCTGTCAAGGTTCAATCCCTGGTCGAGATGTCCAGTAAGTTTGGACCAACTCCCAGCAAGAGCCAGCTTGACCTTTTCTAAACAAGTGCATTCTGTGTTTCTAGACTCTTCTTTATATATTCAACCACAAAGCACAAGTGACAGTAAATAGGAGAGGAAAAACCGGGTGTAGGATAAGCCTTTTTCTCCCAGATTCATATTATCTATCCCCCCTGTAAGTGATGGGCACACCACACGCTCTCCCGGTGGGATGAGGGCTGACCAACTGGGCACAGAGCCTGTGTCCCAGGGAGCGAGAGAACAAGAGTCATCCCAGCTGACCATGGAGGAAGGGTGGGGCTCAGAGCAGGGTGCAACAGGGCATGGCCCCAGTCTTGGGGTCCTGCCAAGCAGTAGGTACCAGTCTGGGCATTTTCAGACTAAGAATAGAACCTGATGTGGCCACCTGCAGCTCAAGGCACACCTGTGCCGTCCTTTCCCTCCTGGGAAACTTTGGTTCTTCCTGCTAATGCAGACCTGGCCTGGAGCAGGTGGTGGCTCACACACGTGGGTTCCTATGACCCACATGGGAGACCTGCATTGAATCCCTGGCTCCAGCTTGGCTCAGGCTTAGCTATTACAGCTATTTAGGGGAGGTGGGAGAATCAGGGGATTTCTGTTTCTCTCCCTTTCAGATTCAATAAATTACCTCTTGATTCCGTTTTCCATGAGCAGTTTGGAGCTCTCTTTGCAGGCTCCCGTGGGCCAATGCACCGTCGGGGGCTGAGGGTGAACCTCAGACTAGAGCCACGAGGACATCAATAGTGCTGCCACCTAAGCCACCCTGGCACTGCAAAATGCTCAGGAGAAGTGGCACCAAGAGGGAAGGTGACTGGTATATAAGATGATGAAATTCATGCACGTGAAGGGTTCTTGAAAATGTATGAACATGCATATTATGAGCAAACTCCAATGCACAAACTCCAACACCTTTTATCCACCCAAATTAGCCCACCTTTCAGCCCCATTTGCCATGGACTTTGGAAGAATTTACATACAGGACATCTACACAGTTCAATTTTAGAGAAACAACACATACGTTTGTAGTCTAAAAATGCTCCAAGCATTGGATGACTGGGAAAAAAATAGTAAATAAAAAGTGCCAGGGCCAGTGCTGTGGTGTAATAGCTTAAACGACAGTAGCCTCCCATTTGAGCACTGGTTTGAGACCTGGATGCTCCACTTCCCATCCAGCTCTCTGCTAATGCCTGGGAAAGCAGTAGAGGACGTCCCAAAACCGTGGGCCCCTGCACCCACGTGGGAGACCCGGAAGAAGCTCTTGGCTTTCGTCTGGCTCAACCCAGGTTGTTGCAACCATCTGGGGAGTGAACCAGCAGGTTAAAGGTCTCTCTCTTCTTCTTCTTCGTAACTCTGCCTTTCAAAATAAACAGTGTTCCTCTCCCCTTGAGGCGTCACAGTCCTCTGGGCCCCAGACAAGGCTCAGTAGTCTCTCTGCTGGGACAGCCCCTGAGCTCTGGCTGGGGTAGGTCTGCACAAAAGAGAGCTTGCTTCTGGGAGCCTGTGTCTGGAGCCCCTGCCATCCCTGCAGGCCCTGGGCTGCTTGCCACACCCCTCTGGGTTTCTGTTTCCTGTAGGATGCTCTGTGTACCTGCCCAGGCTGTGTGAAAGCTCAGGCGAGCTGTGAGTGGGACGTGGTTCAGGGTAAGGCGGGAGCCCCTGGGGTCCCAGCTTTTTGGGGTTGGCTGTGAGGATGAATCCCACTCACCAAGCCTGAGAAGGCTGGAGGTGATGCCCCTTGACCCACAGCCACACCCCCAAGCTATGAACCAAAAACAGCAGTTCAGAACAAGGGAGTGACATTTACTGTTGCCAGTCCCTGGGCCTGGGGTCAGTCCCTGGTCCTCTCCTAACCTGGCAGCACAGGGTGTTGAACCCAGCATTGGCCATGACTGTGTGGGTCATCCTGGACTGCTGACCCTTAGGGGTGTGGATGGTTCTAGAAGAACCTGTTGACATTTTCAGAAGCAAACACAGGACACTGGGACCTGAGCCTTCCTGTGGGTGGCGTCCCTGTCACCATGGATAGCAGGACTGCCTCCTATGCTTCTCAGGCCCTCTGGGGTCAGTGGGGCCAACTTTCTAGTGAAGCCACGGAAGCCCTCATGCCAGGTGACACTCTGGGGAGCCAGGTCTCCTTGTCACTCCACCGCTAGGCCCCAGGGTCAGGGAGCCCACTCCTCTCTGCTGTCTAGCTCCCTAGCCTGTGGGAAGCCCTCCAACTCCGGAGTGTCTCAAGTGGTTTGTCTCTGGTGGCGACAGGAAGGGACCCTGAAATAACATGGGGTCATAAATCTGGCCCAAGGATCATAAAAACCAAGCCTAGGGCATGAAGGGGTAAGAGCCGCAGCAACTGACTAGACATTTTTGTTGGCAGTCACACACACAGAACATTCCCTAAGGTCTGCATAGAGAGGCATCTGGCCATAGCCCGGGTGTCCATGGGACCTGGTGGACAGGGTGGGGGGCAGGGAGCAGCTGCTACTCAGCTCCAGAGCCTCAGGCCTCCAAGCCCTGGACTGCAGGAGCCAAGGTGTGCACAGAGATGTGCTGTGCGTGGGAGGCCCGCTGCCCTGTCCACCTCACCCCTGGCCATACTCAGCAGCATGGCCACAAAGCCCAGCTCTCTCCTGATGTGTTACAAGGGGTTTCTGGGACTGCTTGGGTTTCGGCTCACGCCACAAAAATTCACCTCCAAGCTCTGTTCTGCGCATACTGCCTGTGGCTGCAGGCTCACTCCTGCTGCCCCGGCTCAGTCCCACTCACTGTGCAAGACACCTTGACATCACTTGTGCTGAAGCCCCGCCCCAATGCTGCCTCCTTTTTGCATATGCAATTAGGGCTCCACCCCCTACCTCATAAAGGGAAGACTGGAATTGGAGTAATGGCATATTCCATTTCCCACAACACCTGTGCATGTCCCTGTGAGCCTGAACTCCATGGGCATCTTCACATCACCTCTGCCTTCCCCTCAAGCCTGCTGACCTACACACAGCGGGGTGGGCTGGTGGCCCGTGCATTGGACCAGTCCCTGGCTCCGTTAGGAGGAGCTGGTGTTGCCCAGGAGACATTCCTGTTCCCACAGGATCAAGTCCAGCTTGATCTCAACAGGAGGCCCTGTTCCCTTGTGGAGCTCAGTGCCCTGTGTCACACCCGCTTCCCTGCTGTGTGGCCTCAGGGCCTGCCACCAGGTAGGAAAGCCTGGTTTTCCCTGGTATTGGGGGTTGGAGGGGCCAGAGTTGTCACCCACCTCGGACAAGAACACGGACAGGATGATGAGGCTGATCCAGTGAATGACGCCTGCGAACTGGAAGGCGCTGGAAACTGCAACACAGGAAGGGCCCATTGGAGGGGCCACCAGCTGGCAGAGCCGGTTCCCGGGGACATTCAGAGGTGGCAGCATTTGGGTCAGAGAGCCACAGCCAACCACTTAGGGCAGCTGCCCAGGGGCCCAGGAACTGGTACAGGGGTGGGGAGGAATGTTGCACCCTGCGTGGCAGAGCTGAGAGGGCTGGGGTGGGGGCAGGGAGTGGGAAAGGAGATGGGGTGCCAGCAGCCCAGACGGCCTCTCCCGCTGCCCCACCAGGTTCAGGGATGAACGGCAGCGGTGGGCGGGAGAAGGTGCTGGCTGTGGGTCCCGCCTGCCTCACCTTCAGCTAGTGCCCCTTTCCCGAAAGTCCCAGCCAGGGACATCTCCGCTGGCAAGGCCTGGAGCAGGGTGGCTGGAACCTAGGACGCAGGACAGGTGGGGAAGAGAGATTGCAAGGACCCAGGCAGGGGTGGCGAGGACAGAATTGCTGTGACACTCTCAGCAGCCTGCCTGCCTGCCTGCCTGGCACCCTGTGAGCCCCCTGGGAACACTGTCCAGACTGGAAGGGCAGCCTAGGGTGTGCAATCCCAGGTGCAGGTGGGGGATGTGGGGCCCCCTGGCCTTGGGCCAGTGCACCCCTTCGACCAAGCCCCGAGGTGCGGCAGATTCTTTACAGTCCCGGGTCACAGGGACACCAGTGGGAACCAAGAAGCTGAAGCCCTGAGTGACTCAAATACAAACAAAAAAACACAAAAGTCTCTCCATTATTTCTCCAGTGAATTCTTGGGCTTTAAAAAAAAATGGTTTGCATGAACACAGAGCCATAAATCTCTGGTTGTGCATTTTTATGGGATTTAACATGCCTTTTATGAGTTGCTATTGGATCTCCTACCAAGGCCAATCTCCTGGAGATTTCATATTAAGAAAAAAATTCCAGCATTGGCTAGTTCTCTATTTCACTGCCCCCCCCCCCCCACCGAAGATCCCCACCCACCCCAGCTGCAACCTGCCCCCTCAGCCCTGCCTTTCCCCAGCAGAGCAAAAAAGCAGTGGGGCCAGCAGGGCTGGCGGGAGGGGTGATTCTAGCATGGTTTAATAGAATACAGGTGGAGTGTGAAGACACTTAAGGAAGCATGAGCTGCATAAAACCCAGTGAGGACCACCAGACAGAAGCCACTGGGGTGGGGCTTGCTGGGCCCCCTCTTCTGGAGGGGGTTCAATGGCTCCTGTGGTCCCACATTCCAGTTCCCAGTGCCAGCCTCTTAACCTGCCCCACCCCTCCCCTCCCCACTGCCGCATCTCAATTTGCTAGTCCAGGAGGAATGACCACACCAGGAATCTAAGTGTTACTGGTGGTGGTCCCATAGGACACAGCTTCATTAAGCTACAGAAAATTCCAAATACTAACAAAAGTGTTTGTGTGTGTGTGTGTGTGTGTGTGTGTGATGCATACAGGAGCCCCCAGCCTTTTTTTTTTTTTACTGTCTCATCAAGTCCCTGGTGGTGGAATGTTAGGCGGGGCCCAGCTCAAGAGACCCTCCCTTGGGTACAGAGGGGTGCCGGGCAGAAGGTGGTCCCCTTTGAAGCCCTGGGGCCAGGTGGTGGGTTGTGGGAGGGGGCCCCCTGGTGGACGCAGGTGCACATGACATATTCTCTCTGGCTACTCACAGTGGAGAAACTTTACATCTATTAGCAGTTCCAAGGTCAGGAGAATCACCACCAATATTACACAGGCTACCAGGAAACTGTTGAGACTCGCACTGAGCAAAAATACCTGCCACGTGGCTGCTCGCTTCCCACAGCACGGCTTCAGCCAGTTAGACCTGCGGGGACACAAGCCGGGAGAGGCGGGCTGAGCTGGGCAGCCCCAGCATCTCCCAGTGGGAAGTGCCTGGACTGCTTTTCCTAGCCCTGGCTCCTGATTCCAGCTTCTGCGAACCTTAGGCCCTGGGAGGCGACAGGTGCTGACTCCAGGGGAGTGGGCTCCTGCCCTCCACCGTGGAGGCCTGGGTGGAATGTTCTGGCTCCTGGCTTTGTCCTCAAGCTCAGCTTAAGCACGGCCATTGCAGGCATTTGGGGGAGTGAATCTGTGAGTAGGAGGAACTTGTCTGCTTAGCACACCATCTCTCTTTTGGTTTCTCAACCTCTCTCTAAATTTGCCTTTCAGATAAATAAATCAATCTTAAACAAAACAACAAAAACCCAATGACACTAATTCTCAGCCACCTCCTGGTGAGTCCACGGTGCCACCGGACTGAAAGTGGCAGCTGCATTGCTGGAGTTGGGGTGGGGAGTTCTTCATGACCCAGTCATAGGGGGGCAGGGAGAGTGGGCAGGGTAAAGCTTATGACTGTTCAGGGTACCCGGCAGGAAACTGGGCTTGTTCTCGTCTTTTCTGTAAGGTTTTATCTAGATACCTGTGGCAGTGACAGGCTGCAGGACAGACACAAGCTGTGGGAGCTGGCCCCCTAGAGAGAGGAAGGCCAGTTTTGGCAGGTGCTGGAGGAGTCCACGAGGGCCTGGGGGATGGTGAAGGAGGGGGCTGACAGTCACCATGGATTCATTCTTTGAATTTAAAACATGGATTTGAAAGATGGGTGGACAGGGCCCAGTATGATGGCTTAATGGCTAAATCCGCATCTTGGATGAGCCAGGATCCCATATGGGTGTCAGTTCATGTCCCGACTGCTCTACTTCCCATCCAGCTCCCTGCTTGGAGTGGAGGATGATCCAAGGCCTTGGGACACTGCACCTGTGTGGGAGACCCAGAAGAAGCTCCTGGCTTTAAATCAGCTCTGCTCCAGCTACTACAGCTATTTAGGGAGTGAACCAGTGGGATGGAAGATCTTTCTGTGTCTCTTCTCTGTAAATCTGTATTTACAATTAAAAAAAATAACTCTTGAAAGATGGGTGGACCCAGACACATTGAGATCTTCCATGTACTGGTTCACTTCCCAAATGCCAGCACCAGCCGGGCCTGGATCCAGACCCAAAGCCGGGGCTCCCTCTGGGGTCTCCCACTGAGGACTTAGCTGCCCTCCCCACCAAGGGTGCACATTAACAGTACGCTGCAATCAGTAGTACAGCTGGAACTTGGGCCAGGCCCTTTGGTTATGGGGGGTTATGCAGACACCCCAAGTGGAGTCTTTGTCTTAATTGTCACCCCAAACACTGGCCTGAGCTGACATTTCAACTAAGGCAGTAAGGGCGTGGCAATAAGGGGGGGATAAAGCCCGCAGGGCTATCTGGGGGAGTGCCCTCCTGGCCTGGCTGAGTGTCCAGCAGGCAGGGACAGTTTGGGGTACTCTGCAGGCAAGGGTCCTCCAGGGCAGAACCTTGCCAGAGCAAGGAGGGCTCCCCCTTCAGGAAGTGGGGCGGGGAGCTTTCAGACTGCCAGTCCCTGGGCAGGTGCGGCCAATGCTGCCATAGGTTTTGCCTACCCCCCCACTCCCCATCTCCCAGGTCCCAGCCTGCACCTCGCGGCCTTGGCCCCAGCCCCTGACCCACCTCCCAGGTCCCAGCCTGCACCTCGCGGCCTTGGCCCCAGCTGACTTCTGTCTCCACAATCTGCTGCTTTACATCATGTCCTGTGAGAGCCCAGGTGGATGCAATTGAAGTCCACGCGGGGAATGATGGGATCCAGGGGGCCGGAAGACCCGCATCTTCCGGGGCAGCGTTCCTCAGCTGCAGCTCCACCCAACATAACCGGGGGAGCCCCCAAGCCCCAGCGCCCAGGCCACCGACAGACACACCAGGCCACTTCAGCTACCTGCCTGTCAGGCTGGCGGCAAGTTGCAGCAAGCGCCAGTGACCCAGGTAAGCCTGAGAACCATGCCCCTGGGAGCTCGCGAGGACCTGGGGCAGTGTCAGCGCCCTGCACACCGGCTCTACCCCCCGAGCGGCTGGCTGGGCAGGAGGACACAGGTGTGTTGGCAGGGGGAGGACGCCGCGGGCAGTGCTGACCCCGGAGCCGCCAGCAGAGGCGCCCCCCCAATGTCCTCCCTGAGGAGCAGGTGGCCTTGGTGGGTAGATGGACATGGTTGTGTGCTAAGCTGCCTGGGAGAGAGGCCGCGGGGGTGGGAGGTCAGGCGGGGCTGCCTGCTTCTGTTTTGTCTTCAAAGGTGTTGGGTTAAACAAATCAGAGTCCAATCTAGATTATGGAAACACACTTAAAAAGGCAAACCCTCTAGCCTCTGTTGGCATGGTGTATTTGTGTGTGTGTGTGTCTCCCCCGTCCATCCCCATTATAACTCCGCGGTTAAGTCCTTGACATCCAAGGTTCTTAGTCCCTGAAATGGAGGTGTTGGCCTGTGCAGGCTTGCTGTGAAGGTGCAAAGCGTTAAAACAATCAATTCCCAGGAACTTCAGGACACGTGGCTTGCCATCCATATCAACTATGCCTGTTGGTCTGGGTGCTTGGCTTGGTCGTCTCGGGGGCGGGGTGGAGTTCCAATGTGTATTCCATTCTGCATCTAGTTATCATGTGCCCCGACATCGTTTAGGGGCACTTCATGAAACAACGGACAGAAAGGGGTAATTCAGTGATCAGCTTGGGACTTTGGTCGTTAAGTTGCTGGTTCACAGAGCACCTGGGCAGTCTCTAGCACCAGTGTCTGATGCCAGCTTCCTGCTGATGCCGGCCCTGGGAGGCAGCAGGTGGTGGCGCAAGTCCTTGCTGCGCAAGAGGGAGACCCGGATAGAATTCCCAGCTTCTGTCTTTGGCAGTGTCCAATCCCGGCCATTGCAGACGTTTGGGGAGTGAGCCAGTGGGTGGAAGCTTTCTCTCTCTCCTCTTTTTGCACTTGTACAAACAAAATTCACAGGAGATGCTGATTGTCTGGGGCTGCCTCCTGGTGAGCCTGCAGCAAGTAAACTCCTAGATCTTGCTAAAAAGCAAATATAAAGACCCGGCTTCTCCAGCCAGAAACCGTGTTGTTGACCTTGATAATGTTCCTGGAAGGCAGGTCCCCCGGGCTCCCTCCCAGAGATAAAAACAGTCCTGGCCAGAAGGGTTAGGCTGATTGGGGCAGTGGGGAGGTTCTGCCAGCCCTTCCCAGGACCTCAGGGTCACCAGCCTCAGACCAAAAGGCGAGCCCAGCTTGCTGTACCCACAGGGGAAGGGCTGTGTCCAGCTGAGGTCATCAGAGCCTACCATTTGCATGCCCCAGGATCTTAGATCTCCGTGCCTCCTGGCAAATGTCATTCCCGGAAGGAACATGGCCCATGAGGCAGGAGCTGGGATTGTGCCTAGTAAGCCACGCCTATCTCTGCTCATCCCACCCTCACCCTCTGAGGACAGGAGAGCCCGCCTGGCCACCACACACCACGCACAGGGGTACCCAGGGCACCGTGGCCAGGGAGTGGCTCCCAGCTCTGTCAGCGGCCAGCCTGACTGGGGAGGGTGGTGCTCTGCAGGCTGACCAGGACCAGTGGCCATGAGTCTGGCGGGCCAAGCCCTAGTACCTAGGTGCCCCCATAGATCGGGGAGCGTCCCCATTGCCTTCCCGGGTGACCGGGACTCCAGTCCCCTGCCCCGCCCACTGTGGCCAGCGGCGCTCTGCCGCCGTCTAGCGGTCACTCCCTGCAGCACCCTTGGTGCCTCAAGTGAAGTGGTCTTGGCCACCTAAGGTTACAAGAGAAATCATCTTATGTGTGCATTTTATTGTCTTCCTAATAGGTGCAAAGTCTTTGGGCTATAGTCCAAAGGTCTAATCTGTGCTTTCTAGTAAAAAAAAATATATATATTTTTGGTGGTGGGGCAGGAGGCACACTGTGACTCCCTGGTTGGAGCACTGTGAATTCTAAACTCACTGAAATAAGAGCGGGGTTCAGCTGGGGGTTGACTGTGGACGCATCAGTGAAATCTGGCACTCGAATCCCCCCACCCCACGGCCAGGGAGGGGGCCCTCACCAGTTACCCCAGGACACCCCTTGCTTTCCACTAAGGGGATGCGGGGATGCCCGAGGCAAGGCTGCTGCTGGCTTTGCTTGGGTGGGGAGCGTGCAGTCTGCACCCCTCCCAACCCCCCACCCAGGCGGGGGCTCCCCCTCAGCAGGTCCGGGTCCAGCTTCCGGCTCCCCACACCCCAAGCAGCAGCTTCCTTCCCTTCTACAGCCCCTACCCACCCCTCCCTCCCTTATCCATTCATTCCCTGGCTTGGTCAACACCCCCCTCCAGTTGCAGGAGCCCCCGGCCCCGCCCTGGAGGCACACTCGGCGAGGAGCAGAGCCGGCTGTCACCTCTGGGTGCACGGGTGCAGGTAGGCGAGGGTGCGGGGTTCCCCGAGCTGGGCCTGGAGGCGGGGTTCCCTCGGCCCGGACAGTGTGGGAAGCCATTAGGGTCACTGGGGCTGTTGTGGCCTGTTAGGTATCCCCCTGCCTCGGCCTTCTCTCAGCGCCACCCTGGCCCCCAGGTCTGGGCGCAATGGCCACCTGCCCGGACTTGGGACACTGGCCCTTCAGGAAGACTCAGCTGAGAGACTCTCACGTCCTCCTGTGACCAACACGGCCTCGGGGACGGCCGGCCCAGCTCAAATGGCACGGGGATGAGGGCCTCCAGGTGATGCGGCCCTTGGTAGAGATCATCTGGAAAGCGGGTGGCTCCCAGGCCAGCAACTGGGAAGGCTAGCGGAGGTGCGGATGGAGTGCTGGCTGCGGATGCGGACTGGACGCCCCTCAAGGCGGGAGCGCCAATGAAGGCCTCCATGGCCGCCCGGCCTGCCCCGGCCAGCGCCCCACAGTGCATTTTGGGAAATGAGGCGGTTGACGGGCAGCCCGTTTGTCCAATGGCGTGTCCCGTATTCCCGTCAGGTGACCCAATCCTAGCCACTAGGGCATGAGGAAAGAGAGGCTGGGTTGGCGGAAAGCTCTTTGCTGTTCTTGGAAGGAATGGGTGGGCGGCCATGGCGGCCTGGCAGACGTGAGGGAGGAAGGAGGTGCCGGACAGGCGTGGGGAGACTTGTTGCCAGGGGGACGGAGAGATGGGAGGGGTCTGGGCTTCGGGGTCTCTGGGAACCCTGAGGAGAGGTGTGTGTGGGGCGGAGGCAGCAGTAGCGGCCAGGACAGGGACACCATGGCGGCTGGCCTTGGTCCCCTTCTCCCCGTCTCCTTGATCCGTGCTCGGCGGCCCGGGCTCAAAGTGGTTGGTGAGGCCTGGGTGCCGGGGCCGGCTTCATGTTGGGGGGGCCATGCTGGGTGACGGCGGCCAGGCTGGGCACCCTCGCTACTTTTCATAATGACTGGGGTGGCCAGCGAGCAGCCGGCCCGGTGGAGGGCTACACCCGCGGGCACGTGGAGGGTGATGGGGCTGGATGGGGCTCAAAGACGCTAACCTTGAAGTGAGACCACAGCATGGGTGGGAATCGATGAAACCCCACGGAAGGCAGAATTGAGAAGCATGAAAATGGCTGAGGACAGACGCTGAGAACCCGACGTTTAAATCATAAATAGAGGATGTCCCATCCCTGAAAGGTGTTGGAAGGCTCTCTCACAAAAGGAGTGGGCATTTCGGCTTGACCCTCAGCTTAATCTTGCTTTTCCGCTATGGAACACCCTTAGGGGGACAGGCGATGGCTCAGTTCTCTGGTCCCTGCCTCTCATTTGGGAGACCAGAAGGAGTTCCAGGGCCCCTGGCTTTGCCTGGATATCATGAACACAGGGGAGGTGAAGCAGCAGAGGGAAGAACTTGCTTGCTATCTCTCACTCACTTTGCTGTTGTCCAAGGCAGAAACAGGAGGACCTAGAGAATGTGGGAGGCACAGGGGACCCCGAGTGGTGGTCAGGGGCAGGTGCTGGCCACAGGACAGTGTAAGGATCCATTAGGGACCGTGTGGCATGGAGACATCCACCATCTCAGGCCCAGGATGTGAGAAATGCTTATACCTGCCGTGGTGTGTGTGTGTCGGGGGGAGCACAGGAGTGCATGGAGAAGGGGACAGAGTGAATTTTACTGGGTAAACGGGGTTCTGCAGGTGGGTGTCGCAGGCAGCCATGTGACACCACAAATGTCCTTGATGCCACTCCTGTGCACTTAAAGGATGGAGCTGAGATGCCAGCTTTCCTGCTGTGTGTGTACGAGGGTCCTTTAACAGTTCATGGTAGGCAGAATCAAGTTTACATGGGGGCAGACAAGTTTCTTCTAAACCAGGCATTGCTTTTCCTAAGGTACATTTTTCACGGTTTATTTCCTCATGTATTTTGCCACTTAAAAAAACAACTTATTTGAAAGAGCTGCACAGAATGAGAAGCAAAGAGCTCTTCCATCTGCTGGTTCATTCCCCCAGAGAGCTGCAATGGGCCACGGTGGGGCCAGGCTGAAGCCAGATTTGGGAGCTTCATGCGAGTCTCCCATATGGGTGCCAGGACCCAAACTCTTCTACTGCTTTGCCCAGGCCATGAGCAGGGAGGTGGATTGGAAAGGGAGCTGCCAGCAGGGCAACTGATGCCCGTATGGGATCCCTGCATCGGGGTAGGGCTTTAGGTGCTATATGCCCACCCCTCTCCCACAATTTTTAACTTTTTCTTGAATCCCACTGAAATGGGCATTTGGCAGGGTGGTCTAGCGGGGCGCACATGTGTTACCATGTTACCTACTGTCGCAGCCATGATGTACACGGATGTGTCACACGTGGGAGAGACTGGTGTGTCTGTGACATGGGAGGCAAGCCCAAGTGTGCTGGCATGGATTCTGGCTCCATCCTTGCCTCTCTGGGCATACAGCATCAATGCTGTCCCCACTCTGCCCCGTCCCAGACTCTAGGATCCTTTAAAACCCTGGGTCAAGGGGAGGTGGTGGTGGCGGGGGAGAGGTTGTGCTGAGTGAGCTTTGCATGGTGTGGGGGTACCTAGCCCCCCTGCCCTCCAGCAGCACCACCCATGGTGGTGGAAAGACGCAATGTCCTGGGGACTTTAGGCTCAGAGCTGCTGGGAGGAGCCTCTCCGGGTTGCCACATGCTCCCGCTGGAAAGGCCAGGCTGGGAGTCCAGGGAACTTCCCCTGACTCCAAGTCGGCAGGCAGCCAAGCTCCTCCCCCGCCATCCCCCCAGCACCTGCTTGCTTGATGTCCTTCCCCCTGGCTCCAGGCTGCAGTCTCCCCTCGCTGGCTCTGGGAAGGCCTCAGGCTGCCAAGGGGTCCCCAACTGGGAGTTCCAGCAGCCTAGGCCAGTCCCTTCCTGGGGTTGCTTCAGTGTCACCCACTCCCTGGGCATTCCTGGGGATTTAACCCTAAACCCAGATCTGCCAGGGCCCTTCCCTTGTGTCCTCACCTACGGGGAGCATCCTGACACTGTGGAGGCCCACCTCAGAGGCAGAAAGAATAACAGCAAGGTTTCCCTCAGCTGTCTCTCTCAGGTTAGCAGGGAAACATCAGTGCATCTGGGTGCTGGTGTACACCCACATCAAGGTGCACCCAGAAGGCTGGTACACCCATGGTGTTACACCCATGGCACATATGAGGCACACTGCTCCAAACCAGAATCCTCGGAGAAGTGTCCCTGCTTCTCTGCACGTTTTCCCACCACTTGCCTTGAACTTGACAGGGACTGGGGCCAGTGCAAGGAATGAACCCTGGGGGGGGCAGCTTGAACATGATAGGAGGTACACTACTGCAAATGACCACCAGAGGGCAGTGGCACAGTGAGTCACCTGGTGCGATGTAATTTTGCAAGGCCAGGTGGAAATGTGTAGGGCAGGGGTTGGGAGTGGGCCAAATGCTGAGGCCTTGGGAGCACAAGGCCCTGGATGCTGCACAGGTTGTGAGTACATGGAGTTGACCTGAGCCCAGCCTTCGAGCCGGCTGGATGCTGACAGTAGCCCTGGCTAGGGCTACCCTTTGGTACCTCCTGTGTGTCCACTTGGCCTTTCCTGTCTATGTTCTGCTGACTTGATAATTCGGGAGGAAGTGCCATTTTCAGAGACAGCCCCTGGGGTGCCATGAAGGTGTCCGGTTTGGTACCTGTTGGGTGACTTAGCCAGGAAAGTACAGAGAGCCATGCCACGCTTAGCAATGCAGCTGTAGCTAAGGCGACCCCTGGAAACCTGCCACCCTCACCCTTAGCTTAGAGCAGCCACACAGTATGAACCGTTCACAGATATCTGGGAGGGAAATGTTTCTTAGCATGGGCTCTTAAGGTCTTACCAGCTGTTATGATCGTGTGTGTAAGGGCCATGGGGTAGGAGTCTTGCACGTCACCCCGGGGGCCTGGCCCTGCCCTTCTCAGACCTGGGCTTCTGGTGGATAATGGGTGGTTTGTGGCAATGGTGGGGCCGTGAGGAGTGAGTATCCGACCCTGTAAGCTGGGCAGGGAGGTGTTAAGGCTCCTTCAGTGTGGTCCTCCCTATAAGGGGAAGGGGCAAGGCTGGCCAGTCCTGACAGGATCCCGCAGGAAAGAAAGGCACCCCCCAATGGGAACTATCAGTCTCTGCTTCCTAACATCTCTCCTCTTTGCTGCCAACACTGCTGCCTCCACCACCCCTTGAAGTGGGGGCTGCCGGGGGGAACCTAGGGGGTGACCCAGGACTCGGGAGCCTGCACCGCTGGCCGCCCCTCCCCACCCCCAGCAGGCAGCACCTACCCTTCTCTTTGGTAATCTCCATCCAGGTTTGACAGGAGCTGCGAGCCGGCCATGGAGAGGTTGATGGCAGCCAGGGGCAAGTCCCGATCGGCAAAGTTCACCAAGAGCACCGGTGCCATGCTCTTGGTCTCCTTGTCCACGTGCTGGGAGATCTCAACCTCAGAGATTCCTCCTCCTAGGGCAGGCCTGAGGGGGATGGGAGAGAGGCACAGGGTGGAATCATCTCCCTGGCCACTGGGGGAGGGGAATGTGGCCGTGGAGAGGGCAGGGACTGAGCCTGGCCTTGTCCTTCACGGGCTGAGGAGTGGCAGTTGCCCAGATCTGAATGTAGGGGTTTCCGGGACAGGTGCCTGGGGGAGAGCAAGATGCAGAAGGGAGCTGCCAGCCGACAGAACCCCGGCAGATAGCACACAGCCTCTGTGGCATCACCCATGTCCTGGACTGGCCTCTCTTTTTAACATTGTCACCTTGGGTTTTTTATAAAGGTCCGGGAGTGTTCTCACGCCTGGCCTCCCTGTGTATTGGCGCAGACGGGTCTTGCTGGGGTCTCTGGACAACACTCCCTCCTCACTTAAACCTGACCCATGGAGGGAAACTGGGAGCTTCCTCTGGGTGACTGTTGGGCTTGCCCGGAGCCTTGCCATAATCAGACCCATCCTCACCCATCATGCACCATAGCCATCACATGTCTTGTCAGTGACCAAGCTAGCCTCTCTTCCCACTCGCATGCTCCTTCCTCTCTAGGAGTGATTGGCTGGTGAGCAAGTTTAGTGCCTTGCAAATGCTGCAGCTGGAAACAGCCCCGAGTCCTGGAGGTCAGACCCTGGAAATGGGGTGGCAGGACCAGAGACTCGGGGTAGGGGAAAACCTTTGCAGCTTCTAGAAGCTCCTGGAACCCCTGGCACATGACCTCCCCGTCACAGCACAGCTCTGTTCCTCCCATCTCCTCCTGCTGGGAGGACCTTGGGAGTGACCGGCCACTGCTCCCAGATGACCTGGGGCCATCCCGCCATCCACATCCTGCATCAAACCTGACCCACCTCTCATGATGCCATTTCTCATGGCCACGAGCTCCAAGAATGAACTGGAGCAGGCAGGCCCAGCCCTTACCCAGTCTGCAGAGTGGCCAGGTCCCAGTCCCTAGCCCAGCACCACGACCACACTGCTGGCTCTGGCAGTGCTGACTGGGCCAGGGCCTGGGCTGGAGACAAGATCCACAAAGAGACATGGCCAGAAGCCGGGGCAAGGCACTCAGCCACTTCATCGACTTGGTCCTTGTGGCCGGGGGTGGGCAGGCCTGTCCTACAGTGATCCATTTGGAGTCTGACACCTGCCACATCCCCAAGAGGATGGTAGGCCTAAAGGGACTCCAGGGGGAGAGAACAGGACAGTTCCCGGAGCAGCCTGGACTGGCCTGGCTTGGGCCTGACCTTCATGGGCTTCCAACGTGGTGGAAATTCAGCACTGGGTGCCCCAAGACCAGGATCCCCTGGTGTAGCTCTGGTGGACTATGCAAGGCCTTGGGCATGAATGTGCACACACTGCTGGAACTTGGCCTTGGCATGTCACAGCAGATTATGGAGGCTTCAGCCCCAGGCCAGGAGATCGAATCAGGGCCCATGTGGGATGCTGGTACTGCAGGCCGAGGCTTAGTCTTCCAAGACACAGCATCAGCCTCTGTGGCTACTTTTACATATTTAATCATTTTTATCGCAAAGTCAGATATACAGAGAGGAGGAGGAGAGAGGAAGATCTTCCGTCTGATGATTCACACCCCAAGTGACCACAATGGCCAGTGCTATGCCGGTCCAAAGCCAGGAGCCGGGAGCTGCTTCTGGGTCTCTCACGCGGGTGCAGGATCCCAAGGCTTTGAGCCATCCTCAACTGCTTTCCCAGGCCAAAGCAGGGAGCTGGATGGGGAGTAGGGCTACTGGTGCCCATATGGAATCCTGGCACATGCAAGACGAGGACTTTAGCAGATAGGCTACTGCGCTGGGCCCCTGTGGCTACATTTAAATGTAGTTTGCACTCCTGGGGGCCTCAGTGCTGGTCCTAGGACCCAGGGTCCAGTCCTCAGAGCCACACAGTTGCTGGGTCAGCTCTGTGGCCACACTTCTTCTCTAGCTCTCCCTCCCTCCCTCCCTCCTTCCTCTTTCTCTTCCTGCCTCTCTCTTGCTCTCTCTTGTGTGCGCTCTTGCTCGCTCACTCTTCCTCTTTTCCTCTCTGCAATCATTCACTCTGCATTGCCTTCAAGTCTAAGAGAGGCATCCAGGGAGGTATCAACCTTGACTCCACAGGGCCCTGACCAGGAGGCTCTCATGGACCCTGGTTTGTCAGCCACGGCCAGCCTGACGGCCGCATCAGGCTTCCTGGGCCAGAAGAGGTAGAACTTGTCAGAGGTCAACTGAGACCAGAGAGGAGTGGGTTGGGGGCAGAGGGCATACAGACCCCCTGCAACTCAGGGCTAGGGAGACAGGTGAACAGGACTGCCCTCTGCTCATGGGAGTCGGGCCTAAGCGGAGGGACCGGGAGGAAGCCAGGACTCAACAAGAATCCTTGGAACTTCTCTCCAGACATGGACGCCGAGGCCAGTCACCGGTAGATGGTGTCGTGCTGATGGCCAGTGGCCACAAGGTGTGTGGGACAGGAGGGCAGGTCTGGGAGGATGAGCAGTGCCCCACGATGGCAGCTGCAGAGCCACAGGCAGGACACGATGCCCAACCACTGGCTGCACCCATGTCCAGGGCAGCAGGGTCGTGAGCAAGTCTGTGCCTCGTCTCTGCACCTGTGAATGGGGTTAGTGACAGCATCAGCCTAAAGAATCAGCAGTGCACCTGACACTGCATGGCACAGGTGCAGGGCCAGGCCTGCCAGGACAGCGGGCCAGCAGGATCTGATGTCAGCATGCAATTTTATAAGTCAGGAAAGCGATGAGGAAAGATTTGCTTAAGCCTTGGTTTTTGGCACACTTGGAATTATTGATTTCGTATTGTCAGCACAGGAAAGAATCCAGAGAACAGTAGGAAAACAAGTGCCTGGTTTATCAAACAAAGGGAAAACAAACACAAGCATGCTGAGAGCCAGTAAATACAGCCACAGCAGTACCTACACCAGAGACATGGCCACCCTGTGTGTGCTCGCCACTCCAGGGACACAGCCACCCTGTGTGTGCTCGCCACTCCAGGGACACAGCCAACCTGTGTGTGCTCGCCACTCCAGGGACACGGCCAACCTGTGTGTGCTGGCCACTCCAGGAACATGGCCACCTCGTGGGTACACGCCATGGGCTGAAGGACACTGCCTGACACACCCCCAGCCATCCCAAGGGGACACAAATGCTGCCCCACCCAGTGCCATAGCCCCCAACCTCCCTGTGGTGTGTCAGGTGGTGGCTGCAGGTGCCAGTCATGGCCACACCCTGCAGGCCATGGCCTCTGGAGCTAGCCCATGGGAGGGGGGCACTTGGGTCCCCAGGAAAGGCTGACTGGCTGCGGCTGACACATGCCTTCCTACGGACAGGAGGAGCTGATAAACACCAGGTTTGCATTTGGTTTGGTTCTGAGATGCAGGAGCAACTTCTGCTACTCAAGTTGATCTGAGACCATCCCGAGGGACCCCACAGGAAGAGCGGGACTGGGGGTCCACTCCCCGATGACAGAGATAGGCCACAGAAGGGAGGACCCTGAGCACGGGCTGCAGGCAGCCTGGAGCTGATGGGAAGCCACGGAATCGCACTCCCCCGGAACCTTCCAAAGGAGCAGAACCCACTGGGCACTCTGGCTTTACCCAGTGCTGTCTTCTGAACTTCCTGCCCAGTGCCAGGCCTCAAATGGATGCCTGGTGAGAAGCTGCACAGTGTATGCATGGGTGGAGGAATTAATGAGCGAAGCAATGACGGTGAAGGAACTAATGAATGAAACTGGCTGGCCCATGGCCCTCCTCCCGGTGCGACCACACTTGGGCCTGACTCCTCACCATGAAGCTGGCCAGTGTAAGCCCCAGGATCATGGGGGGATCACAGGCTGGCGTTCATGCCCAGCCAATGCCACTGACAGCACCAAGGTCACTGGGTGGCCATGGGGTGACCCTACGGCTCTTTGGGTGCCCCTAGAAGGTGCCCAGTGGGCACAGAACCTGTCTGGGGAGCTCCCAAAGATACATTGGACATCAATTCCTCTGGCCTCTCAGACTTCTGCTCTGTGGGCACCAGTGGCTCTTTGAAAGAAATCATTTTTAATAGTAATTGTATGTATGTAGAGTCCACAAAGGGACATTCCAACACCGTGCATGCTGGAAATAGGACCACCCAGCAAGCGTGAGGTCACAGGAAATCATTCCTGTGATAGGGCACAGTGGAGGGCAGGAATTTGCCACAATGTGCCACACCTTCTAGCAGCAAACAGAAGAGAGAAGAGGCAGAGAACCAGTCGTACAGTAACATCAGCGGTGGAGAAATGGCAGGTGGGTGTGCGGTGCCATGGGTGAAGCCGCTCCTCCTGCTGATGTATCTAAAAGCAGCAGGGATGGCTAACGTTCCCACCATCCACTGCTGCTTCAACCACCTGCTGCCAAATGTTTGGTTCCCTGCCATCCATGTAGGGAACCCTGGATGGAGTTTCTGACTCCTTGCTTCGACCTCCTCCAGCCCTGACCATGCTTGGGGAGTGAAGCAGGGGATGGAAGATTCTCGCTTACTTGCTTGCGCACTCTTGCTATCTCTTTCTCTCCCTCTCTCTTTGTAACTCTGAGTTTCAAATAAATAAGTCAATCTTCCAGACCAGAAGAAGGGGACAGGTTGCTTCTCTTATTGGAGTTCTCTGGGTATTCCCATCAGGCCTCTCTGTTGTTTCCTGAGCAGTGTTTTGCAAGTCAACGCCACAGGACGTGGTGGGGCACAGCTGGCGCACCACACTGCCCACTTACCAGTGCCCATGTGCGATACCAGCTCGCTGGCCACTACTTGGCATCTGGCTCCGCGCTCAACAGGCTGCAGACACGCTCACAGAATACTCGGGCTCCAGGAAGTTCTACCTCATTCCACTAGAGGCCTGCTCATTGGTGAAACTCCAGGGGCTGGAAGCAGCGTCTCTCTTCCACCACAGCGTGTCTGCCATCACTCTGGGGTGTCCACGTGGAGCAGGAGTGGCATCCTGGATGCATCTGTGTCCCATCCTTCAGCGCCTTCTGATCACGTCAACAAACCGAGAGGCAGGCAGATGCAGAGCTGGACTGTAGAAGCCCAGCCTGGCACGCGCTTCTTCTCTGCCTTCATACGGGCATCACCCATCTCTCCCCATCATTCTTTCCTCTGCTGTCCACAGTTCCTCCAGCTCAGTCATGCGTGGGTGTTGCTGAATTCTTCACTCGGTGAGCACCTCTGTGTAGAAATGCCTTCGACTTCACCCATGTTTTATGGTCTTTCCGCGGATGGATTTAAATTTCGGTACCCAGCAATGACTGTTTTCTTTGAACAAACTTCCAGAAGAGAAAATGATGACTAAATGGGTCTGCGGATGTTTATAAAGGATTTGTAACTGTTATGCCAAATTACCTTCCCAAAAGGGCTTATCAATCCACAGTGCCCCCAGCAGTGTCTAAAAATGTACATTTGGGCCTGGCAGCGTGGCCTAGCGGCTAAAATCCTCGCCTTGAACGCCCCGGGATCCTAGATGGGCACCGGTTCTAATCCCGGCGGCTCCACTTCCCATCCAGATCCCTGCTTGTGGCCTGGGAAAGCAGTCGAGGACGACCCAATGCATTGGGACCCTGCACCCGCGTGGGAAACCTGGAAGAGGTTCCTGGTTCCCAGCTTCAGATTGGCGTGCACTGGCCCGTTGCGGTTCACTTGGGGAGTGAATCATCGGATGGAAGATCTTCCTCTCTATCTCTCCTCCTCTCTGTATATCTGCCCTTCCAGAAGAAAATAAATCTTAAAAAAAAAGATCAAATGTCTACTGTTGAAAAAAATATTTAAAAAAAAATAAACATAAAAATGTACATTTTCCCCTCTCTGATGGCACCTCCGATCCCTCTCTTTGAATTGCAGTCACCAAACACAGAGCAAAATGTGTCGACAGGGGATTTGTTTCCACTTAGGCTGCTCAGAGACGGGTTTCTGCCATCTGTCTCACGTCTTCTGTTGGCTCTGGAAAATTCTCAGCCATTACACCTTAAGATCGGGTCTCTCCCCAGGGACCTCCCACGTGGAAGGTGGTGGGTCTGCTCCCTCTGCGTGCACTTGGTGAGGCTGCCCGCTCCTGGCTGGGCAGCTAATTCCAGGCGGCTGCCAAGTCGCCCGTTTGAGTTTGATTTAGTGTGTGATTTCTGTGGCTGCACTCCGTCCCACCTGCTGGACATCGTGTTCTGGCTTTCTGGTGTCTTTCTCCCCTCTGACTCTGGAAATATTTCATACACATTTATTTTAACACTCCTTAGAGGTTGCACTATTTCCTGTATTTCTCAGTGTGTCATTTAGCCCAACCAGTACGGCTGCTGCTTCTCCCAGAGCTGTGATTCAGCTCTGCCCACGGACCAGCCTTGCTGCCAGCCAAGGGACCCTGCTGCCAGCAGCTTCCACTGCCCTCTCAGCTGCACACTCGCTGGCACCTGTGTGTGCATGCTTCTGTGTGCATACATGTGTGCACATACATGTGAGCCTGCACGCATATGTGTGCGTGTGCATGTGCGTGTGTGTGTTTGGGGATGAGATCTGGCCGTGCGTGTGTGTGTGGGGGGGGACGAGTTCTGTATGTGTATGTGTGTGTGCGTGTGTGTGTGTGTTTGGGGATGAGATCTGGCCATGTGTGTGTGTGTGTTTGGGGATGAGATCTGGCCATGTGTGTGTGTATGTTTGGGGACGAGATCTGGTTATGTGCCTCATGTGGCATGAGAGTCTCCACTGTAGACTCTTACTATAAATTTCTTGCTGGCATGCAACTAATTATAACTTTTATTATTATGATTACCATTATTATTTCCATGAGTCTGAGGTCCCAGGAGGCAGCAGCAGTCGCTGTCATCGATGTAACTCCCCAGAGCAAGTATGAACAGAGGTGAGAGATGACGGTCCCACTCATCCAGAGAAATGCTGTCACATCCCCAGGTTGCTACCGGACACTGAGTTCCACCTGCCAGGAGCACCCAAGCTCTTGGAACAGTCCTCCATTTAACCTTGCCTCTGGACCTGTGGGCTTCTCACTGAGAAGCCCCACCTTCTGCTCCCATCAGAAAACAAGGCCGGTCAAGGGCTTGAGACCCAGGTCTTACCCACAAAGCACCTGGAGGTCTTAGTTCTCCTAGAACACTTGGGGATTGAAATCTTTATAGACAAGATCGTATTGGATGAAGACGGGTCTTGGCCGACAACGACTGGCGTCCTTCAGTGGAAGGAAGGGCAGACACAGAAAGGGATGCAATGATGCACAGGGCAGCCACACCCCTCTAAGGCGAGGGTGAGTGCCGGGGACCAGAGAACTGCCAAACAACAGGAGTGACTCCATTTTGTTATTTCCTCATTTTGTAATGGTCTTGGAATGCAAGTTCCAATTAGCCTTCACCTAGATTCCTGGTAATCTTTCACCTGTAATTGTTCCCCCAAGATAAGGGTTGTCATGGTGATCTCCGCCCTGCCTGGCCCACATCCTGCTGTAGAAATCACGTCCCCCGCCAGCCCTTACCTGCTGCTTAAATTCTGCTTGAGAAAATAGTTTTCGGAGCTTGATCAGACATCCTATCTTGCTCCCATTCTTTGTGTCTCCTGTCCCCCCTAATCGTCGGTTCTCTCCCCAGGTCTCCATTGAAGACCCCGTGGGCCGGGGCCGGGGCAGGTGAGAGGCCATAGCAGTTGTTGCTCAGAGGCTCCAGAGAAGCCAGTCACCCATCCCTGGAGTTTGCTTCTTGGCCTCCAGTGCCCTGCATTGAGAGTAGCTTGTCCCCATCTGGACTCACTGTGGCCTAATTCCCTGCCTGGACCAAGTGGTCAGGAAGGGGGCCTTGAAAGGTGGCAGTTAGGTGCCAGGAGGAGGACTCTCAGGAGACATGGATGCCCACCTCTCAGTGTGGGGTTCTAACAGTAGGGGTCAAGCCCAGGGGTGGGGGTCAGGTCTAACAGTAGGAGTCAGGTGTGGGAGTGGGGGTTGGGGGTCAGTTCTGGAGTGGGGGTCCTCTGTGAGAGTGGGATTTATGTGCAGGAATGGGGTCAGAGCCCAGGGAAGTGTGCTGGGTCTGTGAGAGCTGCCCCACGCGGCCTCGGCCCCACATCTTACAGTCCCCTCTGCTTGCCATTGCCTTGTCATGCCATTGACCCACCATGAGGTCATCTAGCACACCTGTGAAGCCACCAGCTTGCCCTCACTAGGGGCTGAACTCAGCAGGCCACCTGACTATAGACTACAGCCAAAGTCAGTCTCTTTTCTTTCGCAGACCATCAATTTGGGGTATGCTCTTGGCAGAGAGGTGAAGACACTACTGGTGACACTTCTGTTCCACATTGGAGTTCGGGAGCTCAAGCCCATCTCCACTTCCGATCCAGCTTCCTGCTAAAGCGGCCCCCGGGAGCAACAGGTGTGTGGGCCCTTGCCATGCACTGGAGAGGCTTGGGTGAAGTCCTAGGCTCCTGTCCTTGACCTAGGCTGGACGCAGCTGCTGCAGCCATCCTGGGAGTGAACCAGCAGGTGGAAGATAACTGTGAATGCATGTCACTATCAAATAAATAAACATTAATAAATGAACATTTTAAGATGAAAACTGAACTTGGTAAAGAATCCCCTCTCCGGTGTTTTGCAAGAACCATAGAACAAACATCTCCTGTTGGAGGTCTCCATGCTGTTGCCTCAGCTGCTGGGGAACATGAGGATAGAGAACCCCTGTTTGGGGTCCCACATCTGTTGAGGCCAGGTGCCCTGGGACCTGCAGCGGGACCCCCTCCCCCAGATGAGGCTTTGAGAGGCCCATGTGTCTGAGGATGAACACCGCTGCTGTTGGAAATGCAGAGGGTTGACTGGGAAGGAATAGATCATGGGCAGATCTGAATATATTGCCATCGAAATTAAGTTGGGCAAGTCGGACGTGAAAGATTGGAAAATAAATCATGTGAATCTAGAAGGAGTCTAACTTCAAACTGTTTTATAGCTGACTTCAACCTCTCACTCTGCCTCAGGAAAGCTAAACGAGAAAGCAAAGCCCGAGTGCCATGCGAGAGAGAAGGGGTGGGGAAGAGAGGGAAGGAGAGACAGGCTGGATTTTGAGTCAGGGGACCTGTGATTAACGTATTGCCTGTACCAAATAATTTACAAAATTATACAAATGGTGCATATTTCATGCTGAAAGGGAGAAAATTATAGCACACATGTGGCATTTTATCCAAGTATCACTTAGCTGGATAAGTGGCTTCGGGGAGTTGTGCAAATTCCTCCTCCATAGGCTGCCTGTGCCGCCGAGAAGCCTTGCGCAAGCAGCAGGACCAACAATCCCAGGAGTCCAAGATCCTTGCAGTGGCATTCTGCCACTCATCCCAGAATGGGCCTTCGGAACCTGTGTGTCATTGCTGGACCAGTCGCTTCCCAGGTGCCCTGCCACCCACTGGCCAGGGCCATCTTCTCCCCTGCAAGGTGGCACAGCAGGAGGTCTACACACTTATTGCACAGCAGTGTTGGGTGCTCAGTGCAAAACATGAACCTCCCCCCAGACACCTGGGGTCTTCTCCCTTAACAGGACTTGCAGGATATGTAACAGCAAGGGTTGACAGCTGGGACCTGGCTCCCCCAGCAGCCACTGGAGGGTGGATGACATCCAGGCACGTGGGGGAATCCGTTTTCTGTTGGAAAGTGGGGGGAGGGGAGAGCAGGGTGTCCCCCTTTCTGATGTTCACGGACATCTGCCAGTCAGTCAGGTGCCTCTTCTCCAGACCACCTCCCAGAGTCTGCTTGCCACTCGCATAGTGATGCTGCTGCTTTGTGCCTCTCTAAGGGGTGTCGAGGAGCCAGCCACACTGTGCACCTGTTTCTCTCACCCCCTTATTCTCTGGGCCTAGGCGACTCTGTGCTTGCACCTTGCAAAGGAAGTGTCAGTGTTCCAGCCCCCACTGCAGGCTCTGCTCCTCTCCAATGCAGACGGCACAGTGGATGCAAGCGCTGAGCTGGGTGCCCAGATTGCCCATGTCTGAGGACCAGCTGGTGTTTCACAAGTTGAAGGTAGACTGCCAACAGTCATCCAGGTCCCCCATCACTGCAGTGTGGCCTGCTGTCTGGCTGAAGGACTCTCTTTAAGAGGTCCCAGGAGTTCTTTGGGGTGTCTGTTCCTGTTAACGCACCCCCACGGGCTGCACAAATTCTAAAGGAAGAAGGTTGTTCTGGGCTCAGGGTTGTAGCCCAGGGTCAAGAGGCCACACCTACCAAAGGCTTTCTTTTTTTTTTTTTTTCTTTTTTTAGATTTTATTATTATTGGAAAGCCAGATATACAGAGAGGAGGAGAGACAGAGAGGAAGATCTTCCATCCAATGTTTCACTCCCCAAGTGAGCCGCAATGGGCCGATACGCGCTGATCCGATGCTGGGAACCAGGAACCTCTTCCGGGTCTCCCACGCGGGTGCAGGGTCCCAATGCATTGGGCCGTCCTCAACTGCTTTCCCAGACCACAAGCAGGGAGCTGGATGGGAAGTGGAGCTACCGGGATCAGAACCGGCGCCCATATGGGATCCCAGGGCTTTCAAGGCGAGGACTTTAGCCGCTAGGCCACGCCGCTGGGCCCCCAAAGGCTTTCTTGCTAGCAGTCCAGAGATGACCCGGGTACCACCTGGCTGAAGACAGGAAGTGCACCTGTGAGCATATAATCTGGGCCCTCTCCTCATGCTTACAAAGTCGCCAGCACCCATTCTTGGAGACTCCACCTTGGTGACCTGACCCCATCTTAACCGCCTCCCTCAGCCCCACCTCAAAGCACCATGGTTAGAATACACTTCCTCCACTGCACACCTCACAGAGCAGACGCCACGTGAGTGTGGGAGGCAACAACCTCTATACAAACTATAGTGTATGGTGCTCTAGGATCAATGGTGCGGCCGAGCAGTTGAACCTCCATTTGCAATGCCGCCATCCTATATCAGAGAGCTACTCCACTTAAAATCCCAGTTCCCTGCTGATGCGCCTGGGAGAGAGAGCCATCGATGGCCCCGGTTCTGGATCCCTGGTCCCATGAGGAAGGCCTGGGTGGGATTCGGAGCTGCTGGCTCTGGCCTGGCCCAGCCCCAGGTACTTCAGGCATGCGGGGAGTGAGTCAACAGATGGAAGGTCTCTGTCTCTCCTCCTCCTTCTGTCACACTGCCCTTCAAGTCGATACATAAATCTTGTTTTTTAAAGCGACAGTGCAGGGGTCCCAGACAATCTTGGGGTACCCCTTCCTCTGGCTTAGGTGACCATGAGTTCATACTGATCAGAATCCTGGCTTTAACCCCAGACTTGTTTGTGTAAAGCATCTTCTCACGGGCTGTGCTGGGACCCCTGCACCCAGCTCAGCCCTTCCACCCACTGCCCGTCTTCTGCTCTCCCTGGTCCCATGCAGAGCCAGCAGGCGCCACAGACAGAGCAGCCCTCTTGCACTCTTCTTCAGCCTGGCGCCCTCTGGCTGACTGCCCTGCAGGTACACTTCATCCTGAGCCAGACCCATCAGGTAGCCACCTGAGTGCTCCTTGGCTGTGTCCAGGTTCCAGGAAAGGAAGTCCCACAGGTTCCCAGGCTGTCACTGTCGGGGCCCACCTGTCCTAGTGATGTCAAACATGTGTCTGTTCCAGAATAAGTGATTAATAGGCACCAGTGACACTCCTCTGGCATTGGGTCCCAAGGCCGCAGGAGCAGACAGCACCCCATCCCCACAGGGGATTGCGAGCAAGCTCTCTGGGCCTGCCAGGATGCAAGCACAGCGCAGAACATTCCATTCCAAAGTCAGGGCCGTGACACATGCTGACTTAGACTGCGTCTGCAGCCCTAAGACAAACAGGTGTTGTGCCCAGCACTGGAATGCAAGGCTTGGCAAGACTCTCTCGTGGACCTTGCCTGGATCTGGCCCTCAGCAGGTGACAGAAGATCCAGAACAGGGGCGCTAACATGCCTACTCTTCAGTGGGCACTGGACCTGAGCCTGTCCTTTTGCTAGCCAGCAGGTACACATGCAGAGAGATAGGAGTGTGGTTCTGCTGTCCTGGCCATCCTGGACCACAGGAACCCCACCATGTTCTGTGCCTCCTTGGAGGAACCCACGCCCCATAAATGTGTCTCCCTCTGGTCCCTGATCCCATCCCCACCCAGGACTTTGCTGCCTGAGCCTGACACCCTGTATTGTTAGGGAACAGAGCAGACCCTGCTGCCTGCCTGCTGGGCGGGCCTCAGTGGCATCTGATGACCAAATGCGTGTTACAACAGCCTTGGCACACAAGGAGACTGCTAACTTGCCATTGCTCCTTAAATTCTCCCCAGTGCACCGAAGGCTGGACATGTGTGTAAGCTGACAAGCCATCGAGTGCCTCCCCTGTGGAACTCCGAACGTGGCACAGCCACCTGTGAAGTGTGCCTTGGTCACTTCCCTAGTGACAGCAGGAGCTTCAGCCACTGCTGTCCAGCACCAGGAGGGAAAGTCCGGCCTTCCCAGGACTAGCCTGGGGGACATACTACCCTGCACTTCCACAGGACAGCTGCCAGGGATAGGGCAGTTTTTGCACCCTCGGAAAATGGAAGGCTTGTAAGGTGTCTGCGCCCAAACACTTCATCTTTGGCCTTCAGTGAGTCCCTACTATGTACAGAGAACACCTGACAACTTGTTCCACGCACAGACTCAGTCCCCACACCCCACGCCACATTTGCAAATCTCAAGGAATCCCAATAGGGGCAGGGGTATCCACTAACGGGGGACCAGGGTGCCCACAGGGCAGCCCCCAGCCCTCCCAGGTGAGAATGGCCCTTCCTGCTCAGAAGTGGGGAAATGTGGCTGTGAGGGGTTACCTTCAGGTGAGCAGAGCTGGTGCGGCCCAGAAGGACCAGCAGCCAACCCAGCCCAGAAGGATTGACTGGCACCAGCAGCGTGTAGTGGGTTCCAACATGACAAAGTACTCAGGGCGTCACAGAGCGGCTCACCTGCAGAGCCCCACTTTGACTCTGGCAGTCCCATGAGACACTGATGGGAGCTGACAGTACTGGATGGGGAACTGTGACAGACCGCAGCCCTGGGGCCACCAGGGAGCTCCAGCAGGCGCTAAGATAACATGACCGGGGCTTGGCTCACAACTGCTATGCCAGCCTTACTGATTCTCCTGCTGAGAGAGCCCCCCAGATGGGAGGCGACAGGCAGCTGGAGCAGAGTGCCCGTCGGCTCTCGCGGTCAGCTTGCCAGCTCTGACCGCTCCCAGCAGTCCTCATCTCAGCCGGAAAGCGAAGCTGTTCCCATGGAACTTCATTTAAGACCCTGCCTGAAAACATTAGGGCTGGTGCTGATGGAAGGCTCGCCGCTGAGCCCTGTCGGCAGCTGGGCAGGCAGGGACACAACTGCCAGCAGGGTGTTGGGGTCCCTGAGGGTCCCAGCAGGATGTTCCTTTCAAAGAACTCAGTAAGAGTGATCCCAGAGGTCCGGTCACGATAGCAAACTCAGGTCGCATGCACCGCTAGCCCCTTGCAGTCAGACGAGCCCGCTCCCCTCTCCTATGGGAGCCCTATGTCGTTGCTCTTTGGGGTTGGGGTAAAGGTGCCAGCCATGCTAGACGCCCGTGGTCTTCCTGAGCCACCGCCCACAGCTACGCAATCCAAGTTCCTGCAGGTCTCAAGTTTAAGGCCGACCCAAGAAGCAATTGCTTCACTCTTTAGCAGGTGTTTGTACATGGCTCACAGGGCAGCGCGAGGCAGGGGAGGCATCCTGGGGCCCAGCTCATGGCTGGGTCTGGGTCGGGGAGTCTGTACCGGGACAGGTACTGCTGTCATCCTGAGTTGTATAGTCAGGGAAACTGAGGCTCTGGGAAACAACTTTATGTCCAGCCCACAGCGTTTAGGGCTGAAGCCAGGACTTAGCGCTGGATGGTCTGAGTCCAGCAAGGCCACGCCACACCCAGTAGCCACTGCAGGCACCTGTCCCTGGTACCTGCTCAGGTCAGCAGCACTGATTTCTGGCTTGGCCACCACAAATATCTCCATCCTACTCACACAGCAGGGCAATCACCAGCCCAACCATTCTAGAACATTCCCATCACTGGTCCACTCAGAGATTTGCTGAAGCCCCACAGTGTGGGCACTGCTCGCCTTCTGCAGGTCAATAAACAAGCAAGAACCTGAGGTCTTTTGTTGGAGGCACCAGGTTCTGGGAGCCCTCGGCTGGTCACCTTCCCCACCTGGGCACACCTGGCACTGTGGGGTGGACAGCAGAGAAATGGGCCTGACCGGTGCTGTGGAGCTGGGAGGGTCCAGAGCCGAGGGGTAGGATGGCTGCACTGACAGCCACGGTCAGGGTCCCTGGCTCCTCCCACCCAGGTGTCCACCACAGTCAAGTGTGCAGGGAGGTCTCCCATGAAAGAAGAGGGGCCACATCCCAGAACTGCCAGGGGCTCAAAGCAGTGGCCCAAGGGCCATTCCTGTGGTGTCAACAGGGTCTCCATGTGCTCCTCACCCCCGCAGGGTTCCCTGTGAGCAGGGGCTCCAGAATGGTGCAGATAGGATCCCCTAGGAGCGAAGAGACACAGACAAGCCACTAGCATCCTGCAGCTGCCTGCGGGACCACAGACCAACCAGGAGTCCCAAGGTAATGGAATTGTTTGCCGGCCCAGGGCTGCAGGTGCCAGCTGGCCTGGGCTGGTGAACACAGCTCTCCAGCCTCTGCCCACATTGTTGCTCCTCTTCCCTCTGCCAGGGTCCATCCCCTGACATTAAACAGATCACACCTATACTCCCTGAGCACATGGCCCACCCCTGGCAATGACCGGAGGCCAACACAGGCCCCAGTGACATCATGGAGCCCGCCCATTCAGCCCTGCTCACCTGCACAGGGGCCATGGCAGTCTAGTCTTTTTCGACCAAAGTCTCCAACCCAGCACCTCCAACCCCATGTGCCCTGGCAGAACTGGACACTGAGACTGGTCCGAGCCACAGCGGGAGTAGGTGAACGGATGCCTGCTGGCCTCTGAGGGTGGGTGGACCAATTGGTGACCAAGGACAGTGGCCAGGACTGAGGGGTGGGCCAGGGACAGTGGTCCAGGAGTAGGGCGGGACCTCAGACCTGCCGCTGAGGAGCAGGGGTGGTGGCCCAGAGGCAGGGGCGGGCTGCGGTTCTGGGGTGGGCAGCCCTGTGCCAGCCCTTGGACATTGGCCCTCTGGACAGCAACACAATGTGGAAGGCGGTCGGTGGCTCAGGACCACTTAGTTCCCGACCACTCAGATAGAAAGTAATCATTAAAAACATGTAAATTAAGTTACCCTGGGAGCTTAATAGATTGATTAGTCATCGACTTCTTCCCTCCTGTTGGAGCTGAGCCTTCTGAAGCAATTAATCATCAATGGCTCTAAGCAGCCACTGAGGGTGAGTGGGTCTGGGTAGGGCTGGTGCTGCCAGACCCTGGGGAAGGAGGACCCCACCTTCACCTCCCTGCTCCCCCCTGGACTGCACACAGTCCCCTAGGTGGCTCAGACCCCCTGACCACCTGCTTCTCCCTTCAGTAACTGTCCAGCAGCCACTTTTCTTTAGCCTTATTTGTTCTTTTTTTTTTTAAAGGCAAAATGTTGGGCCTGGTGTGGTAGCCTAGCGGCTAAAGGCCTTGTTTTGCATGTGCCGGATCCCACGTGGGCATCAGTTTTAATCCTGGCAGCCCCACTTTCCTTCCAGCTCCCTGCTTGTGGACTGGGAAGGCGGTCAAGGACGGCCCAAAGCCTTGGGACCCTGCACCCATATGAGAGACTTGGAACAAGCTCCTGGCTTTGGATTGGCACAGCTCTGGCCATTGCGGATGCTTGGAGAGTTAATCACTGGATGGAAGATCTTGATCTCTGTCTCTCCTCCTCTCTGTAAATCTGACTTTTAAAAAAAGGCAAAATGTCAAAGAAAGGGAAAAACACAGAGAGAATGAGATCTTCCATCTACTGGCTGCAGCAACTTGGGGCTGGACCAGGCCAAAGCAAGAGCCTGACACTCCATGTGGGTCTCCCAGGTGGGTGGCAGGGGTCTGAGCTGAGCCAGCATCAACTGTTTGGAGGCATCCGCTGGGAGCTAGAGAGAGCAGCCAGGCCTTGGACCTGTGTGCCGATGTGGGATGCCAGTGTTGTAACAGCTTAACTCTGCCATGCCTGCGGCATAGAGAAAGGTGGGCTCCTGTCCTCTGCAGGTGAGCCTCTGGGAGCCTACAAAGACACGGCTGCTCATCCCTGCATCTGTGTTCTCTGTCTGAGCATGTGCTGAGCACCCATGGGGGCCAGGCCCTGCATCAGTGCTGGAGGACTCCTGGACCACTGGACGTGCTCAGACTCACAGGGCCCACCAGGGACCACAGGCTGGATGGGGAGCCTGGAAAGGAGTGTGCCAGGAGGACTCCAGGGGGCTTAAACACAGTGAGGAAGGCGGTCCACAAGGAACAGTGTGAGCCCAGCATCTCAGGATCACCTCAGCAGCACCCCCCAGGGAGGGCAGATGGCAAGAGGCAGCAGCAGAGCCCCCAGGGAGGGCAGGGGGCAGCAGCAGAGCCCCCAGGGAGGGCAGGTGACAGAGGGGACAGCTATAGAGCCCCCAGGGAGGGCAGGGGGCAGCAGCAGAGCCCCCAGCAAGGGCAGATGGCAGGGGGCAGCAACAGAGCCCCCAGCCAGGGCAGGGGGCAGGGGGTAGTTGCACAGTCCCCGAGAGTCCTGGTCCTGGTAACATCCCTGTCCTCCATGTTGGGACACTCCTCCCTAGCCAGCCCTGTGTGTGTCCCAACAAACACCAGCATCCTGTAAGGATGTTCCCCTGGGGGAGGCCACTCCTGGCCCTACTACAACCACCTGCCATGACACAGGACAGTAGCCTGTCCTGCACAGGACAGCGCAAGAAGGGGCACACTTCCAGAAAAAGAGATCAAGTTGAGGCTGGGCATATGGCCAGCCAGGGACAAAGGCAGCTGCTCATGGGCACAGGAGAGGGCCTCAGGGGCTCGTGTGATGGGCAAGCTGCAGGCTCCTCTAGAGCAGGACAAGACCAGCTCTTCTGTTCAGCCCTGCCCTCTGCCTCCTTGGGGCAGCCAGCACCCTATCAGAGCCATCCTGGCACACCACAGGTGCCTCCAGCTTGGGAGCAGCAGCTGGAGCACATGGGCACCATGCAGGGGTTCCCACCAGGGTTCATGGCCGGGTGGCAGTCTGAGGTAGGTACCTCCTCATCCTGGACCAGCCCTGGACTCTGGCCTGTGGGCCTCCACATGGAGCTCCATGCAGCTGCCCCCAGCGAGCTCGCTGAGTGTCGGGGCGCTGCCAATTTGTGGCAGATGTCTGAAGAAGCTATTTCTAAAACAGCAACTACCAGGAAAGGGAGCAAATTACTAGTCACTTCAAAGACTTTCACACATGGAGGATCCAGGCCCCGCGAAGTAATCAGGGCAATGTGTTTGCAAAACTGCATTATTTATATTGAAATACTTCATAGAGGAAAGTCAGGAGTAGAAATTGAAGGTTAGCAAGGAATGAAATAGGGGGTCACGCTATCGCCGCAAGTAGGGGAGGCCTGGAGTATCCTTCACGCGCCTCGGAAAGCAACTGCAGCAATCCAGGCCGCTATCCAACATTGGACTTTCAGGAAAAAGGAAGTCCCTGTGTCATACCTGCAGCCCACACAAAGTTAGCCCTGCCCAAGAGGCACCTGCGGTGTCAGACAAGTCACTCTCTAGGGTTCTGCCCATCTTCCCGCTCTGGGCAGGGTCAACAGGAAATCCACCACTGACCCAGACACAGAAGGAGCTGAGAGGCTGGGGCTGGTGAAGGACTGGGGCAGGACCCCAGATTAAGCCCCTGCTATCAGAGGTCGATGGATGGCTCTCCCAAGCAGAGGAGGAATGCTCTCTCCACTTCCGCAACCTCCTCACCGGGCCCTGACAACCTCCAGGGGCTCAGACCTTCAGTATCCACCCATCCACCCATCCATCCACCCACCCATCCATCCACCCATCCATCCATCCACCCATCCATACATTCATCCATCCATGCATCCATCCACCATCCATCCACCCATCCATCCATTCATCCATCCATCCACCCATCCACCATCCATCCACCCATTCATCCATCCATCCATCCACCCATCCACCCATCCATCCATCCATCCATCCATCCATCCATCCATCGATCCACTCATCCATCACCAACCTGTGTCATCTGCTCCCCCACCCCCGTCACCCAGCTGTCACCCATCCATACAAGCACTGAAACCCCCTGAGCAGCTCTGGGCAGACCCTGCAGAGAGTAAGGTCCTACAGAAATGGAAGGGCTGAGAGAAGACCTTGGCAGTCTCTTGACACCTACTGTGCAACACAGGCAGCCTTGCCGAGGGTTGAGCAGGGGCTCATCCATCATCATTCCTGGGTGGCAGGTGCATGGAAAGTGGGTGCACTTGTTGCCAGAAGGAGAGAGCCCAGGGAGGATCTGCTGGAGCATGGCGGAGACCAGCAGGGTGGCAACGGGAGGAAGAAACCTGACACAATCTGCCCCTAGACAGCCAAGAAAATGTGAGCAAAAGAGGAGCCTCTGAGCCCCTGCTGACGACAGTCTACCCTCCCCCCCCACCGCCCAGAGCAGCCGCTGAGCCCCTGCTGAGGACAGTCCACCCCCCGCCCCTCCCCTCCACCCAAACACAGTGGGGATAGGAAGGTGCGGGCAGTGCCAGCAAAGCCACAGTTAAGGCATAGGGCAGTTAAGGCACCAGCAGGGGCCAGCAGGCAGGTTGAGCATCTGCCTGCAGAGTCCAGCATCCCATAGGAGCTCCAGTTCAAGTCCTGGCGACTCCACTTGCAGTCAAGCTCTCCACTTAGGGCCCAGGAAGGCAGTGGAAGATGGCTTAAGTGCTTGGGCTCCTGCACCAAAGTGGGAGACCTGCAAGAAGCTCCTGGCTCCCAGCTGCAGAACGTCCAGCTCCAGCCATCGTGGCCATTTAAGGAGCGAACTCACAAATGGAAGATCTCTCACTGGAATTCTTCCTTTCACATAAAAACTAAATGAATCCTTTTTAAAGAGACACTAACACCTAACCCCATCTCCTTGCCTCTCTTGCCTCTCAGCTGAGTGTGACAGGCTTGTTTGACTGTAATGCCATTCCATGTTAAGAGGAATTTAAACTTCAAATAATTAGCCTGGATAGGAGTGGTCATCTCTATATGGCTTGATGCCACTCTTGGATGTAAACACCAAACTGTGGATTTGCTGGTGGAATCATCCAACGTGTGCCGTCCCAACTCTAGGGGTCCATGAGCACCTGTCAAGTTCTCGCGGTGGGGCGGGAGGCAGTAGGGATGCTGTTCCAAACTCCAAAAACTGTCTCCACTGCTCCTGGATCTCTCCTGGTGGACCCTCCACCAACAGCCCTGCCTGTGGCTTTCCGGGGAGCCAGAACGGTGGGAGAGAAGGGGCTCTGAGCTGCCTCCCCCCCCCCCATCGTGGTTGGCAGAGGCAGTCAACCGCATAATAGGGAAAACGGCTTGGAAAGGACCCCATGGAAGTCCCAGGTCATGCCTGTTTCTCAGGAGCACAGGCAACTTGTGTCCAATGGGAATGGTAGACTCAGCAATTGAACTTGAATCCACTTGGGGAGCTGCCTGTGAAGACACATCGCCTGACGTGGTACACACATAGTCTTCCCAGTATAGACACAACACCCTCTGAAGTTTTGCTCCCACATGTGGTGGAATGTATGCTCATGAGACCTCATGACATCATTCACAGATGGAGTGCCGAGAACTGACCACATGGCCCAGGTTCTTGCTCTAGTCATAGGTATGCCCAGCGGCCCTTTGCACGGCTTACAAAACACAAGTTCAAAACCAAAAATGTCTTCAGGCTACAGTGAGGCACAGACCAAGCTGGAGGCATATTGAGGCAGGGCCCTCGGGCCAGCGGCCATGTGGTCTATGGTTAGAGGACAGGCCTGCATGCTCTGAGTCTTGCTAGGAGCAAGCACGGGCTGAGCTCTCCAGCTTTGAACTGCAAGGCCTGGCTCACACCAGAAAGGATCCACTCGAAAGCACGGAAGGGGCCATGGACACAAGGCCCTTGGCCACCGGGCGCCCAGCCACCTCCGTCACTCACACACACAACCCCAGGCTGATCCCTACGCTGTCCATATCAGTAGCCACAGGACACAAGCCTATGCAGTTACCAACAATTTCCAAAGTTTCTCAAGGGGACGAGCTCCCCTTGGGCCTCTGCAACAGCCGCCCGGTCCCCTGGCCAGCACTGCGCCTCAGGGCAAATGCCCAGTGCCCTGGCCAGCACTGTGACTCAGGGCAGATGCCCACCCCAGAACCCCAACAGCAAATTTTTTCCTCTGCCTGTCCAGGGGCAGGGGCCAGGGCAGAAGCAGTGTCCACTCTGGGCTGAGCTCGGTTCTCCCCATGAGCTGCCAAAGGCACACACACACACAGAGGGATATGCCCGCTAACTCCCCACTACTGCTCAGAGCCCCTAAATGACTTTGAGATTAATCTGCCAGGAGACTGGCATGTTCTTCAGTTGGCTAATAAAGCAATTGGCTTGTGTACCAACCGTGCCCCCAGACATGGGAGCACACCCAGCCTTGCCAGGCCTACTTAATGCAAAATTGGTAATGGAATGTACAAGTTCTCAAAGCTCAGTTTATGAATACAAGAGTGAGGTTTGCGCACAAACCCAGCAGATCGCTGTGTACCACCAGCTGCTTGCAGCAGCGCCTTCAACACTCTCAGCCCGGCAGAGGGCAGGATAGGCCCCCACATGTGGGTCCCAGAAGTTGGCCAAGTGCCTGCAGGCAGGCAGGAGGGCAGGCAGGCAGGAGGGCAGGTAGGCAGGAGGCATGACCCTCACTGTGTGTGGGCCAGAGGACACGGGGTCAGCAAGACACTCACCTATTCCTGCTGTGAAGGGTGCCGGAAGCCTCTGCTCCAGTCGCCCTATCAGATGCATGCTGCAGACAGCACATCTGGTGGGAGTGGCTCTGGGAGACCTCCGCCTAGCCAGCTTCTTCTGCAGTCTCCCTCAAGGGCACTCCCACAAGGCCTTCCTTCAGCGCATCAGAGAGAAAACACAGGTGGAGCCGGACAGGGTTAATTTCCTGGGTCTGCAGGCAGAAGACGAGCTGCTCAGAAGGAAGAGTGGCTTTCCATCCCATGCCAGCATACTCTGAGAGACTGGGAACAGACAGAGCTCCATGTCCAGGGGACAAACCCCACCACACGCCACCAGGTCAGGGACAGACTGGCTGGGCCGTGCACTCCCCAAACGCTGCCACAGAAATAAACATCTTCCCTCCGGAATGCCAGTACCAACCTACGCTGGCTGAAAGGCAAGGGCGATGGCAAAGTCCTCCCACCCCGAGGCCCTGGGCTGGCCATGTGACAGCCTCACTGGGCACATGTGGCTCAGGCAGAGGACCCACAATCCCAGCGAGGAGCAGCTGAGGAACCAACACGTCTTGGCACCGCAGACAGCTGTGGGTATTGTCCTGATATGAACTACAAAATAGGTACTAGCACTTAGTTATGAAGCTTCTAGAAGCGTAATCACACACATAATGGCAGGTGGCCATTAGTCCTGTGGTGACACTGCTCTGGACTGCCATGGACCCTCCATGCCTGCTTGATTACGGAGATTGTCAGAAGGAGATAGGGGCCTGAGACAGCTCCCTTATCTCAGCATTTGGGCCCCAAAGCAGGGACATGACCTCACATGTTCTGCCGAGCTGGAATCGCTCCCCTAGACACAAGCCTGGCCATTTCCTGAAACTCGGTGCCTCTTCTGAGCCCTCAAGGCCCCAATTCTGGACGGGGGCAGAATTTTGGGAGCCCAGCAAGGAGCCAAGCCTGCAAGCAATGACTGCAAGTTATAATGGTATTCATCTGTCACAGGCAGCCAGGGGGCTGCTGCACACAGCTACTCGCTGTAATAACGACATATTGACCATGCGGGACATGTTTGATTAACAAGGCGATTTTATAAGCAAGCCACTATTGACAAATGGCCACAGTCTCAGGCACTCAAGATCAATACCCTTTAATTGAGTCAAATCTCAACAAATTCCATTAAAGCAAGATCCCAAAATGGCCCCAAACTAAGTGGGGTGTATTTGTGTCTAATCTCCCCCACATGAGTGGAGGATGTCTGAGTCACTGTTGGACTCTGGTAACAGTGCTGTTAGCTATTCTATCCAGGAGGGAGACACCAGCCAGGGTCGCTGCTGTCACTCTGTGGCCCTTCTCAGGCCCATGCTGGACACCAGTGAAACAGAACAGGGAGGACTCGGGGCTGGTGCTGTGGCATAGTATGCATAGTACACAGCGCAGGCATCCCATATGGACAACTGCTGGAGCCCCAGTTGCTCTACTTCCAATCCAGCTCCCTGCTAATGCACCTGGGAAGGTCACGGAAGGTGACCCAAGGGCTTGGGCCCCTGCACCCATGTGGGAAATTAGGATGGAGCTACCAGGGGAAGAGTTTCTCTCTCTCTGTCTCTATCTCTCTCTCCTCCCCACCCCAAGTGGTACTGCAAGAATGGATTGGATTCCCAACAGTGGCCTCTGCGCTGTAACACATTCACTGTGAGACCTGTAGGCCTGGGGTGGGGCAGGAGCCACATGCCTTCTCTGGCCCCTGATCCCTCCTGGCCAAGTGCTGGTGAGGCTGAGAGCAGCTCGTACCCTCAGGGCTGAGCTATGGGGGACTCTGTCCACCCAGGCCACCTTCATTCACATCGCCCGGCCCTGTGCCTGTCATGATCCCTGGAGCCCAGGACAAGATGGTGGGAGCCCTGAGGCACACAGATCAGGCGCTTGCTGCCTGGAGAGGCGGCCCCCTTCTCCCTCAGGCTGGTGCTGCGCTCCAACTCCATGAGTGGCTCTGGGGCTCCCAAGCACCTGCAAGCCCCTTGAGGCCTCCCTGGCTTCCCCTAACTGTAATTTCTCTCCCACGGTGCTCGGGACAAGCCGTACCAGACTTGGGCACTTAAAACAGCGGACACCTTACAATTTACCTTATAGCAGCCACAAGCCAGAGATCAAGGGGCTCTGAACTCCTTGGAAGGTCCTGGGGTGGTGGGAGAAAGTCTCCTGCTTCTGGCCTCTGGGGAATTCCAGGGGATCTGGCCTTGGGTTCCAGGACTCCATCCCTGACCTCTGTCTTCACCCAATTGCCCCCAGTCTGTATCCAGCCCCTCTCCCACTCTCATATTAATGCACTTGCTGAATTTGGGGTTCAGTGGAAGAATCCAGACCATTTCCTCCTCACAGGGTCCTCAGTCACACCTGCACAAGCCTTCTTTCAGGGTTAGCATTTCTCCTCACAGTTAGAATGCCGGCATCTGCATTCCACACATGAGAGCAGCCACGCCCCAGTTCCTCAGTACACATGCGCTGTGTGTGCATACGGACATGATGTGTGCATGACCCCCAGTGGGCTCTGTGTGCAAATTTGCAGGTGTGCTCTGTGTTTTGGATCCATGTCTTGCATACTCAAATGGATGCAATTAGCAAACGTCACCGAGAGACGTTTCTTGTTAGACCTGTGATTTGCTGTCCTGGCAGAATATTAGCCCCAAGAGTTATGGGACATAAACAGGGCTGGTTAACATCAAGGCCACAAAGCTGGTGCTTCTAGTGGAGCCTGGGTGCAGAAAACTCTATCTCCAGGGTTCTGGGGCTCTCTCCTCCAAGAAGCTACGAAAGTCAAGTGCATGGCGCAACCTCCGCTGGTGTCAGGGCACTCCCCACGTTGCTTCTGGTTGGAGTACCTTGTGTTTGGGTGGCTCAGAGCGGGGGTGAGAAGGGCGTCTTCCAGCACCCTGGGCACCTTTGAACCCCCACACTAGCCCCAGGGTGCTCCCCCTGACCTCCGCCACAGGCAGGCGTTTGTCCGAAAGCCCCAAGCTGGTGCCCAGAAGCTGTCAGCACAGTGCCCTCTTCTAGTGAGTCTTCCGCTCACTAGAGAGGATAGAGAACTGAGGGATGGACGCATAGAGACCAGGAAGGGTAAGTGATGACAGATAGATAGATAGATAGATAGATAGATAGATAGATAGATAGATAGATAGATGAATGCATGGGTGATGGATACATGAGTGATAGATAATGCGTGCAAAATGGAGCACTATATGGATACACTATAAGAGACAGACAGACAATGGGTAGGTAGCCATATAATGGGTGTATAGGTGGGTAAGTAGGCGCGTAGACACACACAGACATCAACAGATGGATGAATAATGATTTGATATACAGGTCAGCCAGCAGACTTCCAGACCTGAGGCTTGCAGGGGAGCCCTGTTGGGGGCCCTGGTCTTACAGGTAGGTTTGCATTCAGGCAGGCCCTGCCATGCACTGTGGGGGGGGGGAGAAGCTCAGGCACAGAGTGGAGGTTGGGCAGTTAAACAGGTATGTGCCACCATGCCCCCCACCCGAGACATGAGTATAGCCAAACCACAGAAAAGAGGGGACGGCGGTAAAGTAAGGGGTGGGGGCAGGACACAGGCTAGGGGAACCACAGCAGGACTGCTGACCTCAAACAAGAGTGGCCTTCCAGATGAGCCAGGCTATGGACCCCTCAGACTCAGGCCACACTGCACCGCTGGGGCAGAAGAGCTGGCTCCAGCAGCCACTGGCGTCCGCCTGATGAACTGGGACTGTCTGCTGGCCTGTCCAGGAAGGGTTCTCACACCAGCCCCAGGGCAGGCAAGTGCAGTTTCAAGTGGAAGAGGGGCTCTCTCTCTCGCTCTCTCTCCCCCACCTCATTGATCAACTCTCTAACATCTATCTGTAACTAGTGATCATTCATCATCTGTAATTTATCTGTGACCTATCCATCTATGCGCCCACTCTCTCCCTCATCTTTCTATCCCTCCAATCCATCCATCTCTCTCCCCATCTCTCCACCTCTCTATCCATGCAGCTACTCACCAATCACTCCCTCACATCCAGGTACACCTGCGGGCCCACCTGCGCAGGCTCACCAAGGGGTGAGCATACAGTGTGGCAAGAGGTGCTGTGGTTGGGCCTCGGGGCACCCTTGACCCCCATAGACAGTTCTCCAGAGCAGGAAATATTTTGTCTATTATTCTACTGAAATGATTTCAGTCTCATGTGGGCCAGGGATTGATTCTGAGAGGTCAAACATTCGGGACAACAGGAGGAAATGGCCTCTGGAAATGCTACCATGCATCATTTTACAATCTCCCCCAAATATCCCTGGACGACGGCTCTAGCCACACTCCGTCAGTGGCCCTTCTGCCAGGTCAGTGGGCTCTAGGGCTGGCCTGGCCTCTGGCTCGGCCCCGGGCCAATTCCAGCTTCATCAGAGAGCCTGCTGCAGCTGGGGTTGGGTTAACTGGAATTTACTTTGAAGAGCTGACTCTGGTGAGAAAATGAATGCTGGAGTCTTAATTTCTCTTCTCTTAAGCAACATCTTTTATGAACAATTTATCCCTTGTCTCTCAGCCAGGTGCCTCCATTTATTTTTAATGGCATCCCTGCCATCCTCCTGTCTCCCTCTGCCCCTGTTCTGCCTGAGTTCTCCGTCACCCGCGGAGCCATCGTTCTTCCCCAGCCATGCCACGCCACCACCCCCACATCCCCAGGCAGTCTCCATGGCTGGGACCTTTGTCCTCAAGCCCTTTAACAGCCGGACCCACTCATCCAACCCAACAAGCCATGTGCTTTGAGGAAGCTGGCCTTCCTGGTTAGTTTACGGGGCTGGGAAAGCCTGTGTTGCCAACATTCCAAATGGGCACTGGTTCACGTCCCAGCAGCTCCACTTCTGATCTAGCTCCCTGTTAATGACCTGGTCCAGTCTGTGGGCTCCTGCCACCCACACAGAAGCTCCAGATGAAGCTGCTGGCTCCCAGCTCAAGCCTGGGGGCGGCCTTCTCCGACACAGCTAGGCGTATGCAGTGTGTCTCAGCCCTGCAGCACTGTGGGCCAATGACACTGGGACTCTGAATCCAGCCTGCGAGCCACAGCCTTGGGGCAGCCTTTAACTCGGGCACCACAGGGCCACGTCTCTGTGCAAGTCCTTACTGGTGTCCCCACAACAGGGAGCCAGGCTCACAGCACGGTCTTTGGGATCCCCAAGGGGTCCCTCTCCTGTTCATGAGCCTCACTTCCTCACCTGTAACACACAGGTGACTGTACCCATTGCCAAGAGTTCCACTCAGCAGGGGAGACCCCAGGGCAAGGAGGAGGGCCAACGTGTGGCCAGCACCCTGCCACCTCAATGGATGCTGCAGGCTTATATCCATCACCCTTGACTCAGCCAAAGAGGCCAGGGCTGGCAGGCCCACCCCAGCACATCCCAGCCCTGAGGATTCATGGAGACATCCCACCCGCCAGCGGAGACTTAGGGCGGCATAAATATTGAGGATAATCCGGCAAATTCTAGGCTGTGCTAAAAGGCTGCAAATCAGCACTCGGGCTGGGTCCCAGTTCCCCAGAGAAAGCATGATTAAGTGTGACACTTTTTAAGTTTTGCTTGGATTTATTCCTAAAAGCTCCTTCACCCGGAGATGCAGACTCCTCACTGGCACAGATGGCTGCCCTGTCGTGAATCAGAGGTGGACAGCTTGAACCGGGTTCAGAGGCGGAGCAGCTCCAGCTGAGGGGGGAGGGGCAAAAGGAAGACACTCCACCTGCTTGTGACCCTGGGCTGCTCCATGCACTGGGTCTCCGTGACCCTGGGCTGCTCTGTGCAGTGGGGCTCCATGACCCTGGGCTGCTCCGTGCAATGGGGCTCCGTGACCCTGGATTGCTCCATACAGTGGGTCTCCATGAGCTGGGGCTGCTCCGTGCAGTGGGGCTCCGTGACCCTGGGCTGCTCTGTGCACTGGAGCTCCGTGAGCCTGGGATGCTCCATGCACTGGAGCTCCGTGAGCCTGGGCTGCCCTCTGTTCTGGGTCTCCATGAGCCTGGGCTGCTCTGTGCACTGGGGATCCGTGACCCTGGGCTGCTCTGTGAGCCTGGGCTGCTTTATGCAGTGGCGCTCCATGGCCCTAGGCTGCTCTGTGAGCCTGCGCTACTCTGTGCACTGGGGATCCGTGACCCTGGGCTGCTCCGTGCACTGGAGCTCCGTGAGCCGGGGCTTCTCTGTGCACTGGGGCTCCATGACCCTGGGCTGCTCTGTGCACTGGGTCTCTGTAAGCCTGGGCTGCTCTGTGCACTGGAGCTCTGTGACCCTGGGTTGCTTCATGCACTAGAGCTCTGTCAGCCTGGGCTGCTCCGTGCACTGGAGCTCCGTGACCCTGGGCTGCTCCATGCAGTGGAGCTCTGTCAGCCTGGGCTGCTTCGTGCACTGGGGATCCGTGAGCCGGGGACACCATTTCCTGTGAGCGAGATAGTATCCCACAGCCTGAATCAGGCAAAGACCTCATTAGTGGAGAGTAGGGTGGGGGAAGGTGTCCCCAGGTGTACCCACCTATACACTGGAGTACAAAGAGCTAACCTTAGCTGCATGTAGCCTGAGCCAGCAGGGGCAGGGTAGGGGGAGGTGAGAACAGAGCAAGTTAAAGGAGAAACCACAGAGCAACAGCAGGAGTGGAGGCCCTCGGCCTGGGGGCAGGCGGTGCCTCTGCTGGGGAGGGCTGCAGGGAAGCCTAGGACAGCAGCTTGTCAGGGTCCTCAGAGAGAGGCTGAGTGCCCTGGGTCAGCTGCAACCTGAACTTCCCTTTCCTGCCACAGCCCTGACTCACCACCCAAGGGGCTCAGGCCATGCCTTTTACCTGCTCCTCCTGACACCAGCGGCCAGCAGAGGCCTCTGGCTCTTGCTGCAGCCCAAGCAGCAGTTTGTTCAGGAAGCTAAATAGAGGGAGCCCCGCCCACCCAGGGGGAGCCATCTTCTGGAAACAGGAAGGACCTGCAGGGGGTCCATACTCCACCCACCACCTGCTGCAGCAGGCTGTCAATGCTGGGCCTGGAACTGACCATGCAGCCCCAGCACCTGCAGGGACCATCCATGCAGCCATGTTGCAGCTTGCTCACCACAGCAAGGGCAGTGTCCACGCTGTCTGTCTCCTGACCACTGGGCACTTCCTGGTGTGGCGTGGCCCCTCTTCCAAGGACTGTGAGCCCCTAGGCATCTTCTCAGAGGCAGTCTTCTGCTGACCCATTGGCCCCCTCATTGTGGCCAGGGGCCACTGCAGCAACTGGGCCCCTCCCTCATCTCCCCAGTCTTCCCTAGGGCCAGACAGGTTGCAGAGCAGCCATTTGCTGCCGTCACCTCCTTCCCATACCCCAGGAAGATGTCATGGGTTGCCTGGGCTCAGCTCCAGGTCTGGGTTGAGCCAGCTCCCCAAATCTCATTGTTCCCAGGCTGCACACATGCACAGGCAGCACCCAAGCCCTTGTCACACTCTTGTCGCTCCAGCCATCTCCAGCACATGAGCAGTAGAAGCAGTGTTTGTGCAACAGCCGGTCCATTGCAGTAGACACCGTGGTACTAGCCCTCGCACCTGGCCCCACTGTATCTTCTGGCAACAGCCCACAGCGCACTGGGAACTCACATTTCGGCTGTTTTATCGGTGGCTACCGTTGACCCCACCTGGCCTTCCTAGATGCTCTGACCACCTGGGTGGGGCTGAAACCCTCCCCCAGGGGATGCCTGCCAAGGGCAAGATAATGTCAGCCCGAGTCAGAGCTGGGAAATGGCCTCAGATCCCGAGCCTGGGTTGGGAGAGGGACCAGCACTGTGTTGTTGCAGTACAATAGCCATGTCCCAAATGCACTGGGAGAGCCAGCCCAGCCACAGCTGTGGCTTCTGCGTGGGAGGCAGGACGTGAGCACCCAGGCTGTGGGCCATTGTCCATCCTAGGGAAGACACGGCCACGGGAAGTGGGTGTGGACCAACTACAGGTGCAGTGCTACCCGGATGTTTCTTCCCCATCCCTGGAGAAAGGGGCAGTGTGTGTGACTGGGAGGCACATCCTGCTGAGGTGTCAGGAAGCCTGTGGCTGCACTGCAGCCCCTGACGCTCACAGGTCACAGTCCCTGTCCCCAAGGGGACACGCAGAGGACAAGGCCCTCAGGAGTGGTACTGGAGTCCTCACAACAGGGACCCAGGCAAAGCCCCTTGCCGCCTCGATACACCAGACCCCAGGACGAGGGTATCAGGACTCACACAGCCTGGACCATGGACTTGCTGAGCCCAAAGCTTGGGTACACACGCCAAGCCACCAGGGCAGAGGTGCCTCTTGGCACCTGTGGATCAAGACACAGTCCGCCTGGAGCATCCTTGATCCTACAGAGAGCCCCATGGATGGTAGGCTTCTGCTGATGGCCCTGACCCGGGGCTGCGTGTCCCTGCCCTGTGCACACCATCCAGCCTGGGCAAACAGGGACTCCCAGCTGATGACATCCCAGGCAACAGGTGCCAGGCACCTGCGGGTCAAGTCCAGGATCCCGCCAGGAGAGATGTGACGGAGAGGCTTCCCCATGGCTGCAGGACACTCAAGTCCTTCCTGCCTGTGATCTGAGCTGGCGGGAGGAGCATGCCCATGAGAGGAGCTGCACACATTCCCCACTCTCCAGAGCTCCTGTGATCTGAGCCAGCAGGAGGAGCATGCCCATGAGAGGAGCTGCACAAGCCCCTCCACTCTCCAGAGCTCTTTCCAGGAAGATCAGAGCTCTTACTGCCTTTGCATGGAGGCTCTGGCTTCCAATCAGGTCGACTTGCTACAATTAATTTTTAATGCATTTTCCAGGAGTTGTGTGTACACAGACTGTGTTATTTTATCATCTATTAGCATAGCCATCTCCACTCTCTGTGTGCTTTATTAAGTGAGGGCTAATTCATTACCACTTAAGATGTTGCTGTGTTAACCGATTATTCTCTGCATTTTCTTCCTTACACATTAAGACTGCAGCAGGATGTTGAGGACAGGCCCAATGGGAGAGCCAGGGTGCCCAGTTGAACCCTGAAGACTCATGACAGCTTGGTCACCCACAGGTACCCACAGTTGCCACTGCAGTGGACTGCAGAGGGGACCACAGCGGCCATCACTCAGGGGTCAGTCGCAAAGTCAGCTGTGGTCATAACACACACAAGGTGACCTGGCCGACCACGCCTGCACTCAGAGGCATCCCCTCTAGGCCTAGGCCACCTGGAAATGGCTCTTCCTGACACTGGTTATCCCAGGGCATGAGGGCCTCACATGGCCCCCAGGTCTGTGATGATGTCACGTTAGCCACAGCGAGAATCGATCACTGTTCACTCAATACATGGTCACCACGCCTGCCACTAGGAGGGGACAAGGGATCGAGGCCCTGTTTCCACTGCAGATACCACCCATGCTGACCACAGAGCTGGAGGGCAGAGCTGGGCAAGGCAGCAACTCCTGTTTACCTCTAGTAAAAGCCTTCAACCGAGCCCCAGAGATGTCACGGCACCCGATACAGCCAACCCAAACTCAACCCAGGAACTCAACCCGGCCAACCCAGGGACTCTGGATCCTGCTGGAGTCAGGAGCCTGCGCTCTGGCAGGTTCCCTCCATGCAAGCTACACTTCCTGCTGCTTGGGGCTGGGGCAGCTACTCTCGCTTCACCCAGGAGGGATAGTAACAGGCAAGGAAAACCTGCGGGAGCATCCTGGGCCCCTCCCTGGGTGGCCGGGCATGTTCTTGAATTCCAAGGAGAGATGTGGTGATGTTAGTGGAGGGCCAAGACCAGTCAGCACACACAGCAGAGGTACCCACCGGGAGTGAACTGCTCCCGCCACAGTGCAGGGCGGAGGTGGACGGAGCGTGCGCAGGGGCTGGGCTGGAGAGCTGCTTGTTTCCTTGCCCTTCTGTGGAAGCATCAGAAACGCCACAGGTCATGTTCACGATGGGAATTAGAAAGTGGTATTTCAACAAGCCAGAGGCCACCAGAGAGATGTGGCAAGTGGATGTGTTGGTCATTTTGGGCCACGACTGGCCCTGGCCAGCAGTTTCCTGGAATAAAAGGGTGGCGGTATGGGGGAGCTGGTGGCAGTAGAGACCTGGTGGGGACTGGCAACCTCAAATCTTTCTTCACCCTTGCTCCCTGGGCCTTGGTCCCTCTTGGGGTCACCCATGTGAAGGGGCTTTCAAGTCTCCAGCCCACACCTGCAGAATCAGAGCTCAGGGGGCGAAGCTTTTAGGGGCTCCCTGAGGGACGGGAGGGGTCCTACCACAGGAGCTAAGGTCCGGGATGCAGGCTGGACAGGCAGGTGGGCGAGGCCCCTTAGAGACCAGGTCCCCTTGGGGGGAGTTAGGAGAGCTTGGCAAGGGTACCTGGCTAGGGAGGCTCAGCCTCGGGTTATGCAGAAGGTCCACATGGGGTGGGGGCTCTGGAACCCGTGTGGCCCCTGGGTGTGAAAAGGTCTGGAACGCATCCAACCAGCACGCAGGTGAGACGGCCACATTCATAGTGACAGTGCCTATGGGCCAGCACTCACCGCCCCGAGGGCTCAGAGGCACAGCCTTGTGGCTTCCCGGCATGAGCAGCCTGTAGTGTGTGGGGCAGCCCACGACCTCCCCAGCTCTCCCTAGGTTTTTTAAAAATATTTTACTTATATATATATTCACACACACAGATCTTCCCTTCACTGTTTTACTCCACAAATGCAACAACAGGCAGGAGGCAGGACTGGGCCAGGCCAGGTCTCCCACATCTCCCACATGAGTAAGAGGGACCCACATACTTCAGCCAACACCTACTGTCTCCCAGGTCAAACCCAGCATTTCCCTATGGGATACACCTGTCCCAGGCAGCTCCCTGACTAGTCCCAGGGGCACGTGGGGAAGCCCAGCCACCTGAAACCCAAACCACACTACACGCCCCAGCATGCCTGGTGGCCCCAGCAACCACCCTGACCCCAGGGTTGAGGACCCCCAGAAACAAGGTCCTCGCAGCCTCCTGAGCCCTGAGGGCCCCTGGGCTCTGTGGGCCTGAAGAGCCTTGTGTTTTGATTCTAGGGCATCCTTTGCGCTGTCACTACCACCCTTTACCTAGAAAAATGGTTCCATACACCCTGCCTTCTCGGGTCGCTGTTCCCTGGGGCTCAGGAGAAATGCCTCCCTGTGTGGGGACCCACGTGTGCTGTCACATCCCACCCACAGCAGGTGGGACAATCCTGTGGATAGCCTTGTGGCTGGCTGCTTGAGCCTCCCCCTGTGACACAGGCATCCCTTGTCCGAGCACCAGCTGGAGGCCCGGCTACCGCTTTCCCATCCAACTCCCTGCTAGCGTGCCTGGAAAGCAACACAGGATGCCTGGGTCCCTGCATCCACCTGGGAGACCTGGGGGAAGTCGCAGCTTCCTGGCCTGGCTCTCACCCTCTGGGAAGTGAAATAGTAGACAGGCAATCTCCCCCTCACTGCGTGTCCTTCTGCTTTTCAGACAAATAAATGGATTACTCATCTTTTTTTTAGTGTGGATAATCCTAAGAGCTCCTTCGGCTTGCTTCTAAGGACATGGAAGGCTCTCCTCTCACTCACCCCTCCCACGGGGCTGTGCCCCCACTGCACAGGTGAGAAGGGCGAGGCAGCAGAGGTCAACAAGGGCACAGTGGCCATTGGCTCAAGGCAGCCTCACACTGGCCCCCCGCTCTCACCGGTGCCACCTGCTCCTTCTACCCTCACACCTGGTGGTGGGCTGGGGGTCTCCTCAGCTCCCAGAATTCCTTTAGGGAGACAGAAACAGGCCTAGCTGTGACTGGCTGTGGCATCCAGCGCTGCTCCTTTGGGGGAGTCGCTTCCTTCCCCTGCTGGGGAGGAGAGTGGTGAGCCAGTTAGGAAGAAGATGGGGATCTGGAACGCCTTGGAGGGCCAGTGGGCTGGGGAGAGACCAGGGACAGGCACCCGCAAAGTCAAGGGCACAAGTCTCCAGGGCAACCTGCTCCCCCATGCCCCAGGCAGCCACAAATCTCATAATCCTGCCTGCCTGGATGCAGGACATAACTGAGTCTCTCGGGCAAACAGGGACAGCCAAGAGGCGGGACACATGGCGCTCACGGGCCACATGAGGGACGTGAATGGGATGGCTTGACTCACAGGGACAGCCGAGAGGCAGGACACACGGCGCTTACGGGCCACGCAAGGGACATGAACGGGATGGCTTGACTCTGCTTATAGCAAAAACACTGCCAAGAGTAAGCCTGCAGCCTACCTCAGCTCCAGCAATACTGTGTCACAGTGGCATGCAGAGCAAACTCACCCTCTTCCCGGGTGGTGACTGCTGTGTGTATGTGCTCATGTCCAAGTACACATGTGTGTGATGGTGAACACATGCAGATGACTGTGTATGCGTGCATATATGTATCATACATGCACATGCGAGCAGACACATGGTGTGCATTGTGCACACATGCACATGGGTGTGTGTAGATGTGTGCATGTTTCCTGCATGCACATGTGTGTTGGTGTGTGCTGTGTGTACACGTGTGAGTCATGCATGCATGTGTGCGGTACGCAGAGCACCCGTTTGAGCTAGCCTGTTAGAGCATGGAGACACCATGGGGAGGATTTCCCAGTCAGATCTTGCACACAGATAGAAGGGGCAGCGATGGCTCAAGCCGGAAGGGTGGGGACCTCCAGCCGCCTGTACCGGGTCTGGCTGAGACAGACTGGCTGTGGGTGTTTACGGCTCTGAGCCGCCAGCCCCGGGCAGAGCCCAGCCAAGTGAGAAACCCCCCCTCGGAGAGCAAGTGTCCTCGGAGAAGCCTGGGCCTCCAGGGGCAGGCAGCTGCACACTCCCATCCCTCCCCCACAGTGCTCTCACCCTCACGGCCCCCTCAGCTCCCACTGAGGCCAGGCACTCTCTTTTGCTCTCTCTCTCTCTCTGTTTTTTAAGGCTGGAGTTAAATATTCTTCAAGTCCCTTTGGCTCCAGCATCAAACAGAATCACGGGTGGTCAGGCAGACCCAGAACCTTCTGCCATTCAGCTGCTACCTGCTGTTTCTGCCTCCTGCCAGCCTCTCCACACCCTGAACTGCAGAGTTCTGATGCTGGTTAGAGTCCACTGCCAAGGACCCCGCCCACGCCCGTCTGTACCCTCTGAGTGTTGGACAGCGTGAGGGTGGGGGGCCAGGCAGGTTGGTCCCCTCTGGCTCGGTGTGAACCAGACCTGAGTCAAGTGCTGAGAGGTTGCCCACACAGTGAGTGGGTAGACACAGCCTCCAGGGTTACAGGGCAAAGGCAGAGAGCTGCGCGAGGACCCCGCTGTGTCCCAGCACCTGTCACAGAACCGGCGTTTCTCTGATTTTAAGGATAAAAATGAAATGCTTACTCCCCACGAAGGGTCTGCAGGAGAAGTAGGCGAAGGCCCGGCCAGCAGGGCCTCCTCCTGGGCCTCCTCCTGCTCTGGGTGGCCATGCTCACCCCTGCAAGCCCCCTTGGGTCACTGCTGCTCTCCTCCCCACCAACCTGCCCTGTGCCAAGACCCCTCACCTGAAAACCTGGCCCCTGACTAGGTCTACTGTGTCCCCAAAAGATCCATGTCTGTCTTCCAGGGCCACCTCCCCAGTGCCTGGGCCATTTCCTCTTTTCATGTGCCTTCAGGACTGCCAGGCTAGAGGCAAGGAGTTGGCAGGGACCGCTATTGAGTTCACTGGGCGTCCTGCCCTGAAGCCCCTCCCACACTGCACACCCTGACCCCTCCCACACTGCCACTCCCACCCTAGGCCCTCCCATGCTGCCCACCCTGGGTCCTCCCACACTGCCCACCCTGGGCCCTCCCATACTGCCACTGCCCACCCTAGGCCCTCCCACGCTGCACACCCTGTCCCCTCCCACACTGCATACCCTGACCCCTCTCACACTGCCACTGCCTACCCTGGGCCCTCCCACACTGCCCACCCTGGGCCCTCCCATACTGCCACTGCCCACCCTAGGCCCTCCCACGCTGCACACCCTGACCCCTCCCACACTGCACACCCTGACCCCTCCCACACTGCCTACCCTGGGCCCTCCCCTACTACCACTGTCCACCCTAGGCCCTCCCATACTGCCCACCCTGGCCTCTCCCACACTGTCCACACTGACCCCTCTCCTCACAGTGGAAAGTCAGAGCTTAGCCTTAGATACTGGCTGAATAGCCGGCCTGGCTGCCCATTGGGTGTCCCCAGGGAAGTGTAACGCAGTATGAGTTCATTATAGTCAAATGACCTTGGCTGACACTCCATTCTAAACAGGTACCCAACACCATGATCACTCTGATTGTTCCACAAAAGGGTAAGAAAATGGGTGCTACTCAAACCCAGCACCCCCATATGCAAGTATTAAATTGCACCCACCCAGCATCTCTCCTGCCTTAAAGCTTGCTAGGTGCAGCTCTCTCTTGAGCAAGTCCACACTTCTTTGATGTGTATTATGATTTGCATGCAAATAATCCTTGTTTCTCTGGCAGTCTTACTTCTGTCTTGTCCTCAAATGTCTTCTGGCTTCAGAGATGAGAGCCTGGGCAGAGTCACCCTGTGGCCTCGGGTGAGCCAGCAGCTGGGACACAAACCACGTCCCGCATGGGATCCCAGCACACACGGGGGAGGATTAGCCAATCAAGCCACCATGCCAGGCCCTTTCACTGTGAATCCTAAAGCCCCTGCCATTTAAATCCTCCAGGCTGCTGTACCTGTTGCTTGGTCTCCATGTGGTAAAGCTCTACTTCCCACATGCCAAGTAAATCCTGCGCTGCTCTGACCCCAAGCCCCTGGGCTTGCATGAGGCTCCAACACCTGTGAGTCCCAGGCCCTCCCCTTGCTTACCCGGGGTTTGTTAACAATGGTGCTGCTCCCCCAGACCACCAGCAATGCCCAGAACAAGAGGTCTGCTTGTGGTCCTGGTGGATGCCTCTCCAGGGCTTCAAGAATGCTCCACTCCACAGCACCTCTATGTCCTCCAACAGAGGAACCCTCCCCTCCTCCCTCCAATGGCCAACCTACACGATTATCTCGCCAGTCATAGCCAACTGCTATAGGCTGGACCCAAAGACCCATGCAGCCTGTCATCTTGCCAAGACCAGGAAAGGGAAGTCTGAGAGCTTTGGCTCACTTCATACCTCTTCCTGGCAGAAAGCTCTGGGGGAAGCAGAGGGGCACAAGAACAGCTGGGCATCAAGGATGGCATTCCTGAATGGGCATGCCAGAGTTAACTGGGGCACCCAAGACCCTGGGACACCAGCTGCTACCCCTGCACAGACAGAGCTGTCAGCCATAGCCCACTCACCCTCATCTTCTTTTTATCTCTTGCTTGGTCACAAAGAGCCTCCTTCCAGCCATGAGTAATTCGCTGTCCAGTCCCGAGGACCCAGCCCTGGGCTGCCTCCTAACAGCAGGAAAACTGGTGGACCACACACTCCAAATAAGAGAAAGCTATCTTTCTCCCTCAGTGCTGCCTGGCCACAGGACAAGCTAGAGAATGGGGGGACCCAGTCCCAGGGGTCTGTCAGCTCCAGGGCTGTCTTCCAACTCCTCCTCCTCAGTGAGAAACAGCAAAACTGGTCAGACCCTTGTTACACACTAGCCATCACGGCACTGTCTTCTAACTTTCATGGAATGAGGAGCCAGGAGTTTCCTCTGGGTCTCTCACATTGGTGCAGGGCCCAAGGCTTTGGGCCATGCTCTGTTGCTTTTCCAGGCCATAAGAGAAAATGGGATTGGAAATGGGGAAGCCAGGATTTGAACAGGTGCCCATACAGGATGCTAGCATCACGGATGGAGGTGTAGCCCACTACGTCACAGTGCTAGCCTCAAGCCATGAGGTTTAACAGCGGAATCTCAGCTTGTGCAGGTGACCACTGAGACTGTTGTTGGACATAGAGGAGGGTCACATTGGTCTTTCATGTTGAGCTTCTGCTTAGTGTTAGCTGTAAGACCAGAAAGAAGGTAGGAGAACATGTAGGAGCTTGAAGCAACCTGCTCCTTGGGGTGAGTTAGCTCACACTGCACACGCCTGGCTCGCACGGCCTTTCTTCTGTGTGTGTGTGGGGGTAGAGGGATTCCTTAAGTCCCAATGACTTCACAATTGTGTCTGTTGTGTCCATTGTGGAACCCGGGGACATCCTAGAGAGCCAGTTTACCTGCCACTGCATCTGGATCCCATCACAAAATTTTTGCTTATGTAAAACAGAGATCAAAGAGTGCACGTGCACACACACACACACACACGCACGCACGCATATTCCACCTTCTCAGTCATTCCCCCAATAGGCCACAACAGCCAGGGCTGAGCCAACATGAAGCCAGAAGCCAGTAACTAGGTCCCATATGGCTAGTGCTGGACCATGTTTAACTGTTTTTTCCAGGCCATTAACAGGAAATTGGATCAGAAGTGGGGCAGCAAGGTTCGAACTGGTGCCCATGTGGGATGCCAAGTGCTACAGACGGTGGCTGTAACTGCTTCTCCACGATGCAGGCCCACCCCATCACTAATGCTTCACCTGCCACTCCTCACCCAATACCTGTGCTGGGTCACTCCCTGCTCACAGCCTCAGTGGGGTGGCCTCACTTCTGTCAGGCCTCCTTCACATCCCTGCTGTTTGGACTAGTTGAAAGGGCCTTGCTTGCTGTCACGTCTAAGGGCTCTGAATTTGATTTCATCCTCATCTCTTCCCACCTTTAGCTCAGCATGCGTGCTTTCACTTGTGGAGACCATTGAAGGGAGGCGTTAACCTCGCAGAAGACAAGACAACCACACCAGGCTCCTGTTGGCTTCAGGGATAAAATCCGAGAATGCTCCTGTGCTCAGTAACTGAGAGCAAGAGTTCCCACTCTATCCAGGGGTGACTGCTAGAGACCCTAAAAAGAGATCCTAACCTAGGCCACAGTGCTCTGGAGGACAGGTGTCGCATCTGTCAGCCAGCCCCAAACACACACAGCAAATCTCCCACACTGGCCCTTGGACCCTCAACCTCCCACAAGCCGGAAGTTGAATAGAGCATTGGGGTGTCAGATAAGAGACAAGGCTGTGGAGGAAAAGGGGCGCCGAGAGAGAAACAGCAGCCCACACAGAGGCTCCAACAGGGGCTAAATCTGCCCCAGGTGAGTCAATTGAAGACTCAATGTGCACATTTCGCTTTTGTCATACACGTCTCCTAAAGAGGGAGGTATTAACAACCAACATGGCCGCCAGCTGTGCCCCCATGTGTAACTCATTATATCATTATCAAACAATTCTGAACTCATGTCATGATTCTTCTGGGTTTACCCCCAAAAAAGGATCAGGAAGTTGGTAGTGCTCAAGTCCCTCTCTTAACGTCCCCACACTCCCCACACTCCCCACACTCCCAGATCTTAGAGTGGGCTCTGATTCTTGCTGGGTGCAGCTTGCCTGCATTCTCCCTCCCTCTCTCCCACTCTCTCTCTCTCCCTCTGTCTCCCCATATCTCTCCCTCTCTCTTTCTCCCTACCTGTGTCTACCTTTTTCCTCCCTCTCTCCCTGCCTCTCTCTCCATTCCTCTCTTTAAGTCTCTCTCTCTTCTTTCACTTTGCATGCGAGTAGATCCTGCCTCTGCTGACCTTGGTCCATATCTCATCTCCAGGCTCCTTCTGAGGACAGAGGTGACAAGGACCCAGCCTCCCCAGGACACCATAACCAAGGGCCACAGTTGGGTACCTTGAACCTGAGTTGGGAAGTCTGAGACGAAGGTAGAGGCTGAGCTGGCTCTTCTCACGGCTGTCCCCCTCTGCCCAGTGGGCTGGAGTAAAGCGTCTCCTCCCATGGGAAAGCAATCCAACTGGGGCACCCCGATTTAATGTGTAAATTACCTCTCACTTCCTAGGCTGTGCACTTCAACAGCTGGAGTTGAGGGACCAAGTTAACCCACCACAAGCCCACTCTGCTAGACCCAGACACCCTGCAGTCCAAAAGAACCTCTGCCCATGCATTTACCTCTTCAATTGCTTCTCAAGAGATCATTCACTTATTTATTTATTTCATCAAAGCTTTTCATTGGGGGTGGTTAAAGGAAGAGAATGGCAAAAAAAAAAAAAAAAAAATCAAACCCACTGAGAGCTCCCAGTTTGAATTTAAAGCACCATTAATTTAAAATTGCAAAAGGAAAATCTTCCAGGGTAGTCAAGTCTTCTTGCAAAGGATTGCTCTAAGGTGCGAGTCATTCTTGTAGCAAGAGCATTCTCGCCCAGCTCTTCCCCTGATTGGCTGAGGAGCTGGCCCCCTCTTTGCATTCCTCCCCTGATTGGCTGAGGAGCTGGATCCAGTTTGCATTCCTCCCCTGATTGGCTGAGGAGCTGGCCCACTTTGCATACACACTGCTCCTGGTATCTGACTTCGCACACCTGATGCACCAGGCAAATTGCAAGTGTTATCCATAATCAAAACAAAAAACGGGGCTGGGCAGAGAGAGAGAGCTCCAGGCTGAGCTTATGATTTCTCTCTTACCTACTCAGGGGGCCTAATCGGCTTGGAACAGCTCATGAGCCGAGCAGGCCCTGGCTCCAGGTAGCATGTCACCTGAACATTTAGATTAGAAAACAGCTCATGTCATCATTAGTCCTTCGCAGCCCTGTGAGGCAAAATAAAGGAAAGCACCAACCAGCAACAGCAACTTGGAAAATATCTCCTTGCACGTGAAGGGGGGCCTGACTGAATTCCCCAGGCCCTGCTTGCTTTTAAACAGGCTTATCAACTCCCAAGGCAGCAACTGAACAAGTCACAAGCTCCCACATAGTGCTACCAAGGCACTTCATTTTCGTTTTTATTAAAACAATGGCATGGGAACCGTACCAAGGATGGCCGAGAACAGGACAGACAGTGGCACACAGGTGCACGGGTTCCTCCAGAGGCCCAGCTGCCCCACCTCCACCCCAATCCCCTTCCTGTGAGGGCTGCTACTCCACTCCACTACCCCCATCCACAGGCTGTCTTGGCTCCTGAGCTGTGGTACCCGTGACTCAGAATCCTCCACTGAATGGGACCAGTCACTCTCCCATCCCTGGTCATCGCCAGACCCACGAGGGTTCAAAGCCACTAACAGCAGCAACACAGAGCAAGCTTCAACCCCTACCCTGAACTTGCCAGGAGAGAGAAGCCCAGACCGGGCCCTTGCCCCAAGCCTGCCAGCTAGTCATCACCCCAGGGATGGCACTAAGTGAGCGGCTGAGAGGGGCTGGGACTGCGCAGAGCTCTCCCACCTGAAAAGTGGCCACATCAGGGTTTGAACCCATGTGTGTCTCTAGCTAAAGCTTATCTTCTGTCTGTGGTGGTGGCTGGGGCTTCCGGAATGATCGCAGAGCAGCCAGCACATGGGGGAGGGGAAGAGGGAGGGGGAGGGGTGCTTGGTGCGGTGACATAGGTAGAAGTGTGGCTCCTTGGAGACAGGAAGTGTGGCTCCTCGGAGACGGAAAGGGTGGCTCCTGGGAGATGGGAAGTGTGGTTCCTGGGAGACGGGAAGGGTGGCTCCTGGGAGATGGGAAGTGTGGTTCCTGGGAGACGGGAAGGGTGGTTCCTGGGAGATGGGAAGGGTGGTTCCTGGGAGATGGGAAGGGTGGCTCCTGGGAGACGGGAAGTGTGGCTCCTGGGAGACGGGAAGGGTGGCTCCTGGGAGACGGGAAGTGTGGCTCCTGGGAGATTGGAAGGGTGGCTGGGCAGACCCTGCCAGGACAGGCACCCTTGGTGAAGCACTTTAACAGTGTCTGCTCTATATGCAACAATGGAGAGGACCCAACGATAGAACCCAGGAAAGACAAAAACCAAAGGACTGGAAAAACAGTGGGCAAATGTCTCCATGGGCCAGAAAGAGAAGGGCGAGACCCCAGGCAGCCCCGGTGGGTGTCCCAGGCCTGAGAGGTGAGAAGGACCCCGGTGGGCCACAGGCCACCCTGGTGCTGGTGACAGGGATGCTGCAGAGCAAACGTGAGGTCAGGCGCAGAGGCTGTGAGAAAGGCAGTGGGCAGGAATGGGCACAGAGAGGAGCTGGGCGAAGGAACAGCAGAGGACTCTGGCCAGCAGGAGGTGGGGCCACATTGAGTGATGAGAATGCTGGCCAGCAGGAGGTAGGGCCACACTGGGTGCTGGGGGTGCTGGCCAGCAGGAGGTGGGGCCACACTGGGTGCTGGGGGCACTGGCCAGCAGGAGGTGGGGCCACACTGGGTGCTGGGGGCACTGGCCAGCAGCTCCCCTGCGGGCAGACACGGAATCCCAGCAGAAGGAGTGAACTCCCTGCGGCCATCTGACAAAGCGCCTGAGACGGGTGAGCTGACCCAATGCAGAGAGTAACAGAGTAGATTCTACTGTAAAGGAGAATCCTCAAAACAAGAACCAAAATGTACAGCAATAAACTGAGAGTGATAGAAACGTTTTAAATACAATAAAAATTATAATTAGGAATTTTCATCCTACCTTTTAAAATTTCTTTCAAAGCTTTATTTTTATTGGAAAGGCAGAGTTACGCAGAGAGAAGGAGAGACAGAGAGATAAGATCTTCAATCCACCGTTCATTCTCCAGATGCCAACAGCAGCCAGACCTAAACTGCTGCACCATTGCACTGGCCCCTGGAAATTTTGTTTCTCTATTTTTAAAGATTTATTTATTTTTATTGGAAAGGCAGATTTACAGAGAAAAGGAGAAACAAAGATCTTCCATCCAGTGGTTCACTCTCCAAGTGGTCTCAACAGCCAGAGCTGAGCCAATCTGAAGCCAGAGCCAGGAGCTTCTTCCAGGTCTCCGATGCGGGTGCAGGGTCCCAAGGCTTTGTGCTGTCCTCGACTGCTTTCCCAGGCCACAAGCAGGGAGCTGGATGGGAAGTGGAGCATCCAGGACATAAACCAGTGCCCATATTGGATCCTGCTATGTGCGAAACAAGGACTTTATCCACCAGGCTGCTGCACTGGTCCCTGGCCCATTTTATGTTTTAAAGGTGGAGAGCCAGACAGAGACCTACCATCCAGTGGTTCACTTCCCAAATGCCTGCAACAACTAAGGTTGGGCCAGGCAGGGCCAAAAGCCTGAAACTCAACTCAGATCTCCCAAGTGGGTGGCAGGGACCCAACAGGCCCAGTCCTTGAGCCATCCCCTGCAGGCTCATTAGTGCCTGTGCTTGAACCCGGAGTTCCTAACGGAGGCATGGATATCCATGCTACACTATTAGATACGTTCTAGTCTACTGAAGTTGTGAAAATGAAAATGTAACTGCCGCCCGAGCATACATTGGCCAGAAAGCAACGCAGCAATTCAGCCAACATTTGTGGAGCACCTGCCAGGGGCCAGATGCTTTTCTCTACACCAGGTGTGCACACAAATGACCAAAGGGACAGACCAGTGGGTGGGAGATGAGGTCAGACAAGCAATGCAGAACTCAGCCAGGCATTCTAGCTGAGGAGATGGCCAAGGCAGTGGAGAAAGACGAGCAGATGGGGAAGGCAAGGCAGCCAGTCAGCGTGGGGGCCTGAACACCCCCCCCACATCCACCAGCTGTAGAAGTCACTGACAGAATGACACACTGGTCCATCCCTGAGTCCGTCAGTCCCTCAGAGCCCAGGGGAACAATTCAACTTCCACTCAAAGACACTGCTTTCTTATAACTCGCAATGCTCATTTCAAACTTAGCTTCAAAAAACTTACATGACTTCATAAATTCCTCACGTAGACATAAAAAGGGAACTAAAAGATGGTGAAAATTAGTGAAGATGTTCGTAAATCTCCTTGAACTTCAGACTCTGAGTCTCCGGAATCGCTCTTGGGGAAGAGGTGGACCTCAGCCATCCCCAGGCACCCACACAGTCCACTCTCCTCGGGCAGGTGCACCAGTGGTCTTTTACAGGTGAGTGCTCCAGTCTGGTCTGCGAGCCTTCCTGCCAGCCGCTGGTGGCACTCTGCCCAGCAGCCTGGCCTGGCTTGGCAGAGAGCGCCCCTGAGTTTTCAGGGAGGCCAGCAGGACTTGCATTAGATGGTCTTGAGCAGCTTTGCGCACCATAACCCGAGGCAGGGCAGTGCGCACTTACACTTCCTGCCACCAAGAGCTGCTTGCACCAGCCCGAAAGTTTACCTCACAGCCACCCTCTGGCTGAGAGCTCTTGTGGTAGATGTGTCCAGTTTTCACAGACACTGCAATGTGGGGAAAGGAAGAATAGAGGAGTTAAAATACAGTGACGGAGTCCCTGGTCCCTGCTGTTGGCCTCAGCCAAACCTGACTGATGAGCGACCCAGTGAATAGAAGATTTCTCTCCACTTCCCCTCCTCTCTCTTCCTCCTTTTCTCTCTCATCTCCCTCCCTCTCTCTGAAGATCTTTTTCTCTCCCTCTCTCTGTCTTTGTTGATCTCTCTTTTCTCACTTCTTCTCTCATTCAAGGAAATAGCAGAAGAAGTAGTTAAGTCTCCAGAGATATCACAGAGTCCTCAGATCAGAAGTTTGCCCCAATTTCTGTCTAGGAAAAACATGGTTAAGTTCACAAAGATACACAGAACGTTCCCGGGAATGAGAACTCCACAAGGAACGGCACGAGACCAAGGCTGACCACTCACCACGAAGACACAGAATGTGGAGACACGTTACCCTGCTCAGGGAAAATGGGATTCCGTCTAGAGCCCATACCCAGCTAAACCACCATAGAGAACAATGCCCCTCTTCCTTTATATATAACAAAAGGGAGGAATGTAAGGAGTTATTCCAATATCCTTCCCTGGACCCGGTGCCATTCCTTCTTCCTCACAGCTCATGAAGTTCGCTCCGGCCTATCCCTCTCTTATCCTTCTCTCTATCTCTCTCCCCCTCTTGCTGTTCCTGCTCCCTTGGAATAAACCTCCTAAGATACCTCATTGCGTCTGGTGTGTTTCAGCTCACAGTAAAAAACCAGGTTGTGGGAATTAGCTGCACGTAATAATATCATAATATTGTATGAACTAGAACTCTACATCTTTTAAAATAACTAACAAGGAAACCACTGAGAGCATCTCCACTACCCTAACCAGGGTGTGTGGGAAACAGACCGTGTCCCCCACAAGCAGGTTGCTTCTTCAGGAGCTGTGTGGTGCTCCCAAGTGGGCACCGAGGCAGGAGCATCTGCCCTGGGCAGGATTGCTCCTCAAGGAGCCCTGGGTGTTTATCTGCAGAATGTCGGGCCTGGATCATTTCCAAGTGTGGCCCAAGAGGATAATGCCCTGCTCTCCCCATGCCACCAGGGAGTGACTGCTGCAGGCCTTGGCACCCCACAAGCCATGGGCGACAGATGCTGCAACCAGAGGAGGTGTTTGTGCCCCCAAGACATGCACCTTCACACACAGAGGCAATTTTGAGCCATGAACTTCATAACCAGGCTCACCAGCATAGGCAGAGACCCAAGCAGAGAGCTGTGGACCTGCTACAAGGTACATCAGCAATAAACACTGACGAAAGGGAGCAGAAGCAGAGAACTGGAGGGACAGCAACAGCTTGGGGTCTCCACACCCGACTCGCAGCAATGCATTCAATAGCCCGGTGGAACACAAGAATGGACAGCATGGACCCCAACCGCATGGGTTGGTCACAGGCAGGGCCTGCCACCCAGCGGCTCCTCGCAAGGGCACCAGGATAGGCCATAGGTTGGGTTGCAATGTAGTCTCAATAGATTTAAGGAGATGGATCTCATACCATTAATCTTCTCTGTCTCAAGTAATGCTTACACAACTTCTCCCCACTGGAAAATTCACCGATTTGTGAGAATTAGTCAGTGCAGTCAAGTCAGTGCAACGGATCGGGAGCAATCCCAGTGGGTGTTAGAGACCAATGAGAGTGACAACCCAACACACCCAAGGTCGCAGGTGCAGAAGACCAAGGCCAAGCCAGGGATTCATAGCTCTAAATGCCTTCCTTGGGAGATAAGAAAAATTAAGACTCAACAAGCAATTTTACAACTTCAGAAACTGGAGAACTAAGAACAAATTACCTAGAAGAAGCCAGGAGGCTAGAAATAACAAATGTTAGAGGTGAATTCACAAACACACACACCAGAAAATCAGTAAGGGCAAAAGGGATTCCTTGAGAAGATTATAAAGTTGAAAACACATTCATGTTTTAAAAGCTATCAGTGAACATGGAGACATCACTACCAATCCTACAGAACTGAGATGTATCGTAAGAGAGAACTATGAACAATTGTATCCCAACAAAAAGGATGATCTGGATGGAAGGGGAAAAAATGTCAAGAAACACAAAACCTATCAAGGCTAAATCACGAACAACAGGACGTCTGAGTAAGCTGACGTCTTGGAAGGAGATTGGATCCATAACTGGACATGTCCCACCAAAGAAACACTAGGAAGTAGGTGGTTTCATGGTGAATTCTGTCAAAAGCTGAAACAACAGCCAGTTCCAATCCATCTCATACCATTCCAGAAAAGCTGAAGAGAAAGGAGAAATTCTAACTCCAAGGCTACAATTACCCTGACACCAAAGCTGGAAAAAGACGCTACAAGGTAAGAAAGTGACGGACCAATATCGATTACAGACACTGATGCAGATGCTTCCGTACACTGGTACACTGAATTCAGCAGCATATTATGCCATGGCCAAGTGCAATTTATTCCTGGAATACAAGGAGGGATTGGCACCTAAAAATCCATCCCTGTAATACTTCATTAACAAACTAATGGAAAAAATATGGTTTCAACTAGTGCAGAAAAATCAGAAAAAATCAGCACATTGTCAATATACAGGTACAGTATGATCCAGAATTAGAAGCAAGCACGCAAGTCACGTACGAAAAATCCCATAGTTAATGGTGAAAGGCTGGCTGATCCCTTAAGCTCTCAACAAAGACCTCATGCCTGCTTTGGGCACTTCTATTAAACACAATTTCAGAAATTGTACCCAGAGAAGTTAGGAAGAAAATAAATAAATAAAATTGGGGAGGAAGTTAGTTAAAACCATCTCAGTTTATGGCTGACACAATCTGTGTATGGAGAAAGTTCTAGAGATAATGCCGAGGGGATCGGCATCTGACATAGCAGTTAGGATCCTGGTTGTGTGATGTCCAGCTGCACTCGACCTAAGCTCCTGCTCATGTGAGCTCAGGAGGCAAGAGTGATGGGCCAGGCACCAGATCCCAGCCACCCCAGGAGGCAGGAGTGATGAGCCAGGAGTCCAGATCCCTGCCACACCAGGAGGCAGGAGTGATGGGCCAGGAGTCCAGATCCCTGCCACCCCAGGAGGCAAGAGTGATGGGCCAGGCACCAGATCCCTGCCACCCCAGGAGGCAGGAGTGATGGGCCAGGAGTCCAGATCCCTGCCACCCCAGGAATGGGAGACCTGGAGGACGTTTCCCACTCCTGGCTTACCGTGATTCAGTCTCATTTGATAAGGGCGTTTAGGGAGTGAACCAAGGGATTGGGACTTTTTTCTCTCTCTCCTAAGGAAAAGTAACTGAATAAATATAAATTTTTGAAGCACTACATAAAAACAATTATTAAGAATAATAAGGAATTCAGTCAAATTGTCTAGGAGACAAATTCAACATATGAAAATCAATCATGTTTTCTATATACTAACAATGATCAATTTGAACATTATAGTCATCTGAAATTAAGAGAGCAATTCCATCATGACAATATCAAAACGAGTAAAATGTTTATCTCTTAACTTGATCAGGAAGGTAAAATCTTGTCCTCAGCATTGAAGAAAACGCTTTACGAAGACATGAAGGGGCCGGCCGCCATGGCAGCTGCTGTCAGGTACCTGTGTGTGCTGGGAGAAGGGGGTGGTTGCATTGGCTCAGGAACAGTGGTCTGAAAACAAATTGGAATGGGGTCCGCCAAGCATTTTTTGACATGTACAAAGTGATTTATAAGGGCTTCCGCAGGCCAAGCCATGGCACCTGCAGGTAATCAAGAGAGTTGAGATGGAGTGGATGGGGGACTCCAGAAGGCCTCCTGGGCCAGGCCAATGCACCTGCTGGCACTGTATTAGCAAAGGCATGGGAAACAAAAGAAATGTATAGACAATTTCAACCTCCAGAAAATTCTAAACTTCTGCATATCAAAAGATAATTTCAACAGAGTAAAAAAGCAACCTATAAAATGAGCAAAAATGTTGACAAATCGTAAACCTCCTAAGGGATCAAGTCCAGAATACACAAAATTCAACAACAGAAAGAAAGTGACCGAGTCCACAAATAGGCAGGGGAGCTGAACAGACGGTTCTCGAGAGAAGATACAGAAATGGACAACAAGTAAATCCCAAGGAGTCCCTGAGAAACCAGAATGGAAGGACAACGTGACACCACCTGGCAAACACTGGGACGCTTCTGGCAGAGACAGCAGGAAAAGACAGTGAGCCTCATGTGCTCTGGGGGACATACACCAGCACAATGTGGTGGAATCCAAGATGTTAGGATTCCCAGGAAACTAAAAACCAAAGTCCCCACAGCATCCAGCAATTCCACTCATGGGGCCATGGTCCACAACCTAAAGATGCTTGTTCAGCCCTACTCTCGGCACTGAACTCCACAGCAAGCCCAGCACCCACTGCTGGAGGGAGGACCAAGAAAAGGTGTCCTGCTCCTGGGGTGGAGAGGATTCTGAAGGGAAAGGAGTTCTGACAACTGCTGGGGATGTGGTGCCAAGAAAACCAGCTCATTGTGAAAAGACCCCCAACCCTTCCCATGGCAGCCCCAGAGCCAGCCAAAGCAGAAACAGGAAGTGGACTGTGTCACAGGGGCAGGGCTGGGGCAAAGGCAGCTGTGGCTGTGTGGGCAGAGTTCCTGGCACATATGTGGGAGGGCATCAAGGAGGCAGGTGGTAGCGAGGCAAGGCATTACGAATGCAGTATTCCCCCCTGACAGGAGCACCTGCCCCGTTCCATCATTTCACAGAACCATTGTTTACAAAGGGAAATTGTTGTGTCGGCGACGGTGTCAGGGTGGTTGGATGGATTCAGTTCCCCAGCTAGCTGGCTGACGGTTGGGCGGTCAAGCAAGCAGGGTCCCCTGACAAGGCCACAGTCTGGCGGGTGAGCCTAGGCGCGGCCTCCTGGGCCACAGGTGGGCGGGGCCTGGACTTGCGGAGCAGCCGGCAGGTCCTGGACCTCAGGGCTTCAGTAGGCAGGTCCTGGACGCGGGCAGGCTGGGCTTCAGCCTGGACTGCAACGCAGCTGGCCAGGTGGGCTTAGGCGGGGGCTTCCCGGACCAAAACAGCCAGGCACCACAGGCGGGCAGAGAGCAGACAGAGGTGGGGCCGTCAGCTCCTTTGGTCGTAATTGGTCACGACCTAGAACAGTGTTACAGCTCGGCGGCACTGGCCAATGGCAGGGCGGTCCGCGTACAGCTCTGCAGGCGCCTCCTCCTCTCCGGACCTGCGTTACAGCTCCAAAGTCAGGGACGACCTAGGGCCGTCCCCGCTGCTGCTGTGGTCAAGGTCACTTTCCGCCGCTGCTTCCCTTCTTCGTCGCTGCCGCTGGAATCGCCGCTTGGAGCCTCCTTCTGCTGCTACCACCTCTGCCGCAACCACCCCCTGGGTGCCACCGCCCGCCGCGGACGCAGACAGCACCATGGTGCCCCCGCCGCTGCTGACGCTGCCGCTGGGATCGCCGGAGTACCGCCGCCGCCGCGCTTTCCGGAAGAATCACCAGGAGTCAGAAGTCGTCAGGAGCATTTATTGGACCATGGCCGGGTCTCCAAGGAAAAGACCCTGAGCCTCCAAATCTTAGGGTTTTTATACAAAAATCAACCAATCAGAGGGCTAGGTTTTAGTAGCTTCATTTGTATAAGGGACCTTCACACTATTGGTTAGTTCAAAGGGTAGGTGGGGGCTTCTTCTAGAGGTGATGGGACCAGTGTCACATAGGCAGGTGGGCCCCTGCAGAGTACCTGGGCAATTGCCCCTAAATTGTCAGGCCTGAGGTCACATAGCCTTTAGCAGAACAAGTAAGGCAGGGTTACAGAGGCAGGAATACAGCACCGAGCAGGAACAAATTATTAGATTTTTAACTGTACATTCCTCAAAATGAATCCAGGGTCAGCTCAGGGCACGGAGGGCAGAGTGAGTACTCATTGGCTCTGCTCTTTGCCTGTGCCAATCCCTCGGCTCCCTGTGAGCTGGTGCAGAAAACAGGATGTCCAGAGAACCAGGTCCCTGCCCCCTCCACAACCACACACAAGACAGGGAGCCAATAGTCTCTGTACCTCAGGCTTCAGCCACCTGTTCTGTCATGTCCAGGGCTCCGTGCTGCCCCCACCCACAGCCCTGGCCTTGCCTCCTGCTAGCTGTGTGCAGCAGATGCAGCACCATGGCTGAGTTCCCCCAGTTCACATGGCGAGGAGCCGGGAGCCAGGAGCTGGGAGCTGGGAGCTGGGAGCCAGGAGCCAGGAGCCGGGAGCCGGGAGCCGGGAGCCAGGAGCCAGGATCTAGGAGCCGGGGGCCAGGAGCCAGAAGTTAGGAGCCAGGGGCCAGGAGCCAGGAGCCAGGATCTAGCTGAGTGTCCAGTGCAGATCCCATCCAGACTGGCCAGTGTCCACCCAGGTGGGGGAGTGTGTTGCAGGTCAGGCCAAAGAGGATCCAGGTGCTTTAAGGAGAAATTAGTCTGGAAATGGGGTTAGGGAAGGGCACCGACAAACCAGGGCAAGGAAAGGTGGGTCCCAACTGCACAGGGAGAGAACTTGCCTCCCTCCACCTTCTGTTTTTTTGCAGGAGTGAACTGAGTGACACCTGCCCATACCAGGGAGGGCGGATTTTCTATGGTGCCCAGGGGCAAATGCTGATGTTTCCCAGACACACTCAGGTCTAAGCACCCCTCTGCCCTGTCCTGTGTGATGGCCAACCCACAGCCGTGAGGGGTTGGGCACAGGCGTGTGGGAGCACAGGTCACAGCCGTGAGGGGTCAGGCATGGGCGTGTGGGAGCACAGGTGAGCTGGTGAAGAGGAACACATCTGCCCAGGTCAGGGAGGAAGGGAGCAGACAGGGAGGACCCGTCCCACTGTCACCCGGAGAACCCCCCAGGAGCCAGGACAGGGACCTGCAGGTCTCAGGAAGGGTCAGAACACTAGACTACGCAGAGAAAGGAGCACTTGGTCTGCTGTGAACTTCACACAATGCACAGTGCTTCAGAGGTCACACTGCAGCCATACATATGCATATGGTCTTCGCAGCTCTTGAAAACAAACTTTTTTTAAAGCAGAGAGGATAAGCTATCATTCTAATCCAGAATAGCACTCATGCCTATGTACGTGCAAAGATACCGGGGTCTCACCAGAAACATGTGGCACCAGTTTTCTGATTTCAGAGATGGGTGATTTGGGGATATGTGTATGTCACGCTGAGATTTGGCGTTCCCAGGTATGGAGGTTCAATCTGTGATACCATGAAAAGCAGTCACCTGCTCCCCAGCACTTTGCCAGGCCACTCCCCAGTAAGCTCGAGAGGTGATACCAGAAGGACAAGCCATCCAAGGAGGCCCACACATCTCCACAAAGGATGGAAACTTGAAGGGTTTTTTTCCTCTGAAAGTAGACACAGCCAGGGGTGTGAGCTTAAGGCAGCCAGGCTGGGACATTTGCGTTCAATGCGGTGATCTGATGGCATCTTGTCACAGGGAGGTGATGTTTAAGCACCCATCCTTGGGTCCTGAGCTGCTGTGCTTCATAAGAACTGACAAGCCATATTTGTGTTGATCTCAGTTCCATAGATAGATTCAAATCCAGTACCCACCTTTGGGGTGCTTCCAGTACCCACCTTCACTGAGACCAAGATGGGGTGCTGTCAATACACTATTTCTGCTTCCTTGGGATTATGAGAGGTGAAGAATGAGGCTGCTTTCCTCTCTGGGTTTGGATCAAGCAGCTGGTCCCTTCCAGTGCTGACTACCTGGCAACAGGCAGTGAGGCCCTGCCTTCTCAGGAGCAGCCCGCAAGTTCTCTCCCAGGCCCCAGCCTGCATCCACCACCCAGCTCCTGTGCAGAGATCCAACGCAGTGTCGATGTGAGGGAAGAGCTGAGCCAGCCCCACATGTGCACATCCACCACGCACCAGCAATCGTGTGGTGTTAACTCAGCATGTAGCAGCCTTGGTTGCCACCACCCTCAGGAAAACCAAGACTCAAGAGATGCAGACTCAGACTGAGTTCAGATGTCTCAGTCGTGTGAACTTGAGCTCCTGCCAGTCTCCTGAGAGACACAACTTGGCAGAATGGGCTGCGGTCCAGCAAGGGTTACTCATTGATGCTGCTGGCTTGCCTAGAGAAGTAGCTGTTCCTTCTACTCAACAAATATATGTGGAAGCTGAGTGTCTGCTGCATGAAGTCTGAGGACTGGTCAGCAAGTCAGACACCTGCCCTGGTGAGCCTTCCCACTTGACATCTACCGCTCAGTGCATCCTCCTGCTGTACCTCTTCTCTGTGTTTCTCTCTTCAGTTAAGTAAAGCACTGGATAGTTTGAGAGAACTCACTGTGCAATGATGACTCAAATGCCTGACAAACAGCCAAGCTCCCCCCAGAATGAGTAGAGAGACCCTGATGCGTGTTCAGTTGGGAGTTGTGCAGGAGTCACACTTCCGTGATGGAAGAACTGGTCCCACTCCAACATCAACAGAGCCTGCACATGAGCTTGCAAGGATAAAACTGATTGAGCAGTAAAAGATTGCCCGACAGTAAAAATGTACACTGCCTTAGCAGACTTCCTAAAATGTGAACTCACACTGCCAGATGAATAATGAAAATTGCCAGCTGTGTAAAGAAGGAGAAAGACGTGTGTCATAATCAGAGGAATCACTCAACATAAACAGCCACAGAGAGAGCAGAGGTGACTGGGTTAGCAGACGAGGATTGTAAACAGCCATCACGGACACAGGGAAGAACTCGAGGAAGTGCTAATGGATATGGCAAGATCGCAGGCATATGCTCAAGACACAAGGTTGGTTTCATTTCTATATACTAGCAGGGTGCAATTAACAACAAATTTTTGGAAAAATGTAATAGTTTCAAAGAATACTAAGTACCTTAGGATGAGTGATTTTTAACTTATTTTATTCTTCTGTGTTAGGGTGAAACTTTGATAAAATGAAACACCAATTAAGTGTACAGTTTAACGACAGATGTGAAATTAGTGTCTGGAAAATCTTGCATCATAACACATCCCCCACAGTTCAGTTCTCATCCACCAACTCTGGCTCCCAAGAACAGAGCTAGTTCCTGTCATGGTGCTTGGCTTTCCTGGGGGTTGTGTCCGTAGATTCTGGAACTCTCTCTGCCTTCACCCATCCCTTAGCGGGATATTCATCCATGTTCCTGTGTGTCCCATGAGTCTCTTGGTTGATGATGAGTGGTTGTCCACGGTATGGCACACTGTAGTGGTTTCTCTGCGTTTGAGTTGATTAATACTTGGTTCTTTTCAAGCTTTGTTGCAGGGTGCAAGCGAGATCACACCAGACATGTCTAAGGTTTATTCAGGAGACTTTATTAATCAAGCTTGAAGACAACAGAGCACAATAGCAACTTACAAGTCCATACAGCAATCCACCCAATTATAATCCAATCAATCATAATCCTAAAAGGAACAAATGGTCATTATCCTTAAGCCCATCCATTAAGCTGAAAACCTATGGCTCCGCTTCCCCAACAATATAAGTTATCCTAAGAGACATGCAACAAATAACCTGGACACACTTACAACGCTGTAGACATTCACCTTTTCCTGGCTTCTCTGCCCACATTTTACTACTGCTTGGCTTCACCCCTCCTGGAACTCCACATAATACACAAACCAGAAACAGCATCACTATAACCATTACCTCTTCTAAGCAGTACACAGGCACCATGCTCAGGGGATTACCTGTCCTGGGTCAGCCAAGAGTCGAGGTGCTAGTGTAATGGAAGCACCTGGCCAGAAAGAAAAGAGCCCCTGCTTCACAGGCCTTTTAAAGGGGCTTGTGAGGGGAGTGGTTACACACAACACAATACCGTCCCCTCTCAGTTGATAGGTGAGTCACAGGAGGGCAGAAGCGAATACCTAAGTGTTGTGGGCTAAGGAGTTGATCAGTGCTCGTTAGGATGGACAGGAACAGGAACAGGGCTGGTAGCTAAAAATACCTAAACTAATTGGACTTCCAGTATCCTGGCTCATTTAGGATGTGGGGGGAAGTGGTTGAGAATGCAGTTACTATTCCATTGCTGTTAGGATCCACCTTTAGGACAGAGGTTGGGGGACCCAGCCAAATTTCATTTGTCTACTTGTCAATGGGTGCTGGCTATCACAGGCTGCACCCCATGACAGCTTGATTCATGTAAATAAGGTTGCTATAAATTTTTGCCTACAGATTTTACAAATGTATTGTCCTCTTTGGTATGGAAATCTGTGAGTTTGGGGCAGGCATTTGGGCTAGTGGCTTAAACCTCAGCTAAGATACTGACATCCCATGTCAGAGTTCCTGGGTTTGAGTTACAGCTCCACACCTGAGTCCATCTCCCTGCTGAGATGCATCCTGGAAGCTGGTGAGTATTTGGGTGGCTAAGTTCCTAGGACTCAGGTGGAAGACCTGGAACTAGTCCTCAGCCTCAGACATTGGTCTGCCCCAACCCTGGCCTTTCTGGCATTGGAGGAGTGAACCAGCAGAAAAGAGTTTTCTCTGTCTTTTCCTCTCTTGCTCTTTCTCTCTAATTAAAAAAAAAATCCTTTGAGTTCAATTGTTGAGTTACATGAACATATCCAGAAAATTAACTGGATCACTAGACTGTAGTGTTGTAAGAAACTGCTGATCTCTCAGAGTATCTGTACCATTTTGCAGTCCAACATTTCCAACCCTATAGGGAGAAAACGTATTATGTGATCAAGTGCTTGTATCCTAAATAAGTAACAATAGGTGCAATTCAATAATAACAAAACAGTCTAGGTTCAACACAGGCAAAATATTTGAGCCATTTCAAAAATAATAATATATACAAATGTCCAAGTAGCACAGGGCTAACACCATGAGCCCTAACAGAGACACAAACTATCACAAAATACCATAGCACATGCACTTGACCAGTTGAAATGTAGAGGGCTGACAGTACCATGGGTTGGTGGAGACAACAGAACGCTTACAGGCTTCTGGCTGGAGTAGAAGAGATTGTAGCCACCCCGAGTCCAGCAGTCCAGACAGAAGAGTTCAGGTGGTTCCAGGTATATGAAAGTCTTGCACAGATAAACCTTGTTCGTGGTAAGTAACTTCTGTAAATGTTAGTTCTTCCAAGGCTGGTCCTGAGGTTGCCCTCTTGAGACAGTCTGTGAATCCTAGCAATGACCAGGGAAGAGGGGAGATTTGGGTTCACTGACCAGGCAGGATACAAGGAGGCTGCACAGCAGCTGCCAGAAAGAATAGGGCTGACATTCCCAGGCCTGGGAAGCTGGAATCATCAGGGATGCGTGTCCAGCAGTATGGGGGACGCAGAGAGGGACCTGGGACAGAGCCTTACTCATGATCCAAACTTTGCTCCAGCAGATCTCCCAGGGAGCACTACGGGCTGAAGCAAGTTGAGGCTGACTGCCCTGAGCTTTCTGGGACATGGGGTGAGTGAGGGTGGGCCCTGCAGGGTCCATGCAGGCCCCACAGGCTGTGGGAAACAAGAGAGGGAGCCAGGCAGGGTCACCCATCTCTCCATGGCAGGTGGGGATGGTGACCAGGGCATGGTAGCACCAGGCAGATATCTGGCAGATCTCACAGAGGAGGCAGAGAACTGGGCTTTGTGCTCAAGGTGATTGAACCCTGCTCCTGATACAAGGAAATAGAACTTCCATAGCAGTGGGTGCTAAGGCAACAGGAACCTGCAAGAATTCCCTGAGGCCACAGACAGGTGACAGGTGGGCTTCCAACAGGTGTGAGAGAAGGGGAGGGGGCTGCTGGCCGCCATCTCCAGTTGATGTGGTAGTGGCGGCATGGGGTGTGTGCTCATCAACCACACCAAGCCTAGAGTCCACAGGTGTTTCCTTGAGAACCAACGGAGCCCCGTGAAAGTCAGTTTTAGAGAAGTGGCTCCATCTGCCAGTTCCCTGCCCTGGCATGGGAGGTGGGCATCCTGATCTGGCTTCTAGCCCTGTGCCAACATCTGCCACTGCCCTGGCTTCAAACTTTCCCACCCAGCCTTTCTGTTACACTTCTGCCAGGGGCCCCCTGAGCTCCCCGTATCTCTGTACTGTCCCTACCCTTGGTGTCCCACACCAAGCAGGGTGCTTTTGGAACAGCCCATCCTCTTTCCTTCTGCTTCTGGGGGCCCCCCGATGGACCCAACAGAAGGTGTCAAGGACTGTAGCAGAACAGGAGGAAATGGCTGAGTAAGAGAGTGGGGCACACAGTGCCACCCTCCACATCCTGTCTTCCTCTCTCTCAGCCACTGGTGCCCTCCTTTCCTTGGCCATCACCCTGGGCTCATCCACCCCTGCTCACAGGGGTCCATCCCCAGGGACAAAGCACAGATGTCAGGGCCGGTTTGTCTCTTGGTCTTCAAAACCTGCATCTGCCTGCAGCACCACAATCAACATGCGCATCTCTCTCAGAGGAGGATGCTGGACCGACCCAAGCTCCCAGAGCCAGCCTGCTTGCACCACACAGAACATCTGTGAGCTCTGCCTGGGGGGACAGACACCCTCCAGCAGCAGTCCAGCCACGCTCCACACGTGCCCCAGGGCCTGGTGGATGAGCATCCGATGGGGTGCTCCTTACCTTCTGGGGCCCCTGGTGTTAATCAGGATAGCATCAATAACATCATTGCCAACAGTCTCCTCCAACCATGATCAAACTGTAACAACAATCCAGATGTGTCAAATCCTAATCACTCCCGAGAATCAGCACAAAGGAGTCCTCCTGGGCGGGGCTGCACCCGCACCCTCCCCCAGCGGCCACTGCACCTGCACCCTCCCCCAGCTGCCACTGCACCACAGACCCTCCCCCTCATCTATAATTTTTTTCTGAGCAGCCAGGATGGAGCCCGCCCAGCTCTGCCTTCTGGACATTTCCCTTGGGCTATCTTCACTCTCATCCAGCCATGTTCAACTTGCAATTAACTTTGTGCCCCAAACTACCTGGGGGTGCAGGGTGGGCTGGAACTGATTGCTGACGCCTGGGGATACCTGGGCTCCTGACTAGCCTGGGCCTCATGTTTTCTGCTTGCTGTCTAAGGTGAGGCTGCAGCAGGAGGGCACCTCACCTTACTCACCTCCTTACTCGCCTCCTTTGCTTCCAAGGCTTGCGCCAGCGGAGTGCCGTAAGATGCAGTCAATGCAACAAGGCCCTGTGTCCCCAATGTTCTAACAGGCCCAGGCCACTGCTGTACTGAAGCAAGACAATATGGATTAAGTTCTGCACATCCTTTCTTGCTGATGATGGAGAAGGGGCTCGTGCCCTAAGGACCTCTCAACCCTGAACTACAGGACAGTGGCTCAAACTGCAAGCCTGGAGGGCTTCAGGGAGGCTGAGCTAATACAGAACCACCACAGGGAAGAGACAGGTATGAGTTGAAGCCTTCGCGGCTGCACTAAATGAAACTCATCTTTCTCTTTGTCATGCTGGGACAGCCGAGTCAGGGCTTAGCACTCTTGCCAAGCAGGATGCGGTGTTCCCAGGATGCCAGGTGACAGACTCACGGGACGGGAAGGGTACCTCACCTGAGATGGAGCCCAGCTCATCGTGGAATCCCTCGTGTCAAGCCTGGTACTTCACCACCCCACTGAACCCTGCCTACTCCCCAAGGACCAGAACCGCCCCGTCTGGAATGGACAAGAGAGTTGAGGTGCTGAGAGATGGGTGCGCTTCCTTGGTGTTCCGTTCCTGCCATCTCCCTCTCATCCCAACACACGAGCTTGCACAGGGGTCAGCGCCAGGGCCCAGCGCACATAGCTGTCAGATGAATATCACTTACCCACCCAGGAGCATCCATGCCAACAGCTGGGGCAAATCCTGGCTCTGCAGATGTACAGTAGGTGGCAGCCCCAATGCTTGGATTTCTGATTAACTTCTCCATTCCTGATTTTGATCTGGCTCAACCCTAAAAGATCTCTCTCTTTCTCTCTCTCATTCTGAAATTAGCCAACACAGAAATAGGAGCATCCTACTGAGCAGGTGCTGAGCTGGGTCTCCTACATTGCATGTTGCTTCTCCAGGAGCCAAGGAGGAGACCGTGAGAGGGTCTCCCATTCACACCTGGGTAAACTTAGCTCACAGAACAGCAGTGACACCCACACACACACCAGGCGAGCCAGAGCCCCACGACTGATGGCTAGGCATCCCAGCACGCATGCCCAGGGCTCAGAGCTCAAAGTCTGCTCCATTTCCCATCATCCGGGCTTTACCTGTGCTCAGGACTGCACAGGCGTCCACTCACTATGGCTGGCAAGCCCTGGAGGGTGGGTGCTGTCACTGCGGACGATGTACCCAGACTGAGGCTCGGGAATCAGGATGAATTCCACACTGAGGTTTTCCACCCTGGAGGGACATTGCCGGGACGGGGCTCTTCAAAGGGCTGTGAATCCTACTGCATGGGCAGGGACACAGCAAGCCCCGTACCCCTGGCCAGCTGCACAGGGCGGTCAGTAGGCACAAGGCCTCGTGTCCAGAGTGCCTCAGTCTCTCTTGGGCCACAGGGGATTGGGCAGGGATGAGGTCCAGTCTTAGAGGACAACCTGGGCTTGCAGGGCTTCAGGGACACCATCTGTAAAACAGACATAGCCGTGCCAGATCAGTGTAAAGATGAGTTGACACGAAGTGGATACAGAGGATTCCCACAGTGCCCAGTGAAAGGCGGACTCTCAGCAGGTGTAGCTCTGACTGTCTAAGTGGATGGTGAACACTCATGCTGGGAGCCATAGGGCCTCCAGATCATGGGTAGTCCCTTGTGCACAGCCGTGTCTGAAGCAGGCACATTCCGGAGGCTGAGCCAGGCCTTCAGGAGCCAGGTTCCACAACGCCGGGACCAGGCTTCACACAGGGCCTGGGCTGACCTGCAGGATCAGAATTCAGCCTCATAAGGCCACACATAGATACAGGAGGAGTGCAGACCCAGGCCCAATACCTCAGGGCTAATCCTTCAGTCCCTCTTGGGCCAAGCAACTATGGTTCGAGATGGGGCATCTTCCGTAGAGCGTAAAGGGGGCAATCTGAAGGAGTGACCAGGATTGCACAAGGTCATTGGGACGGGGAGAACAAAGACAGAGGCCAGAGGCAAAAGGTGAGGGCTCCTGTCCTGCCCGGTGATGCTGGGCACCATCTGGGAATGCTGCCACCAAGCAAACAGCACCACACAGTGTCTACCCACCAGCCCAGCTTGGACAGAACCCTGAGCCTCAGCAGCTCTCTTCCTGTTCGGACTCGCCCCGTCTGCAGTGCTGGCCTGTGACAGTACAGAGCAGCAGGGGACCTTGCAGGCCACCACAGGGCAGCACCGGCAGCCTCAGAGTTCCAGGAGCCTGGGTTGCCTTCCATGTGGGAAAGAACGGTCTCCCTGCTCGGCCTCGCCCGGCTCTGTGCTTCCGGTCTGAGCAGGTTCCAGCACCACCACATGTCCAGCCTCACAGCCCTCGCATACTTAGACTGGTCTGAGGTCCAAGCTGCCTGAAGCCCACAGGGAAGGAAAAGAGAGCTAGGACCTGGGAGGGGCAGCGGTAACGAGCCCCGTGGGATGCAAGGCCCTGGCCTCAGCCTGCTCTACAGTCCGTCATCCCAAAGCAAGGGATGATAGGATCCCTGACACAGCCTTGAGGGTCCAGAGAGCCAGAGCCCCACAGCCATTTGACGGTCAGCCCTAACTGGACATGGCCTCGTGTTCCAGGGTGCGGGGGCAGTTTCTCTACAACACAGCTAGAATGGCATGCTCTGCAAAAGCCAATGTGAACTTGCAGGAAAAGGGCCCACAATAAACACGCTCTTGCTCTTGGTGATTTTTCTGAGGCATACCCTTGTACGTGTGTCAGTGCACGCACAGGTAGGTGTTGGGTGTGCACACACGCGTGTATGTATGCACACATGTCATTGAAGTGGAACACAACTTTCACATCCTCTGAACTCTTGATTGGCTGAATGTTCTAGTAATCTTCTCCCCATCTTCTGGCTTCTGATTTTCTACATACATGCAAAAGTACTTCAAAAAAGTTCATGGAAAATGGAAATGAGGGGCCAGCAGGGTGACCCAGGTAATAAACATGCCTCCTGCACCATCAACATTGTGTGGGTGCCAGTTCAAGTCCAGCTGCTCTACTTTTAATCCAGCTGCCTCCTTGCTAATGTGTCTGGGAAAGCAACAGAAGATGGCCCATGGGCTTGGGTCCCTGCACCCACATGGGAGACCAGATGAAATGCTTTCAGCTCCGGCCATGCCCAGACCTAGCCTACACAGTGAGCCAGCACCGGCCATGCTCAGACCTAGCCTGCACAGTGATCCAGCACAGTGAGCCTGCATAGTGAACCAGCACAGTGAACCAGCACAGTGAGCCTGCATAGTGAGACAGCACCGGTCATGCCCAGACCTAGCCTGCACAGTGAGCCAGCACAGTGAGCCTGCATAGTGAGCCTACGCAGTGAACCAGCACAGTGAGCCAGCACAGTGAGCCTGCACAGTGAGCCAGCACCGGCCATGCCCAGACCTAGCCTGCACAGTGAACCAGCACAGTGAGCCAGCACAGTGAGCCAGCACAGTGAGCCAGCACAGTGAGCCTGCACAGTGAGCCAGCACAGTGAGCCAGAGGCTGAGAGAGCGCTCTTGCCCTCTCCCTCTGTAACGCTGCCTTTCAAATAAAGGTAAATATTTTAAAAATAAATTCTAATGAAAAAAAAAATCAGTTGATTTTGATGCAAAAATGTTCAAAAAAACTCTTGCAAATTATACATGGATCACAAAAACTACACATAGATTTCTAAACTGTTTGCACCGCAACTTAAAAAAATATATATATTTGAAAGGCAGACAGTGACTGATTTCTCACTTTCCCACAGTCTGCAATAGTCAAGGTTGACAGAGCAGAGGCCATGAACCAGGAAATCAGTTCAGGACTCCCACAGCTGTGTGCTCACCTGCTGCTTCCCCAGGAAACCTCGGGAAAATGGACTGGAAGTAGAGACAAGTTTCCAACCCAGGTTGCCTGACTAGGGGCACAGGAATCTAACCTGCTGTCCCAAACACCTGGCCCCAAATACGGTGAGTTCGCATTGCATTTCTGGACGATGTGTTTTATTTTCTCGGCTTCCAGCTGAACATGAATGGGTGCATCCTGTCCGACCCACCATTCAGGGCTGTCTGTGGCAGCAGCCTCTTCCCCTGCCTAGTCCTATCCTCTGTCCATGCCCCATGCTGGGCTCAGCCTGGCCTTGTCCTTGTCCGTGCCCCAGCTAGGGCTCAGCCTGGCCCTGTCCTCTCTGCCCGTGCCCCAGCTAGGGCTCAGCCTGGCCCTGTCCTCCCTGTCCGTGCCCCAGCTAGGGCACAGCCTGGCCCTGTCCTCCCTGTCCGTGCCCCAGCTAGGGCTCAGCCTGGCCCTGTCCTTGTCCGTGCCCCAGCTAGGGCACAGCCTGGCCCTGTCCTCTCTGTCTGTGCCCATGCTGGGCTCAGCCTGGCCCTGTTCTGTCTGTGCCCCAGCTAGGGTGCAGCCTGGCCCTGTCCTCTCTGTCCATGCCCCAGCTAGGGCTCAGCCTGGCCCTGTCCTCCCTGTCCTGTCTGTGCCCCAGCTAGGGCGCAGCCTGGCCCTGTCCTCTCTGTCCGTGCCCATGCTGGCACAGCCTGGCCCTGTCCTCCCTGTCCGTGCCCCAGCTAGGGCTCAGACTGGCCCTGTCCTCCCTGTCCGTGCCCATGCTGGCAAAGCCTGGCCCTGTCCTCCCTGTCCGTGCCCCAGCTAGGGCTCAGCCTGGCCCTGTCCTCCCTGTCAGTGCCCCAGCTAGGGCGCAACCTGGCCCTGTCCTCTCTGTCCATGCCCATGCTGGGCTCAGCCTGGCCCTGTCCTCCCTGTCTGTGCCCCATGCTGGGCGCAGCCTGGCCCTGTCCTCTGCCCGTGACCCATGCTGGGCACAGCCTGGCCCTGTCCTCTGCCTGTGCCCCATGCTGGACCCAGCCTGGCTCCTGCTGACAGGTGACCATGAGGTTTGTTTTTTTCTGTTTTGGGTAAGATTGTATTGACAGCATGTCTCCTGGGACCACCATGTGGCCACACACACAGATGTGGAACAGCTGGGTTGTAAAGTAAGTGCGTCACAGAATGCACCAGATGGCACTTGTTTTCCAAAACGCTTGCACCCACACACACTCCCACCAGCAGCACTTGGAGGAGTGGGGCTCGTCTCCAGCCTTTGTGCTGTCCCTTGGAGCAGGAAGCCAATGGTTCCAGCATGAGGGTACTTCCCCAAGAGTGCCAGGGCCAAGAAGGAGGATGCCCACACCTCTCTGCTACAGAATACAGCAAGGGCCAGGTGTCACCAGAGACCAGCCCATAGGAGCTCCAGGGGCCGAAGGAGGCAGCCATGGGAGGGGATCAGATGTACACTAAGCTGTCTTCCACCACTCGACCTGCATTAAGGGGGTCCAGAGAGGTGACCCACGGGGGTCGGCAGGACAAGGCCCAGGCAGCTCAGGAAGGGGGCCCGGTGAGGTGACCCACAGGAATCGGGACAAGGCCCAGGCAGTTCAGGAAGGGGACCGGGAGAAGTGACCCCTGGGGGTCGGCAGGACAAGGCCCAGGCAGCTCAGGAAGGGCCTGGGGAGGTGGGGAGAATAAACAATTGTTTCAGTATTGCTGATCAATTAGCCCTGCCTATTCAATCCATGAATGCGCAATATGTCTTCATTCATTTAATAACTTCAAATACATCTTCAGAAACATTTTATGGCACTCAACAAAAATTCTGGCAGTCTTGATCAGATTTATGCTTGATTTTACTTCATTGTGTTTTTTTGTGAATTGTAATTAACTTAAATGTTAAATCGATCATAACTGGTATATAAAAGTATTACATTTGTATGCTGATCTTACACCCGGTAAGACTGCATCAGGTTGTATAAAAGACCGACACATCCTTTAGTAAGATTTTGCAACGCAGCCAAACTCTCACCTGACTTTGCAGTGGATTATCTGCCTCTCCTGAGACAAGCCTGCCCTTTTGGCACATGACTCTTACTCCTTCCTTCCAGTTTGCGTGTCTGTCCCTTCCTTTCTCTCTCTCATTGCACTAATTCATGGCTTTAGCACAGTGTTCGGCAGCAGTGCTGGTGGTGGTCCTGCTGGGCTTGGAGTTTCAGAGGTAACGCTTGCCGCAGATTGTTCCAACCCAGATGTTTAATTTGAGCTTTAAGTTCCCACAGTGTAGGGCCCAGGGTGATAGCATAGTGGTTAAAGTCCTCACCTTGCACGCCCTGGATCCCATCCCAGCAGTCCCGCTTCCCATCCAGCTCCCTGCCAGTGGCCTGGGAAAGCAATTGAGGAAGGCCCAAAGCCTTGGGACCCTGCACCCACGTGGGAGACCCAGAAGAAGCTGCTGGCTCCTGGCTTCAGATTGGCTTAGCTCCGGCTGTTGTGGTTACTTGGGGAGTGAATAATCGGACAGAAGATCTTCCTCTCTGTCTCTTCTCTTCTCTGTATATCTGACTTTCCAAGAAAAGTAAGTGAATCTTTTAAAAAAAAAAGTCCCACGGTGATTGATGTAAGACGTTGTCTGTCCCCTCTGAGACAATCATATCCATTTATTTTTCTTTCTTCATGATGTTCTGATAAAAGAAATGGAACAATACACTCCCTGTGTTTGCTCTCTGGAGGAGCCAGCCCCTGACCGCAACACACCTGCTGTGCATTTTGGGATATCTGCATCTGTGTCAAAGGTCAGCCTGTAATCTCCCTTCCTTGGAGTGGCCTTGTTTTGACATCGAGACATGTTTAATTCATACATTGAGCCTGCAAATTTATTCGCTGCAAATTTAAGGGTTTGAATAATTATGTCTCTCTCTTGAATAGTGAAACTGAAATATAAAACTCTATGGAGCTGGTATATGTTCTTTTTAGGAATATTTTCTTTTTTTTTTAATCTATTTTATTGTGTTGTTGTTGACAATCTTTACATAGTTAATTACAGTTAAACAAAGAAAAAGAAAAAAAAAGGTTCAGGGGGATAGGGAAGCGGGTAATACTATTATGTACATATTGTTTCCATCATGTATCTGAGGTAAAGTGGGATATTGAGGGAGAAGCCCCACCCGGTTTCCCACCCACCCCGAGTCCCGGATGTGGGGCATGCTCTGAGATATGTGCTCAAGTGGTGTTAATAGTTCTCCAGTTATGAATCGCTGCCAGTTTCGCTCGATGAGGTCGTCCACTGATTGATATGGTCCATCGTAAAGTCTCCGTTTGCCCCATATTTCGCTGCCAACATATAGCTGAGATGAGTGATTGATCTGCTCTGTCTTCTGTCTTTTCTTGATTAGAGTTCTGAGTCCAGCAGTTCGATTGGGGAGATCTCCAAAGAAACTTTGAGGTATTCCCAGACTAGTTTCTTGTATGTTCTAGCAAGCACAGGGCCCGGCACAGTCCATCACCCCGATCAGCTGGTGGTTGCAATTGCTGGGTTGGTTCTGTTTTCAGTCCCGAGTTGCACTGGAACCAATGGGTGTTGCAGTCCAGTCTGGTTCTGCCCAGCACATACTTGGCCCTCACACAAACCAGTGGGAGCTGCAGCCTAGTCGGGGTGATCCACAATAACCCCCACCAGGCCTGCCCCCTACCCTGGTTTGCCAGTATGTGTAGCAGAAGACCAGTCTGTCCCACATCCCATTTGGCTCTGGCACTTGTAAATGGGTATTAAAGCTTAGTTCTATCTAACCAACTCAACCATCCAGCCCTCATGGGTGTTGTTGAGTGCCTCTCTATCTAGCCATCCCAGCCCCCATCCTAGTTTTCATGCCCTCCCACGGTAATAGTGACCCAAGAAGGGGGAACCCACTTTTTCCCTCCCAGGTCTCTCTGTCCCGGTTTATGCACTGCTTAGGTGGTTCTGTGATTTGACTTGACAGAATTAGTCCCCAGTGCCAGCTTTTGCGGCTATGCCCAAACATCCCTCACCCACTCTAATTTATGCTTGAACCAGCAGGAATAATCAGCCCAGCCTGGCTTTTCCCTGATCTAGTCCACATGCAGCGCACAGGTGTTGTAGCCTTGCATATTCTAGTCTGTCTCTATCCCAGCCCACGCTCTCCATTGGGAGTAGCTGTCTGGCGAGGGAACCAGCCCCTTAATCCCCCCGCCAGTTCTGCCCCTCGCTTCCTCCCTGGATCTCACGTGTGCTGGTTGGGTGCTGCATTCATATCCAGTACAGGCAACCACGCCCTGGCATTCCATAATGTGTACTGGTTTTGTCGTGACCAAACCCGGCTCATCCCACACTCTGATCTTTTTAGGAATATTTTCAACTAAATTCAATGTCTTTAACAACTATAGAAGTACTCAGATTTTTTTCACTTTTATTCAGGCATTTTTGGACAGACTTTGTAAGAATCTTTTTCATTTTGTCTAAGTTTTCAAATTTACTTGCTTAAAATGGTTTATAAAACCCCATGGTCTTTTGTCTAGCTTTTCTATACTGTAGTGTAGGAAAAATGAATAAAAATGAGCAGTAAAAGATAACAGCACTTCCAAAAAGCTCATAGAAAATAACTACTGTCCAAAAGGTGTGGAGGGATTGCAAAAATTTTGCACCAAGATAATCTCATTGTTTAATTACATTTCCATGAACTTTGTAAGCAAGTTACGCTCCAGAGTGCTCATGACTGAGGAATTCTGTGTCCAGCAGTAAGAGTGTGTCACCTCCCTTGCATTTCAGATTGCAATGGGGAGCTGTCATCGTGAGGAGACAGAGTCTTATAAGGAGCCTGTGTTGCTGGGCAGGGTTCTTGGGCAGCCCAGGGCAGCAGGAACTCATTGAGAGCACACATAGCCTGGACCAGGTGACAGCCACAGCTGCAGGAAGTGGGTGCTGGCCTCCCTGCTAGGGGAGAGACTGGCAGAGCAGACACAGCACCAGCACCATCAGCTGCCGTGGAAGACACGATCGGTGGAGACAAAGAGCATGTCATAGAACTGGCATTCACACAAAATGGCAGGCGGTGGGTGAGCTGAGTGAGCTGACTGTGAGAGCTGAGTGTGGGTGAACTGAGTGTGTGAGATGAGTGTGAACTGAGTGTGACAGCTGAGAGTGAACTGAGTGTGGGAGCTGAGGGTGTGACATGAGTGTGGGTGACATGAGTGTGACAGCTGAGTGTGTGGACTGAGTGTGGGTGAACTGAGTGTGTGAGCTGAGTGTGTGGACTGAGTATGTGAGCTGAGTGTGTGAGCTGAGTGTGTGAGCTGAGTGTGGGTGAGCTGAGTGTGGGAGAACTGAGTGTGAGCTGGCTGTGTGAGCTGAGTGTGAGCTGACTGTGTGAACTGTGTGAACTGAGTGTGTGAGCTGAGTGTGAGAGCTGAGTGTGTGAATGGAGTGTGAGAGCTGAGTGTGAGAGCTGAGTGCATGAGCTGAGTGTGAGAGCTGAGTGTGAGAGCTGAGTGTGTGAGCTGAGTGTGTGAATTGAGTGTGTAAGCTGAGTGTAGGCTGAGTGTGAGCTGAGTGTGTGAGCTGAGTGTGAGCTGAGTGTGAGTTGACTTGTGAACTGAGTGTGTAAGCTGAGTGTGGGTGTGAGCTGAGTGTGAGAGCTGAGTGTAAGCTGAATGTGTGAGCTCAGTGTGGGTGAACTGCTCATCTTCCCATGGGAAGGTAGGGGTCTGCCCATCTTCCCATGGGAAGGTAGGGGTCTGCCCATTTTCCCGTAGGAAGGTGGGGGATCTTGAGCCCTGACGTGACAGACACCCTGTGCCCTGTCTCTCTCGTCCCCATCCCACGGCACAGCTGGTGCCAAGTTAGGTCACCATCCCGGGCAGCTAGCTGCTCAGAGCCTCCGCCTCCAGTGGCCTCAGTGCCAGGGCTGGGCCAGGCAGAAGCCGGCAGGCCGGGGCGGCTCCCCTTTAGCTTCTATCCAAGAGCCCCGCGGTCATCAGCCACACCAGAGATGACTGCTCTGGCTTTGTTTTGGTTTGATTTTTGTTATTATTTGTTTTTATTTGAAAGCAGATTTACGGAGAAGGAGTAACAGAGAGAAATCTTCCAACCACTGGTTCATTTCCCAAACAGCTGTAAAAGCCAGGAGACAGGAACTTCTTCAGATTTTCCCATGTGGGTACAGGGTTCCATGGACTTGAACCAGCCTCCATTGCTTTCCTAGGCCATAAGCAGAGCTGGATGGGAAGTGGAGCAGCCGGGACTAGAACCAGTGCCCACATGGGTTGCCAGTGCTGCAACCAGAAGATCAGCCTGTTAAGCCACAGTGCCAGCCAACACGTTGGTCCTGGCACTTAGTGTGAAGACACTGCCCCCTTCCTCTCGCCCCCGGAGCATCTCCCAGCTCTCATTACTGTGGGACTGTTGTTTTTATGTTATTTCTCCATTGGAAAGGCACAACAACAGAGTGAGGGGGAGAGGCAGAGAGGCTGCTTCCCTGCCCTGGAACCCCATCCGCGTTCCCCCATGGGTAGAGGAGGACCAAGCACTTGGGCCATGTTCTGATGCTCTCCTAGATGCAGTAGCAGGGAGCAGCGGGGACTCGAACCGGGGCTCCTCTGCGGGTTGCTGATGTCACTGCTGGTGCTTCTGCAGTTGCAGTACAAGGCCAGCCCATGTGAGCTCTGCAGAGGCACCCAAGGGAGTCAGGGCCAATGGTGCTTCCCTCCCAATTGGCAAGGTTGTGTGTGACGGGCGTTCTCGAGACCCTGGTGGGGAGTGTGTGCAGAAAGGCACAGAGGGCTGGTCATCAAGATCAGCTTCCTCTTTAAACCCCTCCCATGTGCCAAGCACCTGTGTGTCTCATCTTTGCTTGTTGGGCACTCTTTCTGAACCTGGGTTCACGTTAACCAGTTAGAAAATGATTCTCTCCTGTCTGGGCTAACGTCAGTGCTAATGTCAGAGATGTACCCGCTAAGGTCTTCGGCGTGTCACACTGCAGCTAGAGCATGGCACACTGCATCCCTCGGGAGGACAAGCCCCTGTGGCCTGGCTTTGAGGCCTTATTTTAAAATAGGATGTAGCAGACATATCAAGTTAGGATAAGGCCAGACCAGAGCTGACACCATGGTTTAACAGGCTAATCCTCCCTCCACTCTGTGGCACTAGCATCCCATACAGCCACCAGTTTGTGTCTCAGCTGCTTCACTTCCCATCCAGGTCCCTGCTAATGTTCCAGGGAAAGCAGTGGAAGATGGTTCAAGCCCTTGGGGGCCTGCACCCAAGTGGGAGACCGAGAGGTGAATCCTGACTCCTGGCTTTGGACCAGCTCAGCTCTGGCCATTGCAGCCACTTGGGGAGTGAACCAGCACATGGGAGATCTTTCTCTGTGTCTCTCCTTCTCTCTGTAAGTCTGCCTTTCAAACAAAAATAATTCCTGTTCTTAGGAATGAAGGTCCGGTGGCGCGGCCTAGTGGCTAAAGTCCTCGCCTTGAACGCCTCGGGATCCCATATGGGCGCTGGTTCTAATCCTGGCAGCTCCACTTCCCATCCGGCTCCCTGCTTGTGGCCTGGGAAAGCAGTCGAGGACGACCCAATGCATTGGGGCCCTGCACCCGCGTGGGAGACCTGGAAGAGGTTCCTGGTTCCTGGCTTCGGATCGGCGCTCACCGGCCGTTGCAGCTCACTTGGGGAGTGAATCATCGGATGGAAGATCTTCCTCTCTGTCTCTCCTCCTCTCTGTATATCCGACTTTGTAATAAAATAAATAAATCTTAAAAAAAAAATAAATGAGTTCAGACTGAATTTGAGAAGATCCTAATCTAATAACTGGTATCCTGACAAGAGGGATTTTGGGTGGGGAGCGCTAGGAGGGACAGGTCCACAGGTCCCCAAAACACCATGTGACGATGTACAAAGAAACAGGGGCGGTGTATCTGCAAGTCGAGGAATGCCACGGTGCTCTGGTCAGCAGCTGGAAGGAAAGGAGGGCCCTGCTCTGGTGCCCTGCTTGGGAGCCAGACCATCTCCGCAGCCCGAGTTAGGCCATCGGCACCGTTGTGTCCACATCAGCATCATTCCTACTGGCACAATTCCCACCACGCAGGAAGTCAAGAACTGGGCGCTGCTCCCTCCCCTTGGCTCCCAAGAGGGGACAGACAGCAGGACAGCAAGGGGTTGCCAGGACAGTCCCAGGACACACGTCATATCTCACCTGATAGTGGGCCTGCGGGTCCCATAAAAACCTCATGAGCTGACTTTGTCATCGGTGCTAATGTCACAGATGTACCCGATAAGGTCTTCGGCAGCCAATTCAGAGCCATGGTGGAAACCTCCCCCACCTGTGCTGAGACCCGCCAAGCCTTCCTGACATGTCAGGATGTGCATGGACCTTCCTCCGGGGGCAGCCACAAGTCCCTTCCCCCACCCCGTAACTGACAGCCAGGTGATCCAACAGCCCATGGCACCACTGGACTATGAAAGGAATGTGCATGGAGTTCAAAAAATGAACTGAAATAAATGTAGCTTTTAATTCCATTTTCTGTGAACATTTCAGAAGCATTTTGTAAATCCCCACACTTCATCCTGCCCTGGGAGTGCCCCTACCCAGCAGCCATCCATGTACCAGAATACCTACTCTGAACAGAGAGATGGGCTTCGGGTCCAGCCGGTCGGGATCCAGAATCACCCACTGGAATAAAGATGGGGAGCCGGGCGAGGTAGGACAATCCTGCTCCCACCGCCACACGCACAAACCCACCCAGATGCTCTCCAAGTCAGGAGTCCAGCAAAAGCCTGTGGGAAAAGCCAGGGAGCCAAATCCTGCCCCGAATGCCACCATCACCACTACCAGCAGCACTTCGGTGGCCTCTCCCTGCCAGCCTGTGACACCCCTGCAGACTCAGACACCTGCAGGAGACCATAGAGGGCACAGGCAGGGGCAGGGAGGGGACTTCCCCCAGAACTGCACCTGCAGGAGTCCATGGAGGACGCACACTCACCCAGTGGGGGAATGAATAACAGCTGGGAAATTGCGCTCGCTCTCTCTCTCTCTCTTTCTCTCTCTCTCTCTGTATCTCTGCCTTTCAAATAAATCTTTTTTTTAAATGCAGATGGAAACATGCTGTACAAACACACAGGAACAACAGTTGCAAGAAAGTTGACAGTGATCAGTGCTTACACTGAGAGAAAAATCTGGATTAAGCAAGCTAAGCTTGCACCTCACAGAGCCGGAACAAGATGCAAGTAAGTCCCAAGTTAGAAGCAGGAAGGAACTAACACAGACAAGAGAAAAAGCAAATGAGATACCAGAAAAGACCAACCGAACTCAGAGCTGCTCTCAAGCAGGATCAACCAAACTGACAGACTTTTAGCCAGGTTACACACACGAAACCAAAGAGGACTCCAGGAAGTAAAACCCCAAATGAAAGAAGGGGCCTTGCAGCTGACCAACATGACCACAGAGGGTTGTGTAGGAATGAAGAATACCCAGACATCACCCAACTGGATGATCTGTGCTCCCTGGCGGAGCTCGCAGGAGTTTGGATGGGGATTGCATGAGAGCTTTGCCTTGTGTTGGGTAATAGGAAGGTTTTGACAGTATGAATTCGTCAGATCCATGAATTTGGCATAGATTGCTACTCACTTACACCTTCAATCTTTCATCGATGCCTAAAGCTCGTAGGAAACCACAGTAGACCCCGAAGAAACATCAAGAAAAAAGAACAAATCTGTAGGGATCACATTGCTTGCTTTGGAGTTTTTTTACACAACTTTGGTAGTCAAAGCAGGGTTTTCCTGACATAAAAAATGGACACACAGCTCAACAGAAACTAAAACAAATCTACATGAACACAGTGAGCCAATCATTGAGAAAAAGAAACCCACAGGGCCCAGTGCATTAGCCTCACAGCCAAAGTCCTCACCTTACATGCATCAGGATCCCATGTGGGCTTCAGTTCATGTCTCAGTGGCCCCACTTCCCATCCAGCTCCCTGCCTGTGGCCTGGGAAGGCAGTCAAGAATGGCCCAAAGCAGGCCCGGTGGCGTGGCCTAGCAGCTAAAGTCCTCACCTTGAAAGCCCTGGGATCCCATATGGGTGCCAGTTCTATTCCCGGCAGCTCCACTTCCCATCCAGCTCCCTGCTTGTGGCCTGGGAGAGCAGTTGAGGATGGCCCAATGCATTGGGACCCTGCACCTGTGTGGGAGACCCGGAAGAGGTTCCAGGTTCCCGGCTTCAGATTGGCGTGCATCGGCCCGTTGCGGCTCACTTGGGGAGTGAATCATCGGATGGAAGATCTTCCTCTCTGTCTCTCCTCCTCTCTGTATATCCGACTTTGTAATAAAATGAATAAATCTAAAAAAAAAAAAAAAAAGAATGGCCCAAAGCCTTGGGACCCTGCACCCACAGGCTCCTGGCTCCCACCTTCGTATAGGCTAAGCTCTGGCCATTGCAGCCACTGTACTTCTGACTATTCAGTAAAAGTAAATAAAACCTACAAAAACCAGAATGCACAATGGGAAAAAGATGATCTCTTCAATAAATGGCGCTGGGAAAACCACATGTTCACAAGATGAGAGAATTTGTCTTCACAAACACACACACCATTCGCTGTGGTTTGAATCCAGTTTGCTCCCCAACATTCCCACTGACGTGTGATTCCTGATATGTGATGGGGGGAGGACCCTGGTGGGACAATGGGACCTTGGTCATGACAGTGGGATGTAGCGCCACCTTCCAGAACTGGGTTAATCCATGGAGCAGGACTGGAGCAGCCAGGAGTGGGTTCTTAGAAAGCAACCCTGCCTCTTGGATGTTTGTCTCACATGCACTTCCTTTTTCCAACCACCGTGCTTTTGTGCAATGCAAGACTGACCCCAAAGGCTGAGAGGATGCCAGCCCCAGGCAGACCCTTGCACGGCCCCCTCCACAACGCGAGTCACTGAGCCCTGTGTTCCATAACCACAGGAAATGGACCACGGCACAGCTTGGGATGGACTAGACGCTCACGTGGTACTTTGCACTCAGGCACACCTGCTTGGGAAGCTGTCGTTCGAAGTATCATCAGTGTGTGCACGGTTGGGCATCCAGCGGACCCAAACCTACACCCAGCGCCAAGACCCCACCCCATCTCCTTTTCCATAACCTCAGGAACCCCTTGCTTACAAGTTTTATCTTGCGTTCGCATGGCATCTGAAGTCCGGCGGATTTCTGATCTTCATTAGGATCATCCTTGGAGGAGTCTAGAGGGAAGCAGTGGTGATACGCACTGAGAGCCAGTCCCTGGGCTCTCACACCTGCTGCTCAGTGGCCCTCAAGGCAGGGGCTTGGAGGCTGAGCTCCCAGCTGTAAGAGGCAAGGAGAACTGTGGCCGGTGCCATGAGACATGCTATTGGAGGTGTGCACAATTCCCCTCCGAGCCTGCAGGCTCTGCGCTTGAGAATTCACCCAGTCTGGTTGAAAATATGGGGGAAAAAGTTTCATGTGGATTTTATTTTCCTTGACATTATTCCCCAAATAACAGAGTATTAACAACTACTTCCATGGCATAAGGCATTGCGAGTCACCGAGACATAGGTTGAGGTGTGCAGGAGGATTGCATAGATTACATGCCGATTCTATGATACTTCATAGCAGGGCTTCCAGCACCTTCCAATTGTGGCATCTGGGCCAGTGCCCCTGGATACGAATTTCAGCTGCATAAATATTCACAGAGATGTAAAAAAAAAGTTTATGGAAAATGCATATGATGAATAATAATGCATGAGTTTCCAAAAACATTTACACCTAAATGGGCTTTTATTTTAATGGCATTTTTTCACAGACTTTTTGAAGGGTCCTCATGAACACCCGTGCACACAATAAAAAAGAGGACTCTCCGTGGATGTCCACCTCCCAACCCCAAAACCGCGGCTACGTGGCCTGGCCTGGCAAGAAGGGGCCTCACAGATGGATCCAAGGTGGCAGGAGGCCCAGGTTAGCTGATGGCACCGCTGGCATTGTGGCATCCTCAGAGGGAACAGGTGGCCCGGGTCACGGAGGTGACGTCAGCGAGCTTTGGAGGTCCTGCTTGGCAGAGGAGCCAGTGGTCTGGGTGGGGCAGAATAAGCTGACTCCTGCCACCATGCCAGCACCCGGGGACCATCAAGCGTCCTGCCTCTTGTCCCAGCAGCCTGGGCTCATCACCTGGACCTCACAGGTGTGATCCTTGGAGATGAAGAGGTCACCCTGGGGAGTCGGGGCGGGGCACCCATCAGGATCAGGGTCCTAGCAGGAGAAGGGCAGGGGACAGCAGACACAAGGTCCTCGCCTCTTGCCCAGGGGTGACAGGGCAAGTCCTGGAGCCCAGGTCCTGCCCCTCTAAGTCACCCGCCCTGGAGAGCCAGTGGCTGTGTCCAGAGAGCGGGTTTGGCCCCCCGAGCTCCTTCACCCTTCCTCCTGCAGCCCAGCCGCCCACCACCTGGGCCTAGCAGGGAGGTCCCAGGCAGGGAGGGGACGCCAACTCGGACTGAATTTCTGCAACAAAAGCTGCAAAATAAAAGTTTTCCTTTCTCCGGGAATCCCCAACTGTCCAGAAAATTACTGAGGCAGAATTCACTGCTTTGCACTGTGGCAGGGACATAGGCCAGACTCAAATGTGAGCCCACAGAGGCTGGATTTGGCTACGGCTCCACCCGAACCCACAAGAAGCCCGTCATGCCTGGGCTCTTGTGGCAACCCCTCCTCAACCTCCTGGACATGGCGGGGACTGCCCTGGGGGACAGCGCTGCCCTGGACCCTGGCTCCAGCTGCTAGGCAGAGGCACAGTAACACACCACTGCACAGGATGGGATCGGCTGGGCCCTGAGGGCAGAGCAGCCCGAGTCCAGGCGTGTTCCTGGAGGGAGATGTCACTCTCACAGGTGTCCTGGAGCTGCTGGAGAGTGACAGGTGCCTGGCTGACGCCCTAGGGTGCAGAGCTGCGGCTGCCTGATCTAGGCTGTGGGGTCTAGGGCCGTATTGTGGGTTCCTGTACCAGACATGTTGCTGCACCCCATGGCAAGCTAGAGACCCAGCTCAACGTGTACAGGCCCAGGTAGGGCACAGATGGGGCCCATAGAGCAAAGGGCTCAGCCAGGCACCATCTGTTCTCCAACCTCCACAACTTCCTTGTGACCCAGGAGGCCAGTTCAGCCTCAGAATGTTGGGACTCCCATGGAGGCTCAGCCTCGGGATGCAGGTTGCCGCACAGGGACCCGGGCCAAACCCCAGCCCGCCCAGCCACCTCCCCACCTCTCTCTGCCCAACACAAGGAACAGCCCGGCCTTGACATCCCAGACCATGTCCAGCAACCACCCAAATGCCACAGAAACAAGGACATGGTTTGGCAAGGCTTTAGTGCTAAGAATCCCAGTCCCTGGTACCAGGGCCAGAGCTGTGCTGCGTGTGGCAGGGAGCCATGGCTGGGGAGTTTGCGTGTCACAGCCCCCTCAAAAGCACATTCCCTGGCCCCTTAGCCTCACCTGCTAATGATCTGCAAGCCCAGACACAGCCAGCAGACCAGCAGCCGTCCCTGCAGCACACAGCAAGCCACTCGACACCCCAAGAGAAGCTGCTTGACTCCCTGTCACAGGTTCTGGTCCCTCCTCCAAGTCCCTGCCTGGACTCAGGAGGCAGCTCATAATTACGAGGAACCCTAAATACAGGGGAGCCTCCACTTCACCTGCCCAGTGCTGCTGAGCGAATGGTGGCGCCTGCAGTCAAAGGAATCCCACCCTGAGGCTTGGGAGACCCTGGGTCTGTTCTTGGTCCTGGCTCAGGCAGGTGGGACTTGCAGGGTGGGGGAGGGTCCCCAGGGGGTTTCCATGATCTGGAGAGCTGCAGGGGCAGGGCTCCCGGCCCCTTCCCCTGAGTCCAGAAGCAGTGAGCCAGGAAGATGGGGGTCAGGAGCTGCAGGCCTCACCCCAAGTTCTGCCTCCCCCCTGCATGTGCGGCAGGGGAAGAGGCAAGGGCCCCACCTTCACTGCATCCACGGAGACTCCTGACAATCAAAGCTCACTTAGACCAGTAAATATTCTAGAAAAAGAAGTTCATTTCCGGAGAGGCTGGCGGGAGCCACAGCTGCCCCTCAATCAATAACTGATTATCTTGCTTGCAAAGCCGATGCAGCGCCTGAAGTCAGGCAACCCTGATAGGGTCTGACAGGCCCTTCGCCTGAGCGGAGGCTGCCCCAGCGGGCAGTTCCACTGTGGCCAGCCTGGGGAGGGGGGCAGGGGGAGCTGCCAGCTCTACCCCAGCCATCTTCCTGCGAGACTCCTCACCAGGGCACACCCCTTCTCAAGTCGGGAGTGGTGGAGCCTGAATTGTTCCACCTGATCTGGGCCCTGGACTCTAAGGCTCGGGCTGTGGGTGGGAGAAGGACAGGTGCCCAGACAGAGGTGGGCTGGAATAGAGAACTTGCCCCTGCCTCTTCCAGGCAGGCAGGCAAGAATGAACTCGGGCTGCCACGGAGGCCTACCCTGAGCAGCCCGGTTCAGCCAAGCCCAGGTAAGCAAGGTGACGGCCTGGGCTGCCTTCCCTGCTGGGGGGATGCGTTCTGATGGTGCCAGGAGACCAGGAGACGGTTCCAGTCATTCGCTCATTCACCCTCGTGTTCTCCACCAACTCCTTGGTCTACGCGGGGTGCTCTGCATGACACAGAATGACAATCCCTGACCTGCTGGGCAGTCCTGCACATGTTCAGTCATTTGTGTCCCCACAACGGGTCAAGCCCTCAATTGTGACCTGACCCCCAAACTGAACAATGCACAATTACTAACCAAGGCCTGGGGCAGGATGAGCTCAAGGGCCAAAGTGGGTGGAGACTGCACATTTTCAGTCTTGTAGCTCGAGTATGCAACACCTCAGTGTAACTCGCTGGCACCCGTGAAACACCTGTGCCTTCACACAGGGGTTCAGTGAATGGATGTGACGCTTCCCTGCCCTCGGGGAGAGCTCGGAGTTGAGTCTGCAGGGCCTCCCTGTCAACACAGGGCTGCTGATGGACACATCAGGCTGAGGAGGGTCGGGGGTCAGGATGCCCAGGGCATGAAGCTGCTCTCACGGCATGGTGATCAGCAGCAGGGTGCAGGCGCTGCAGGAAATGCAGCATGCAGCCCCACTACTCGTTGATGGAGAGAATCTTGAGATGGCAGTGTGGACTTTATAAAAGCCATGGCTTCCACATGCTTTCCCGACATGGCCCAAGAGAAGGCTGGAACCAAGCCAGGTGCTGAGCTGGCTTCCTGACCCCCAAGCTTCAGAATGCATCAAAACAGCTCCGTGGTTTGGGTCTGCTAAGAAGTCAGTGCCATGATTTGGGACTGTTAAGACCAAGTTAGATGCCGATAAAGCGCCAATTCCATCTCTCTGATTTCCTCTTGCTAATCTTAGTGGTGAAGCTTTTCCAACGGCAAAGTGCAGAGAACAACGTGCCAGCTGCCCCAGAGCCCACCTCTGCCTCCTGCCAGCAGGGAACCCCAGCACCGCTTCCTGATCTCTCCGTGTCTTCCACATGCCAGATCTCTCTGCTGATGGGCTTCACCTGAAACCGTTGTCCCTACAGGAACCTGACAGGCTCGACTTGCTGCTTCTAACACTCCTTTCTTCTACACGCACAAACTAGGATTTTCGTCGTACCAAACCCCCTGCGTCAACAAGAGTGTATAGCCCTTGGATAGATGGGTAGCCTGTCCATGACGCCCTGTCACTGCTTGCTCTCTGGTTCCAAAGGCTGTTGATGATGCTTCCTTCCTCCCCTCCAGCCCCTGCTGTGGCTGCTGAGCAGGTCAGTGCATGGAGAGCCCCACCCCTTCCAGTTGAACAAAGTATCCAGAGGCAATGTTTTCAGTGTGAAAAGTAGATGTGACTTCAGCAAGAGAGCCCTGCTGGCTTCCGGCTTCAGCCTTGTCCTGCTGGGAAGTGAACCAATGGATGGACCATCCCTCTTTGTACCCTGACTTTCAAATAAAAATACATCAAAAGAGTAATTTGCTTTATCTTCTGAGGGAATACTCCTTGAATCTCATGAAAGCTGATTGCTTCACAGCATGGCTGCACCAGGAACGCAGTGACGGAACGGGCTCAGTCCCCGCCCTGATGACCCCCACGGCAGCATCAACCATCCTGCTGCGATTTGAACTTCTTCTGAGAACTTCTTAAATTATATATTTATAAATTCAATTATCCGCTGCGTGTCAAAACCAAAATGAGCAAACAAAAAATACACGGAATAAGAAAAATACAGTAGTCACTTTCTTCTTGCCCTGTTTCAATTTGATATCTACCCCCTCACATTTTCATTTCTTTGGGGTAAATTCCAGAGTAGGATTCCTGGAGCCGACGCAGCAGCATAGCAGATAAAGGCAGTGCCAGCATCCCCCGTGGATGCAGGTTCATGTCCCAGCTGCTCCACTTTTGATCCATATCCCTGTGAATGTGCCTGGGAAAGCAGAGGAAGATGGCCCAAGCGCTTGGGACCCACATCCACGTGGGAGATCTGGAAGCAGTGCCTGACTCCTGGCTCCACTCATTGCAGCCATTTGGGAAGTAAACCAGTGTACAACTCTCTCTCTCTCTCTCTCTCTCTCTTTATGGAGGGGGGCGTCCCCCTCTGTATAACTACCTACCAAACTTATTTTACTTTATTTTAAAGTCCTCACTCCAAGCCCTGCAAACACTTGGTGACATCCGAGTCTTGCTTTTTGTCAGTCCTGCTCAACGAGCTGGCATCTAACCGATGTGAAGACTTCCTACTGCGACTGTTGTGGTGCACACAGATTCTTGGGTGATGTGTCTGTTCCATTTTTTGTTGAGTTGCTTGCTTTGTGGGAGTGGCAGGAGCCTTCAGGTAGACTCAGCAGGAGCCACCTGTCGGATACGAGGCTTGCACATGCTTGCTGCTTGCCGTGTCTCATCTTCTCATTCTAGCAAAGGAGCTTGTCTCCGAGCAGACGTGAGTAACACTGACAGAGTATGCATCATCTGCTTTTCCTTCTGTCACTCATGCTTCCTGTGCTGAGTTTAGAATCCTTCAATCCAGGGTCACAGGACTTTGATTTTTTTTTTTTTTTTTTTTGGCAAATTGCATTGTCTAGCATGGTAACCGCTAACCACTTGTGGTGTTTGAATTCAGATGAGCAGACCAGCTGCATCTCAGCTTCCTGGTGGCCACACGGGTCCACGGGTCTGCAGGCCCTTGGAACGGAACAAATGAAAATCACACCCATCACTCGATGGAACAGCATAGCTCCTAAAGTTTCATGCCACGTTTATGAGTAGGGATGAAGGGATATTTCTAGCATATGCTGCCCAAATGTTTCCACGCTGTTGCTGAAGAAAATATGCCTGATGGTTTTTTCCATGAAATCACTTTGGCACCTTTGTCAAAATCACTTGGCCATCTACATGTGTTTTGTTTCCAAACTCTCTGTTTTTCTCTACCATATCAGTTATTTATATTAGTCAGCTCTTACTTTTACTTAAATAAAATAAAGATTTATTTATTTATTTATTATTTATTTGAAAGACATAGACAAAGAAGGGAAGAGAGAGAGAGAGAGAGAGAGAAAAGAGATCTGCCACTCACTAGGTTCCCTCCCCAAATGGTCGTGAGAGCCCTGTTTGGGCCAACACCAGGAGCCAGCTCTTCCATCTGGGTCTCCCACTTGGGAGCAGAGGCCCAAGCACTTGAAACATCCTGCACAGCTTTCCCAACCACACCAGCAGGGAGCGGGATGGGAATTAGAGCAGCCAAGACTCAAACCAGGGAGCAGATGTGGGATGCTGGCCTTGTCAATGGAAGCTTAGTCTACCCCACTGCAAAGCCAGCCCAGCTCAGCCTTTCCTTGTTCCTGAGTCTCTTGGAGGGAAGAAGGCTGCTTTGGTCTGTGGTGCCGCAGGTTCTGTCCCGCCTCAGGCATCCCTGTTAGGCTAGCATCTGAAGAGGTCAGCACATGGCAGAACACAGGTAGATGGAAGATGGCGTGTGACCCAGGGAGCAGAGACACAGCAAGGACACTTGGTGAATGCAGTCAACCCCCCTGTAGGCATCACCTGCTCCGTGAATGCACCAGTGACCTGGAACTTCCCCACCAGGCCACGTCCTAGACAGCACAGTCAGGGTCAGGCTCCACCTTAGTCCAGTAGCCATTAACATCAATCCATTAACCATCAACTAAAGAATTTGAAAACTAGATCCCTCAATACCCCGACCTGTGGGAGGCCTCACCAGACGCATTCATCTTATCTCCAAATGCCTGAGTCTCCATGGTCTAGTCTTGTTCAAAAGCCCAAGCCCATGCTCCCATCTGAGACTCAAGGCAGTTCCTCTAACTGAAAAACAGAATGAAAAACAATCTGTGGGGCATGGCATGACCAGGTGTCAGGCTAATCCTTTGTCTGTGGTGCCAGCATTCCATACAGGCACAGGTTAGAGTGTCGACTGCTCCATTTCCAATCCAGCTCCCTGCTGGTGGCCTGGAAAAGCAGTGGAGGACGGCCCAAATGCTTGGGCCACTGTATCCATGTGGGGGTTCTGGAGGAGGTGCCTGGATTATATGCTCAGTTGTGGTCATTGCAACTAGTTAGAGAGTAGTTAGAGAGTAAACTAGCAGATGGAAGAGATCTCTCTCTCTAAAAAAAAAAAAATACAAAGCCAAGTTGTGTGTCTCTTTTTTTTTTTTTAAAGATTTATTTATTTTATTATAAAGTCAGATATACAGAGAGGAGGAGAGACAGAAAAGAAGATTCACTCCCCAAGTGAGCCACAACAGCTGGTGCGCGCCAATCCGAAGCCGGGAATCAGGAACCTCTTTCGGGTCTCCCACGTGGGTACAGGGTCCTAATGCACTGGATCATCCTCGACTGCTTTCCCAGGCCACAAGCAGGGAGCCGGATGGGAAGTGGAGCTGCCGAGATTAGAACTGGCGCCCATATGGGATCCCGGGCATTCAAGGCAAGGACTTTAGCCACAAGTTGTGTGTTTCTAAGACCCAGCAGCTAGAGAGGCACAGGGCAAACACATCCACAGCAAATGTGGAGACAGGGATAGGTAGGAGATGTTGGTCCCGAGCAGCAATAAGATCAAAACCCAGCAGGGCAGTTCTTGGATTCGGAAGCTGCATGTCCGGTAGACTGGTTTCCACAAGCGTCACCTGCTGAGATAAGTCCCCTAGCCTTCCTCCTGGACAGTGTCATGAGCACATGTCTCCTTAATTTATTCACCATGAATAAAGGCTTTGGGGACTAAGTCCCCAGCACCTGAGCATCTGGGGTCCACCCAGGCTGCTTCTCAAACCGTAACGCCATTGTGGTCTTGATGCCAAACCATGGAAGTTGGGAAATGTTTCCTCATCTTCTGTTTTCCGGACGAGTTAGCATAGAGCTGGCATTATTCTTTGGTTATTTCAATATGCTGTAGAATTCAACAGCCACCCAAGACTGAAGTTCAACTTCATTTATTTAACAACCTGGTACCATTCAAATTCTCTGCTTCCTCCCACACAGTTAGGTAGCCTGTGCATGCGAAGACATTGATCAATTTTCATCTAAATCGTCAAATGGATGGATACTAGTGGCTGATCTTGTTCCCGGACCATCTGTCAATGACCGTTGTGTCTGTAGTGATGTCTACTTGTGTCTCTTATTGATCTTTTTAGCAAAAAAAAAAAAAAAAGCTTTGGGTTTTATTGCTTTTCTCTGCTTTTCTGTTTCAAGCTTATTGCTTTGTGTCCTTGCTTGCTTTCTCCTGGCTGCATGTTGTTGTTGCTGTTGAAATTAACTCTTTTTTTCTTGTATTTGCTTGAAGTAGAAGCTGATATTTTTTATTTGAGATCTTTGGTTTTTGAAAATATAAGCATTTAGTACTTGAAATTCCCTCCATGCTCCACTGAGGCTTCCTCACACAAATTTTGGTATGTTGTAATCTTTGGTTCCTTCAGTTTAAAAAGGCATTTCTAAATTTTCTTTAGATTTCCTCTCTGTCCCAACAATTATTTAGAAACCATATATTTAATTTCCAGGACTTTCCAAATATATTGCTGCTATTGATTTCTAATTTAAACCTTTTGTGGTCATAAATCATACTTGTTCATTGTTTCAATTCATTGAAATCTGTTCATGTTTTTCATGTGGCCCAGAACACAGCTCATCTGTAGTCTAGTTCTCTGGAGAACTTCCCACGAATGTCCGCTGGGTCATGCTGGTGGAAGCGTTGCTCAGGTCTTCATGTCCTTCCCCAGTTTCTCTCTGTTCTATCACTTTCTGAGACAGGAGTGTCGGCGCCTCCATCCACAAACCGTGGAACTGCCTGTTGGTGCTGTGAGCAGGGATTGAGGCTCAGGAGGGCTCCGAGCGAAGCAACCCTTCACTATTCTGCTCCCCACTCTGTGTTCTCCAAGGAGTTACTGTCTTTGAAATCCACTCGGCCAGGTGAAGAGAGCCACTCCGGCGTTGCTCCCACTCCTTTGTATATGAAATGCGTGTTTCTCTCCTTCTCCTTGTGTCCATCTTCGTCTGCATTTTTTTTTAAAGATTTTTTATTCTTATTGGAAAGCCGGATATACAGAGAGGAGGAGAGACAGAGAGGAAGATCTTCCATCAGTTATTTCACTCCCCAAGTGAGCCGCAACGGCCGGTGCGCGCCGATCCGATGCCGGGAACCAGGAACCTCTTCTGGGTCTCCCACACGGGTGCAGGGTCCCAAAGCTTTGGGCCATCCTCGACTGCTTTCCCAGGCCACAAGCAGGGAGCTGGATGGGAAGTGGAGCTGCCGGGATTAGAACCGGCGCCCATATGGGATCCCAGGGCTTTCAAGACGAGGACTTTAGCTGCTAGGCCACGTGAATGTCTCACAAATGATCGAGAGCTACCTCTTGTGTTTTCATCTCGTCTGACCATCTCTGCCTCTTAGTTCATGTCTAGGCATTCAGATTTGAAGGGATTATTGGCACGCCTGGACCTAAGTCAGTGATGATATTATTTCCTCACTGTTACCCCCCGCCTGCTTTGGTCTGTCCTCCCCTGCCTTGCTTTCATCTGGACTGTGGTAATGCCTGTCACCGTCTAATTTTTCTGTTGGGCTCCTTTGTTCTCCCCTTTGCATCAGTCTGAGCGCTGTTCAATGGACTGCAGTGTTTACTCCTGACCCGTCATGCCCACTGTGAGCTGGTATTCGTGTGGAAGTCTTGTTCTGCATCCGCAGCAACCCTTGCTGGTTAATCCTCACAGTTTCCACCAGTCTGGTTGATGTGTGGTGACATTTCAGGGCAATTCCATTTTCCCTTGTTGTATCTGGTGATGTTGAGCATCTCATCTTTAGTAAGGAGTCTGTTCAGATCCTCTCCCCATCCTTTATTGCATTGTTCACTCTTATTGATTTTTAACAATCTATTAACACTCTAAGTATATGAGCCTCAGCACACCTTATTGTCTGGCCGATGTTTGCGACACCTGTAGGGCTGCATGAGTTGCTGATATCACTCATGTGCTCACCGCTCTTTGTTCTTGATCATTCTATTAGGAGTCTTCCAATTGCATTGATCTTCTGGGATGGCCTATGTTCCACCTCACTGGTCTTCTCTGTGGCGGGGATGCTTTGTGTAACCTTTATGTTTGCTTGTCTTCATTATTTCTTTCCCATTTTTTTCGGTGTTGGCTTCATTTTCTTGCTTCTTGAGATGAAAGTTTATGATATTGATTTTTCAACCTTTCTTTCATAGACACGGCTGTAGATTTCTACCTTAAATTCCTCCGTAGGTATAACCTGTAAGACGTGATTTGTCTTTGTTACCATTTAGTCAAAAATATTTCCTAATTTGCAAGTTTTTCGTGAGCTTTAGGTGTGGTCTAGTTATTAAACAGTTGGGAAGTTGTTAGTGATCTTTCTGTTGCTGATTTCTGGCTTGATTTCCCTGGAGTCAGACGCGTCCTGAATGGTTTTCCTCTGCTGAGGAGGGCGAGGCTGCTAGAGGAACTACTTGCTTGTGGTCAGCTCTGGCAAGCGTCCTGTGCTCACTGACCATGGGGGAAGGGGCTTGTGTCACCGCCGGGTTGAGCTTTCTACATGTCAATTAGGTCACTCGACTGATTCTGCTGCTCCAAGCATCTCCTTCCTTGCCGGCTGCTTTCTCCGGGCTCCCTGCCCACGGGACATCTCCTGCCGCGCTAGCACGCCACTCCCTTGGTAACTGTTCCTCGGTTACTGTGTGCCATCTGCACGTTCAATTCAGCACACCAGAATGAGCGGGAGTCCCCTCTCCCATCGGCCTTCAGGAATCAGCTCATTTCTCGTGCAAGTAGAGGAGAGAATCCCATATCTGGTAAAGGAAAATCAATGTTTGAAATTGGCAGAGCTGGTTTTGAGAGAGGACACATCAGTCACGGAGTCTCCCAGGCTGTGAAGTGGGAATGATGACAAGCCCTGCATGCGTCCAGCCCACCCCCACCTCCTCAGAGGAGAAAGGTCCAGTGCGGACACCCGTCTTTGAGCTGGAAGACTTTCCCAAGCTTCTGCAACTGTGAGTTGAAATACCTGTGAGTCATATACACAAGTTGACAATTTCTGGTAAGCCAGTTGAAGTCAAGACTGACATCTGAGTGTTCTGGGAAGGGGGATTGCAGAGACCCAGGGCAGGAAAAGAAAGAGGGCATGAAGACGAGCTTGGTCACAGCTGTCAAGGAACTGGCCCAGGGGGCAGAGGATTGGCAGGTCTCCTGCATTTGCTGCCATCTCCCCAGGCTCAGCCCAGACACGGCAGAGGGCCTGAGGCTTCCAGGCAGCCAGGGCCTCCTCCAAAAAACAGCAGTTTCTCTGGCGCATGGCCTGTCCAAACCACAGCACAGTGAACTCTGGGAGAAGCTATCGACTTGCTCTTGCAGACAACTGTACCCCTGAGGATGCAAGGGGTGGCCAGGGATGTCTTGTCTTGAGTGTTACTATGAGTCCAGTGTTCTGAGGTGTGCGCGCTCCAACCACACGTGGACTCCAGGTGCCACAGTGAGTCCCTACTTGGTGGTCCAGTTGGGAGGTGATGGTTGCAGGAACCAGCAGAGCACACAGTGCAACGACCCCTGGAGTCCCAGGAACCAGATCCCCAGGTGCTGAGGACATTCAGGGGAGGGAGGGCTGCTCTTCAGGGGACAGTGTCTTGCCTGGGCCCTGGCCAGCCAGCCAGAACACCGAGTGGAGACAAGGCAGCCACCTGGCTACGGGCACAGTGCCAACAGGACACTGAGAGATTCGGAGCAGAAGCTGATTTCCAGGTTTGCCAAAGAAGCAACCAGGAAAGGCCTGAGCCAGCCTGGTGTCAGTAGGCAGATGGCTGCAAAGAAGGCTCCTCAGCCTGGGTGCTGAAAAGGCCCCCACTCCAAGTTTCTGTGAATGCACAACGCACCTGCCGGGCAACTCACCCACTTAACTCCTACAAGTGCACTTCAGAGTGGTGGGAGCAACAGCAGGGTTAATTTTAAACATTTTTAATCCTGCAAAGAGTTTCACAAACATTAATACTCGCTTTTCATTTCCCACCATCTCCCCGGCCTTGGGCAACCGCTAATCCATGGGTGTCTCTACGGATTTGTGTATCTTGCATATTTTACCTAAATGATGCCTGAAATGGGTTGAAATGACCTTTCAAAGGTGCAAGTCTGGGAACCTTAACCTCTGGTCCCTCGGTGCACAACCTTGCTTGGAAATAGGGGTACTGCAGATGCAGTCCCGCAGAAGTGGGGCTCCCCACCCAGTGTCACAGGTGTGCTTACAAAATGGGCAATTTCCATGCACAGACAAGTGGAGATGGTGCCTGCTGGCAGCCTGGGCAAGAATCAGGTCAGACACCCCTGCTGAGCAGCACATGTAGCCACTGTTGCCCACCCCTGAAGGCACCCACATCTGTCCTTAGAGCACCCAGGGTAGGCGGCCGCACTGCAATAGGCCAAGCAAGCCCACAGAGAATCAGTCTGGAGATGCTGGGACGTCTTCCTCGTTTTACAGCAACTTGCAGGGCCCAGTGCCGTCCCTGGAGGGATGTAGACTCATCCCTTCATGCACAAACCATGTTCCCTTGAGTGGCTGGACCACAGTGGGACCATCCTCTCATCAGATCTGGACAGTGGCCCTACTAGGGGTTGTATGCCCTACTAGGGGTCATATGCCCTTCTGTGAGTGTTTGCATGCAAGCCTTGAGGTGCACATGGACCTTCATTTCTCTCGAGTACACACTGAGTCACATGGTTGTCCTAGGCTAAGGGACAGCCTTCCTGCGCCCCCAGCAGCCGCTCTGTCACACGCTATCACAGCAGTGTGGGAGCCTTCGGTGCCTGTGTATCCTTGTCACCACTTGTAACTATCTCCCTTTGGTCTGCCTTCGTGGTGCTGGGAGGCGTTAGTCAAGAGCCTTTGGCACAGGCAGGCCACACGGAAACACCCACGATTTGAAATCATGCCACGCTGTTAGCAAGCACAAAATACAAACCCCCTAGCTGGTAAGGTTAGGGGTGGGGTCAGAGCCTTCTGCCTGGGTCAGAGCTGTAGACCCACTCCTGATGCCAACCTCCTGCCAGTGTGTGCCCTTGGAGTGAGCAGATAGGGGCTCAATTAAGTTGCTCACATGGGAGACCTGCATTGAATTCCCAGCCCCTAGGCATTGGGGAGGTGAACAGAAATGGGAGCTCTCTCTCTCTTTCTCCCGCTCTCTCTTTGCCCTGCTTTCTTCCTCTCCAAATAAATTTTAAACAAATGTCCCTCCTTATCAGATGCTGCTGTTATCATCCCTGGAATCCGTCCATCCCACCTGGAGACCAAGCAAAGTGACACAGCCTGGTATGACCTAGTCCCCATGCCCCAGGTTCCCAGGCCTGTCCTTGGTGACTGGGCTGAGTGGCAGGAGAGGCCCAGGCCCCGGCAGCCGAGCCTCCATCCTGTGCTGGAGTTTCTATGGAAACTGTCATGGCCACAGGCCCCCTCTTTGCTTTCTGGATGTTAATAAACAGCCTCATTATTTTGCAGAAAGCTCTTTGGAAAATCAGCAGCCCCACAGTTTTATGCTGCTCCAAATTAATGTGGAAAGATGGTACAGATTTTTTCATTGACCATGAAAGGAGGAAGAGTTACGGCTCATTTGTGCACTTTTGCTATATTTATGTTTTATGCATTAGAAAGTGATTTCCAGCTCCATTACACATCACTAACGCCCTCGTTACATCCAAGGTATGGGCCAGGGATACTCTTTGCCCAACAAACCACCAAATAAATTGTGGCAAGAGAGATGAGGAAGGATAATGCTTAAGGCTCAGCTGGAATGAGCTGCATGGGGAGGGGAGACAAACAGAGAGAGAGGGAGGAGAGAGAGAGAGGGAGGGAGAGAGGGAGGGAGAGAAGGGAGGGAGAGAGGGAGAGAGAGGGAGGGGAGGGAGAGAGAGGGGGAAGGGAGAGAGAGCGAGACAGGGGAGAGAGAGGGAGAGAGAGACAGGGGAGAGAGAGGGAGAGAGAGACAGGGGAGAGAGAAGGAGAGAGAGAGACAGGGGAGAGAGAGGGATAGAGAGACAGGGGAGAGAGAAGGAGAGAGAGACAGGGGAGAGAGAGGGAGAGAGAGAGAGAGAGAGGGATAGAAAGAGAGGAAGAGGAGGATGAACAGGAGAATGGGAGAAAGGGAGAGAGGGAAAGAGAGAGAGAGGGAGGGAGAGACAGGGGAGAGAGACGGAGAGAGAGACAGGGGAGAGAGAGGGATAGAGAGACAGGGGAGAGAGAAGGAGAGAGAGAGACAGGGGAGAGCGAGGGAGAGAGGGAGAGAGGGATAGGAAGAGAGGAAGAGGAGGATGAACAGGAGAATGGGAGAAAGGGAGAGGGAAAGAGAGAGAGAGGGAGGGAGAGACAGATCATGAGAGAGCGAGGGAGAGAGAACAAGAGAGAGAGAGGTTGCTTGGCCAATGCCACTAGCAGAGGAGGAAGTGGCTGCCTCTTTGTGGGCCAGGCAAGGCTGCAGGGCAACTAGGAAACACCCACCAAGTTAACTGTGAGCTGGGAATGAATGAAGCCAGATACCCCAACTGTTAGTGAGCTCTCCAGGAGGAGTAGGGCCCATGTGTGAGGAACGCCCTGCTTGAGGGAGCCTGCATTCAACTGGGAGACCAAAGGAGGCGCCAAGGATGTGGTCAGCTCCCAAAAGAACCAGGACCTACAGACCAGACCGCAGGCCGCAGAGCCCTTGATCAGAGACATGCTTGCCTGCAAGAGCTGGCCTAGGAAAGCTGGGATTGGCAGGAGCAAGTGGCCAGCGAGAAACCACCCGTGAGAGGCACAGCAGCTGCCACTAGGTCAGGAGCCCAGGATAGGAACCCAAGCCAATAAGCCAAATGCCAGCTTCAGCACTGGAGACGCGGCTCCAGCACTGGGGACTTAGCTCCAGGACTCAGCACTCAGCACTGAGCTCCAGCACTCAGGACTCAGTTCCAGCACTGGAGACGCAGCTCCAACACCCAGGACTCAGCTCCAGCATTCAGCTCCAGCACTCAGCTCCAGCACTGGGGACTCAGTTCCAGCACTCAGGACTCAGGTACAACACTCAGGACTCAGCTCCAGCACTCAGCACTCAGCACTCAGCTCCAGCACTCAGCACTCAGCACACAGCTCCAGCACTCAGCACTCAGCTCCAATCTGGAGGACAGGAGGGTCGCTGAGTCCACTCACAATGGAAATAGGCTCCCAGTGCTCACATACAATCAGCTCCTGGAGTCACATTAGCAGCAATAGCATGGGCAGGGAGATGACGGCTGCCAGCCAATTGCCCATGCCAGTCCCTGCAAGGCAGCCATGCAAGCATGCCAGCGCTTCTGCTGCATGGCATAGGAGAGTCACCCCAGTGCGCCACACCAATTCCAGGAGGTGGAGATGTCCTTGGTCACCTGGCACCAGCTCTCATGCTCCTGGCCTTGGATCCTGAGACTCAGAGGACAAATCTCTGTCTGGGCCAGCCAGCTCCCAGGGCGCCTCACCTGGAGAGTTCCACGGTCTCAAGCGGTCCAGCTGGGCCCCTTCCTGAGGCTCAGGAGGCAGTGTGCAGATGGATCCGGCCCCAGTCGTGGGAGGGAAGGGAATGGGGTCACCAGCCACGGGAGTGAGACTGGTCAAGTCTTGTGTGGTCTAGAGTAGCAAATAGGACAGGATGTAGAATCTTCCTGTCCACCTTAACCCCTCCTAGAGCCTTCTCTGCTGCTGTTCCTGGAGGGCAGAGGAGGCCAGGAAGTGGAGGCAGCCAGCAGCAGCAGGGAGAGAGTATGGTGGGGGAGGGCTGGAGAATGAGAGGCAGCAGGCCAGGAAGGCACTCAGCCATGTTTCTGGGTTTCCGAGAAGGAGTCTGGGGTTTGGGGAGGCGGAAGGTGTTGGGAGGAGGAGTACACAGGCAGGTGCAGTAAGGGTGGGGCATCAGCCCCCAAGCTGTGACCTCAGGGAGGACCCTCCCCTCCCATGTGCTGCATTCCCAAGGCAAGAGTTAGAAATGTGCACAGGGAGCCAGGGACGCCACATACACGGCCCGGCTGGCTGCAAGGGTGACGCACCCAGCAGACACAGGCCGGGCCACAGCCCTGCTGGCTGCAAGGGTGGCACACCCAGCAGACACAGGCCACAGCCAGGCTGGTTGCAAGGGTGACGCACCCAGCTGACACAGGCCAGGCCACAGCCCTGCTGGCTGCAAGGGTGGCATACCCAACAGACACAGGCCACAGCCAGGCTGGTTGCAAGGGTGGCGCACCCAGCAGACACAGGCCAGGCTGGCTGGGCGGGGCTGCCTCCCAAGGTCTCATGTTGCTGTGGCGTGTGATTTAGACTTCGTGAATTCTTTCAGAAATGTTCCATCTAATCTTTGCAGATAGGGCTTACTGCACAAAACAGAAAATGAAGAAAACCAAACGAGCGAGAGCAGGGCGGGCCTGTGTGGCACACGCTAATTATGTGCGGGTGCTTCAAAAAGTGCAAAATGGAACTGAAATAAATATGCAGTTATTTGGATGCAAAATGTTTTGAAGTCTTTTTTTTCCATTATTCACATTTTCCATGAACTTTATGAGGTATCGTGTATAGAACTACATACTTACACATGTGTGTGTATCACACATACAGTTGCTGGGCACCGGTGTTGCCCCTTCAAACCAACACGCTACCTGCGGCCTCATGGCATGCACAGAGCTGGACTGTGGATCTGGGGTTGGCACTCCTCATAGCGCCCACCTGGGCTCAGGAGCCTGCGGTCCAAAGCCGTCTGGCACCCAGGAAGGCCGTCCTTCCCGTGGTTATATGGAAACCCGGGCCATCAGGGCAGGTGCTTCATGGAGAATCCTTGGGGCACGTGGACCGGCCAGCCAGCAGCCAGAGACACAGTCAGCACACAGAGCCAAAGGTGCATTGATGCTGCAGGGAAAGATAAATTCCAGAAAGCAGGCTCAAGGATGCTTGGCCAAAGGAAGCATTTTCAATGCCGCAACCAGGATGGAGCTCCCAGGGGAGATTCCAGACAGGCAGAGCAGGAGGCAAGGTGCAGAGTTCAGGCACAAGTCTCCAGTCCAAGGGGTTGCCAGACAGTGCCTGTCTATGCCAAGACCCCTCATGAGGGGGCAGGGTGCCCAGAGGGGTAAAGGGGCAAGGATCAGGGTGCCCAGCCCAGGGCAGGGGCATGAGAGGAGGCTCCAAGGGTCCTAGAGGAGTGTGGGACACTGGTCATCCAGCGGAGGACCCACCCTGACCCAGGGAGTTGGGTGTCAATCATTGACTTATCACCTTTGCAGTCCTTGTTTCCAAATACAGTCCTATTCTGAGGCTTCAGGCAGACATGCCTTAGCAGTGGGGCTAGGGAGCTGAAGGTCATCCCTGGGAGCCCAAAGGCTTTGGACCCCCACAGGTCCCGGTCGGCCTGGGGCCGCAGAAGCTCCCTCCAACAGTGTGTAGAGCAAGCTGCAGTCGCAAGAGAGTGGAGAGGCAGGAAGAATCTGGATTCTGACTCAGTCAGGAAGACAGAGTGAGGGGCCTTGCTGATGGACCCGACCCCCCATCTGTCAGCCCAGGTTCCCTCAAACCACTTTCTGTGCTCTGTGCTCAAATCATCCTTTGCTGTGACCCGGCTCCTGTTCAAGCTGCGGATTGCAATGCCATTAGGTCCCAATCATCAATGTGTTGCCAAAATGGCACCCCGCAGCCTGGCAGTGTTCCTCACGTGCCAGATGGTGGCTCTCGTAACTCCACCCTCCTCTTGCTCTCTTGGGGTGGGTAGGGCAGCCCCTGTAGGTCTGGCCAAAGACAGTCTCAGACGGATTGCCACAATGGCCCCGGAGCCTAGTATACCTGTTACCTTTCTGTGCAGTTGCAGAGAGGTGCCATCGGCAGGTGGGCCAGCTCCTGGCCTCTGCCCAGCTCCCAGCCCCCTAAGCAGAGGCCCAGCTTCTGGCCCCCGAGGAAAGGCAGGCTCCAGTTGAACCCTTGTAGCCCCTGTGAGAGTCTGAGCCCTGACCCCACAGTCCCCTGATGTGTCCTAGCTCACAGTGCAAAAGACACATGAGCGCTTCAAATAGATCATGGGGAAAATAGAGAATTAAATGATTGGTTTATTTGGGAGCAAAAGCGTTGAAATCCGTGCATAGTTTTCCAGAATACAAATATTCCCCAAACTTTCTGAAGATTCCTCTTATGCTCAGATTTTTAAAAACTTGGCACCAATATCAATCTGCCTGCTAACTCTGTGTTCCATGGGCTTTCTGAAAGGCCCTGGCGTTATGTAAGCATATCTGCCTCCAACCTCTCCGAATGCCTACAACCTCAATCTAGTTGGAGCGCATTAGGGAGCTGGGTGAAGCAGTGTTGATGCAGGACATTGGGGGATCTTAAATAAAACCCAAGTCGTTCCTGCCCCATGGTGGGGCTCCTGCCCTGTGGTGGAGGCTCCTGTCCCATGGTGGAAGCTCCTGTCCTGTGGTGGGGGTTCCTGCTCCATGGTGGGGGTTCCTGCTCCATGGTGGGGGTTTCCAGAAGGGGCGACACTCAACAGGAACATCCTCCAGAGACAAAAACTAGGTTTCTTTCAAGACAAAGAACTTTCAAAGCCATCCAAGAGATGTGGGCGTTCCAGGTGGGGGTGTGGAGCGATTGGGAGGAAACACAATAGAAGCGACCCCAGGAGGAATGCGAGCTCCCAAATAAACAACTGCGCAGGTTCAGTCCTCCTTCCCACGCCTCTCAGGGGAGGCCTGAGCCAGATCCGCAACGATGGGAGACAACGAGCAGCCTGCGGTAGGGCCAAGGCAGAGTTCATTTCATTCCAGCCCCTTTTCAGCACAAGGCAGGCTGATGGGAGCCACGCACAGTGCTCAGCCAAGCCCGTCTCCCGGGGCGAATCAGCAAGAGACGCAGCTGACTCGGCCTAAATGTGCACCCCCAGTTCCAAGGGTGAAACCTAGTCCCCACTGCAGTAACAGCAAGAGACAGTTCTAGAAGGGGTGTAGACCCCTTGGAGAGGGGCTCCAGGGAATAGCAAGACCCCTCTATCCCCCAACCCGTAAGAAGACATGCACAGAGATCTTCAATCCATCAGTTCACAAACCCAGTGACCACAGCTGGGGCTGAAGCCAGCATCCCTCACTCCATCCTGATCGCACACATGTGCAATGCCCAAGCACTCTACCATCCTCTGCCACTATCCTGAGCGTGTCAGCAAAAGTCGGATTGAAAGTGGGGCCGGAGGCCCTGCGTGGTGACCTAGCGACTAAAATCCTCACCTTGAACATGCTGGGATCCCATATGGGCACTTGTTCTAATCCCAGTTGCCCCACTTCCCATCCAGATCCCTGCCTGCGGCCTGGGAAAGCAGTGGAGGATGGCCCAAAGCCTTGGGACCCTGCGCCCACGTGGGAGACCTGGAGGAGGTTCCTGGCTTCAAATCGGCACAGCACCCACTATTGCAGTCACTTGGGGAGTGAATCATCAGACAGATCTTCCTCTCTGTCTCTCCTCCTCTCTGTATACCTGACTTTGCAATAAAAATAAGTCAATCTTAGAAAGAAAGAAAGCGGAGCCGCCAGGACTCCAACACTCTGAGAGGCTGGCATGGCTGGCAATCCCTGGCAGCACAACTCCAGCCCCCAACCATCCCCTTTTGTGCCCTTCTGGCCCCTCTAGCCCGTGTGAGGGTGCAGTTGTTGTGGGAAGTGACCCAGCAGCTGGTACATCTGCCTCTCTTTTTCTCAAATTAATAGACAATTAAATATTGAATGAATAACAAAATATAATATATCCAGAGAGCTAGAATCCCAGGGCACCAGTATTTTTATCTCACCTTTATACCTAATGTGGTAGCATAAATGTCTTCCCATATTCTTGCAGATTTTAAAGTCTAATTTCAAGCACTGTCATTTATCAAAGACTGTTTCCGCACTTGGTTGTTAATTCTCAGAGTTCCAGCTGCCAGTATTTTGGAGAATGTGGTTATCAAGGCGCCTGCAGCCCAGCCTGCAGGATAAACAGCAGCAGCATCCTGGCCTCCAAGTGCTGGCCCCTGGGGAGGGGGACAGATATGTGGCATGAAGTACAAGAAAAAGAGCTCAAAGTTGGCGGCTGAGCAGTGCTGCCCGGAGAGCTGAGCCACGCTCAGGAGGTCCACACCCCACAACAGTCCAGTTCTCTGCCAATGCACCTGGGAGACCAGCAGAAGATGGCCCAAGTGCCTGGGCTCCTGCCACCTACCCAGGACATCCAGTTGGAGCTTCTGGCTCCTGGCTCTCTCCTGGCCCAGCTCTGACCTTGAGGGCATCTGGGGAGTGAACCAGCAGATGGAAGAGCTCACTTTCGCCCTTGCTTTGGCTCCCTCTACCCCACAAATAGATACAGAATATGTTTTTAAAGATATTTATTTTAGCAGGATAAAATTTTGAACCTCATGTGTAACTTTTTGTGATATACATTGTCCATCAATATGCAGAGACCCCATCATACTTGGCAAATACTGTAAGGACTTGGGAGAGGGGGTGAAGCCACACCTGTGACACCAGCGGCCACAGCAGAGGGTGGATCCACGTACCTGGACTCCTTCACCCCCCAGGAGGCCGAGAAGGAGCTCCAGCCTGTTGGCTTCAGCCTGGCCTCACTCAGTCACTGCGGCCACCTGGGGCGTGAGCTACTAGGTGGAATCTCTTTCTCTCTCTCTCTTCCTCTCTCTCTCTCCCTCTCACTCTCTTCCCCCCTTTCTTCTTCTTTATCTCTGTTTCTTTCCAACTCTGCCTTTCAATTAAATAAATCTTTGTAAATAAGAACCAGAGCACAGTTAGCTAAGTCTCCATGTGTAAAGCCAACACCCCATAGAGACACGGGCTCCTGTCCCAGTTGCTCCACTTCCCACCCAGCTCCCTGTTTATGCACCCAGAAAAGCAGCAGAGGACAGCTTAAGCCCTTGGGCCCCTGTGACCTCATGGGAGACCAGGAAGAGGCTCCTGGCTCCTGGTTTCTAATTGACCCAACTCCAGCCAATTGTGGTCATTTGGGGAGTGAACCAGCAGATGCATGATCTCTCTCCTCTCTGTCTCTCCTCTCTCTCTGGATCTTTACGTTTCTAATAAAAATGGGTAAACCTTTAAAACTTACATTAAAAAGGAAAGATAGTGGCGCCACAAGCCTATGCAAATACAGAAAGACTGGCGCCCACTCGAGCACAGGTGTGTGTGTCTAGGGAAGAACTGAGCAGGGTTGACCAGGGTTGAGCCCACAGGGCTGCTGAGCTTCCCAGCAGGGGGGCAGAGGAAGCCAGGCCGTGGGCACAGAGCCCTGGGCACCTGCCCATGGCCAGTGCAGACGGAGGCCGTGAAGGTTGGAAGAATGTGACGCCTTCCCGGCGGGGCCCTGCATGGAGCATGTGCACAGCACGGACAAGCAGGCTCGCCCTCCTGGCCATTAAGATTCATGGCCGTACATGGAGCACAGCGGACTGAAACATTCATAATTCAGAGGTTGCCTCTTGATTTCACCAATAATAATTAGCAAATTAAAATGGAAATGCCAGCACAAACCCATGAAAGTCCTGAGATGCAGCATAGGTAGGCACTCAGGAGAAGCAGGTGCCTCCTGGGCCACCCTCCCTGCAAACCCAGTCCCACGCAGATAGACCATGGGGTCAGCTGCCTCCACGTGTCAGCAAGCTAACACAACTGTGTCAGCAAGCCTGCTTTATGGGGCCTGAAACACCCAGACAGGGGATGGGAGCCACGGCGCTAACGAGGCCAAGGGGAGGAGGAACAGTGCCAACCATACCCCAGTTTCTCCAGGCTGACATCCTGGCCACTGCGCATCCGTTTGGCCAAACGAGGGAAACAGTGAACAAATTGCAAACCATCTGGCTTACATTTTGGCAAGATGCGGCCCAGAGAATGTCTCACCTTGGAAATCCACTCAGCACACAACAGGCATGGTGCTGAGAGCCAGCGATTTTTTCTTGGCTTTCCCTGACCACACATGATCCCTCCAGAAAACACAACCCTCAAAGTTTAGGTGGGGATCTAACCTTCCAGAAGCCTCCATTCATGGAGAATGTCTCTGGACACCTCCTTCACCCAGCAAGGTTGGGCAGCAAAGAGCTGATTCACCCCAGCCTATACACAGTCTTCAGCCAGCACGGCTTCTCCAGCTGAACAGAACCAACAGGAGGCATGTGAAGGACGTGATTGCCCGGGCGCAGAGACGTGTTACAAGGAGTTGGCTTGCTCATGATGGAGGTTAGCAAGAACCAAATACCTGCAGGCTGAGTCAGCAAAACCCAGCAGAGCCAATGGCTCAATTCAAACAAAAACAAGTCCCCCCCCCCCGCACCCCACCAACCCCAACCAGAATCGAGACCCTGCTCACTGTCAGGGTAAGAAAGATCAGGCATTCTTGGGCGTCGGGTCACCAAAGCAGGCAGCCCCACCACAGCCCCCACCAACAACAGCCCGGAGGTTCCAGGCTGCAGCCCAGAACTCAGTGGGTGTCTCGGGGAGGTGGATCAGAGAGACTCGGGAGGCCAAGACAGCAAGATGTGGCAGGACAGAGCACCAGGCTAGAAAGCAAGGACTGGAAGATATGGGAAGAACTCCTTGTGTTTTCAGCACATGTGTGGCAAAATTAGTCACCAACACCAATGCACGGATCGAGGGCAGATCCCACTGCTCATCCCTTCAAGGTGAGGATGTTGTCTGTAGCAACAGCAAGGCTGGAAACCTCGCTACACAAAGACCTCAGGCAGAGTCGCGGAGAAAGACTCTCAGAAGATAACGAGGATGAGCCAATAATCTAGGTTTCCTCTTTAGGAGACCAGAAGACCTTAAGCCCAGAGTAAGTCCAATAAAGGAAATGAAGTATCAGAGATCAATGGTATAAAAAGGTGGACAGAAGTCAGCAAAACCAGAAGCTGGTCCTTGAGAAAATCAAGAAGATTGATCAACCTCTAGTCAAAACTGATCAGAGTGAAATAGAGAAGACACAAGTCACCAAGATGAGAACAAAAGAGACGTTGTCACCTCAGGTCCTGGAGACATATAGACAGGTCTATCAAGGTTGCAAGAGATAGACCAATACCCACTAAACCCACTTGGGCTTCTAAACATGCAGAATACACAGTTAGAAGCTGTCATTTCAAGCAATCCATTTATGATCACAACAAAAAGTGAAATAGATAAGCCTTAAGTCTTATAATGATAAGTACTTAGGAATAAATCTTTTTTTTTACTTATTTATTTTTATTGGAAAGTCAGTCTACACAGAGGAGAGACACAGAGAAAGATCTTCCATCTGCTGGTTCACTCCCCAAGTACTTAGGAATAAGTACACAGATATGAAACATCTGCACAAGGAAAACTGCCAACCATTGCAAAGAGAAGTTCAAGGAGAACTAAGTGAGAAGATATACAATGTTCATGGGTGATAAGATACATTACAGCTACAATGCAATCTTTCCCCCAAGTAGCTGCTACAGATTCAGTGTAATCCTACTCAAAATGATAGCATGATTTTATGTAGAAATGGAAAAGAAAAAGTAATGCGAAGAACTTAGAATGCCTGGAATTATTTTGAAAGAGAGCTAGTTGATCTCAGTCATTATTATAAAGTTAAGTAATCCGTACAGTGCCTGACATCAAAGTTACAAAATATCAGTAAGAATGCGGGAATCCACATGTGCATCATTGCTTGCAAAAACACAAAGGCGATTCAGCAAGAACATCTGCTGTTACCAACACATGTGCTTATAATACCTGGTTCTCTATATGAAAAAGAAAAGAATGAATTTTGATTAATACCCTGTCTCATATATAAAATTTAATTCAAAATGTGTTATATTTCTAACTGTAAAACATAATAGCATAAACCCATCAAATATCCAGTAAGAAATCTTTGTGACCTTGGGGTAGGCAATGAGTTTTTTCATGTCAAGCCAAAGTCACTACTCATAAAGTAGCAAATTGATAAATTGGACTTCATAAAATTTAAAGCCTCTGCTCTTTAAAAGATATTGCTAATGAAATGAAAAGCCACCTACAGAGAACACAATGGCTGTAAAGTATTTCTGATAAAGTCTTTCTCTCCAGGGGCTGGCACAGCGACCTAGCAAGTTAAGCCATGAACTGCAATGCCAGCTTTCCATGTGGGCACCAGATCGAGTCCCAACTGCTCCACTCCTCATCCAGCTAATTTCCGGGGCTATTGAAATCACCAGTTTACTCCATGAACAGCTCATTTTAGGAAGATATGAGTGATATGGAAGATACAGACCAATGTGCAAGGAAAAGCTCTAGTGTGTGCCGTGTGAAGAGGGCCAGTGACTGACAGTCAGCACCGTGGACATCTCTCGATTTAGCTTACACACAACATGCACTGAAAGCTTTCCGAGCAGGGGCCATCTCTGTGGTGTCTACATCAGTAAGAGTTTTCTGCGGAAATTTGTTCAAAGACTGAGAACAGCCAGAAACACTTGGCTTCATCAGCACCGTCTGGCTTCATCAGCACCGTCCTGAAGCAAAACCCAAGCACAGCGATGGCTGCCAGTGGAGGAGCAGGGCTGGTCAGAGCAAACGTGGAGTGGTCAAGAGCAGAGGTCATGGTGGGATGCCTTAGACATTGTGACTATTGAGCCCTGCAAGGGCCAAAGAATGACAGCCTCCACCTGTTACGAGAGTATTCTGAGAAAGTTACAGGAAGCCACCAGGGAAAGGTTCATCTGAGTCCTCCTTCACAGTGAAAACTCATGCCTCCACTCAGATAAGGGCAATTTTGCCGGAGTTTCAATGAGACATCATTGGGTCTCAAGCTTACAGTCCTAATGGGGCTACTTCCAGCTCATTTCGGTTTTCTAATCTTAAAACAATATTGTGGGGGCAGCAGGAGGTGCCTCATGTAGTTGTCTTCCAGAATGCCAACTTCCTTAATAGAGTTAGCAATCCCAGGCATTTGGACAGTGAGCCAGAAAACTGCCTTCCTCTCTCTCTCTCTCTCTCTCTCTCTCTCTCTCTCTCTCTCTTCCTCTCTCGATCCTCCCCACCTAAAATAAAGAGCACCCCATCTTTCAGTTAATTGTTGTTTAAAAGCATTAATTTGGTTATCCTCCCAGGATTCTCAGTTGTCTGGGATGGACCAAATGGCTAGAATTATCACTACCAACCCCCGCCAACCACCCCCAGTGCTAACATGCAGCACGGCCAGGACCAAGCCCAGCACAGCACCTGACCGGGCATGGCCAGGACCAAGCCCAGTGCAGCCACTGAGCGGGCATGGACAGGACCAAGCCCAGCACAGCCGTTGAGTGGAGCACAGCCAGGACCAAGCCCAGCGCAGCACCTGAGCAGGCATGGACAGGACCAAGCCCAGCACAGCCGCTGACCGGGCACGGCCAGGATCATGCATAGCACAGCACCTGAGCGGGCACGTCCAGGACCAAGACCATCACAGCTGCTGAACAGGGACAGCCAAAGGCTCTGCAAGTTGTCAACTTCCCTGTGTATTCTGTGGTTCTCCTTGTATTCATACTTGTGTGTCCCTGTGTGCGCATGTGTGTAAGCCTGTGTTTCTGTCCATGTGTGCACATCCATGTGCAAGCCCTGTGTCTCTGTTGAAACGTTTATGTCTGCATGTGTGAATTTGTGTGTATGAAGCTGTGGGCCTCAATGTTTCCATGTGTGCATATGTGTCCCTATGTACCCAGGGATGCATGTGCAGGCAGGCGCATGTGTATAAAACCTCTCTCTATTTGTGCATTTGTGTGGATGAATTTTGTATGTTGCCACTTCTTCGCAATTGTGTGTGAATCCTGTCTCAGTGGTTCTGTGAGTGCACATATGTGTCTCTGTGTGTGCACACATGTATTTCTGCATATGTGTATGTGCTTCTGTGTACATGTGCATCTCTGTTTCTGTATGCATCAGCATGTGCATGTGTGTCTGTGTCACTGTGTGTACATGTGCTCCTGTATCAGAGTGTGCATGTGTGTCTGTGTCACTGTGTGTACATGTGCTCCTGTATCAGCGTGTGCATGTGTGTCTGTGTCACTGTGTGTACATGTGCTCCTGTATCAGCGTGTGCATGTGTGTCTGTGTCACTGTGTGTACATGTGCTCCTGTATCAGCGTGTGCATGTGTGTCTGTGTTGCTGTGTGTACATGTGCTCCTGTATCAGCATGTGCATGTGTGTCTCTGTTGCTGTGTGTACATGTACTCCTGTATCAGCATGTGCATGTGTGTCTCTGTTGTCGTGTGTACATGTGCTCCTGTATTGTGTGTGTGCATGTGTGTTCCTTGTTGGTGCATACACATAGGTGTGTCAGTGTCAATGTGTTCATGCATGTTACTGTGTCAGTGTGTGCTCATGTGTGTCAGTGTGTGTGCATGTGTGTGTGCCTGTGTGTGGATAGCCTGCACTACTTCATGGAGTCTACAGAGCCCATGTCACAGGCACAGGTGTTCTGTCAGCACACATACCTCCCAAGCTCCAGCTTCCAGGCTGTGTGTTCCCCCATGAGGGCACCAGTTAGGGCCCACCAGCATCCTGGCCCACTGTGCATCCCGAGTCCTTGGCTCCCGCTCCCAGCCTACACGTGCAGCTGGTGCGGTGTGGGCTGCTGCTGGACTTCCCACCTTGGGAAGACCACCAAATGACGCATCACTCTAGATACCTTTGGAATTTCTGGAGTAACCAGGAATTGGGAGAAGTGCGACAAGGACATGGCCATAGTCAGGGCTGTGGTCCTAGTAACCCAGCCAGCTGCAGCTCCTCACCAGACTTGCAGCCTTTGGGACTTCCTTCCATCAGAGGGAGTAGGAGTGGGTCCTTGTCAAAGCTATGTGACCCAGCTCACGGTAAAGCCCCCACGTGGCCCCTCCCTTTTCCCCCCTCTCATCTTGGCCTTGGGCCAGAACCTCTGATGTGGCCTAGAAACAACCCCGCCCCCCCCTTTCCCCTTCCATCCTGGAGCTAGCACAGGGCCCTGACCATGCCCCATGCTCAGCTGGGTACCCTCCAGTGCCCTGAGTGAGGAGCTCACAGGGGTTCCTGGAGGCTCGGAGATCAAGATCAGCTTCCCGTGTCTATGGCAACAGCAGCTCCCTGTTCCCTTACCCCTACCCCAACAGCCCTTTCTGAGGCCAGCCTCCAATCCAGGCCTCACAGCCCCAAGGTCACAACAGAACGAGGCTAGCCAAGGCCACACTGAGCACCACTGCCATACAGGGACAGCCACTGGCATATGTCAGCATATGCCAGGCCAAGGGATGGTCTCCATCAGGGGAGACTGTGGCCACAGTCTCCAGGACAGCCATGTTGCTGTGTGGCGCAGCGCCCCATGAAGAAGGATGTTCTTAGAGGGAAGTCAGCGTTTCCATTTCCTGTTATTTCTGGGAGACATATGCCTCTGGAGGGAACCCTGTGGCCACCTCACAGACCACGTCAGGACATCGCATCCCAAGCTCCCTCCTTATAGCCCCCAATCGCACCCCAAACCATCCACCTGGACTTTGTAGCCACTTGGGATGGCCTCTTGGACTCCACTTGCACCTGCTCCAGCTGAGACAGGAAGACCTAAAACACCAGAGGGCAGCAACAGGCCTTGCCCCCAGACAGGCTCTGCCCCAAGCTCTCTGCCCCATGTACCTCCACACTCAGCTCTCTGCTCCCTGTACCCCCATACCCAGCTCTCCACCCCCTGTACCCCCACACCCAGCTCTCCTCCCCCTGTACCCCCACACTCTTGGACATCTGATTCAGAAGTTTCCTGAGACTGAGGCTCGACTTCTCTGGCACATTGTGGCATCCTCATTAGCCAGTGCCGTGCCTAACAGACACGACAATTGGCAAAAACACCTGCTGGATTCATGGAAGAGCTCATGAATGAGCTCACTGAGCTCCCTGAAGACTTGGGTGAGTACAAACCTGGGTGAAGGCAAGAGTGGATTTCCAAGCAGACCTTCCCTCCACGCTTGGCCCCTGCCCGCGGGACACTCCTTCCATCTGGGGCTGTTACACATTATGGAGCTGGGTTTTTTTTTTCTTTTTATGTGAAGGCAAATCTAACACATTACAACTGAAAGCCACGAAAGTTCAGCTGGGACATAATTGTGCTGTTTGATTTGCTCACAAAGAACAGGTCAGATTGAAAGGTTAGAATCCTCTTAAAAATATTCTTACAAGGACTTTAGAAAAACTGTAACGTTATCATCTTGCCTTTTCAGAGGAAGTTTCTATTTAGCAGCAGTGATGAACCACCCTGAGAGCTGCGCTTCCTCGTGCTGAGCCTTCCGTTATCGCAGGCGATAAACCGAGAGCAGATGACAGAAATATAAGCGGCCATCTGGAAATTTACGAGGACATGGCTCGTTGAGCAGGAAACTGACAGTGGAGGCAGAGAAAGGGGGAATTTTATGAAAATCACTTCCCTGGACACTCAGCTGTGCAAATCAAGACATCAGCCTCCATGCCCATGCACTGCAAGGGTCGGGGAAGAGGAGAGAAGAAAGTGGCTGCTGAATGGGCAAGAGGGAAGAGATCCTTGGGGTGGGGGAAGGTAGCGGGGCAATCCGGGATCCTGGTATGACCCCATGCATATTTAGCCAATTCCTCACCGAGGAAATGGTGTGTGAACTATGGATGCCAAGGCCTTGGCTCTGATCGGGGTGCCACGCTGCCCAGGGATCCCCAGAAGATGCACGGAGGTCCTGACTCCTGGCCCATGCCAATGTGGCCTTATTTGGAAACAGGGTCTTTGGAAAGCAAGGTAAGATGACAGCATCATCGGGGAGGGTCCTGATGCAGTGGTTGGGGTCCTCTCAAAGTGCTGGCATCCCATGTGGGCACCAGTTCAAGTCCCAGCCACTCCACTTCCGATCCAGCTCCCTGCTAATGCATGTGGGAAAGCTGTGGAGGATGGCTCAAGTGCTTGGGCCCCTGCACCCACAGGGGAGACCTGGAAGAAGCTCCTGGCTCCTGGCTTCACATTCCTGCATGGCTTAGTCCAGCCATTACAGCCATTCAGGGAATGAATCAGCAGATGGTAAATCTTTTTCTCTCTGTAACTCAAGCCTTCAAATAAATAAACAAATTTTAAAAGAAAAAAAATGCAGTCCCACATGTGGGGATGAGGAGAGAAAAAGGGTGGGTGAATGGATGATCGTGGAGGCAGAGATATGGCAAGGCCACCGCAGGCCAAAGGGCCACAGGATTGCAGGATCAGCAGTGCTAGGAGAAGCCGCGGGGGCGAGATGGGTTCCACCCTGGGAGCCGTAAGAAGCAGGACCTTGTGGCCACGTGGACTTGGGGCCCAGAGCCTCCAGAAGAGAAAGGCATCTGCTGAGGCCAGCCCTTCCCCTGGGCTGTCAGTGTGTCTCCAGGGAGGACAGTGTGTACTCCCATGTCCCCAGGTCCAGCTGGGCGAGAGGGAGCACTCCCACAGCCCCTGTTCTCACACTTTGTGCCCTAGCCCCTGTTCAGGGTACCAGGATGGACACAAAAGACACAGTCATGGACAGCACAGCAGCATCAGGAAAGAGACAGACAGATGTCCGTGGGTCTGCCCTCTGCTGGGCGTGGGCAGGCGGGCCCTTCTGAGTTAGGGGCAACGTCCACTTTGTTTCCTTGCACTAAATGACTGAAGTCACACTCAGTTGAGCTCCCTTAGCTTGTGAAATAACTAACAGAGGAGGGTCCCAGCTTGCCCAGCTTTGAGAACTGGTAGCTGCGCAGGTGGGGTCTGGCCTATGGAGGCGTGAGCCAAGGATGTGGTCATGGCTGCCCTTCACTGGCCTGGGAGGAAGCAGTACCCCAGTGCGGCAATGCCAGTGTCCCAGGTGCCCCCACGCCTGATGACTTACGGCTGGTCTGTCCAATCAGAAGGCAGCTTCCATACCCCCAACCCCTCCTGGGTCTCAGGGCTGACAAAGTTTCTGTCAGGTGTGTCTGCACTGAGGAGGCAGAAATTTGTAAACAGCAAGGGAAACTTGGAATTTAGCTCGGTATGTGTTCTGACGGCCATGCAGGCTGTGTAAATGTTGTCCAACTTGGGAAAGAGCGAGACAAATGGCACACAGGTTCCGTGGCCTGTCCCACTGCAGGTCCAGGAAAGTGAGGAGGCCGCCAGGCAGAAGGACCAGTGCGTTTTGCCCAAGCATGCAGGCCAACCTGTGCTCCCTCTGCAGCCCTGGCCTCTTTCAGCTGGAAGCGCTGCAGCCTGGGCGCCATCTGCCACCCACCTGAGCTTCCCCAGCCACTGGTGTAACAAGATTAATGAAGCCAATAGCTCCGAGGCTCCTCATATGTGACACAGTTTCTCAAGTCTCATTTCAATGTTTCACTAGGGAAGAGGAAGAGAGGAACATGCAATTGCTACACTTCACCTCCCAGAGCTTATTAAAGCATGGTGGCAGGCAACCATGCCTCTCCGAGAGGCCTCTTACCAGGTCTCCTGGGTCACCAGGCAGGTGCTGGCCCCTTGGCCAGGCAGGGGGGCAGGTGAGAACATGCTGCTTACTGGCTCAAAACACTCACTGAACACCTACTGTGTGCTAGGCAGAATAGCACACACTAAGTGGAAGCACCTATGGAACATTCCAGAACAGGTGGCCAGAGGTGATGAGTCATTTGCGTTCAACCACTGTGGAGAGATAGAACATGTTGTTGAGCCCCACATCGCCCACAAGCTTTGGTGCAGGGGTGAAGTGCCCATGGTGTCCTCATGTCAGTGTGAAGGCACAGGCAGAGGCGCTGCTTTCAGGGGTGGAGGCCCCTGAGTGGGCGGCAGGCAGGATGGGCAGCGGGATGGCCATACGTGCTGAAACCCCGTTCCCCTGCCATAAAGGTCTGGAATGGTGGGAGATCGGAGGTGTTGAAGCAGATGCAGCCGTGTCCCAGTGAAACTTTATTCATAAACACGCAGCGCCCAGCCCTCCTCTTTGCTGCAAAGCTGATGGATGCCTTTTGGTGTCCAGCAATGATCCTGACTGTCACAGATGGTCTGGGCAGCCTGAGCCCCTATTCCCTACCACTGCAGCCCCAGGGGCCCTGTGCCCCTCTACCTTCCACACTGTACACATGGGATGCTGGCCACAGGCGAGGGGCCACAGTCAGCATACACAATCCCTGGGGACACGAATGCCTGTGCTGGAACCTAGACACCGTGTTCCCTCCCCACCTCCTGCAAGTGAGCTATCAGAGGGCCTCCAACCCCAGTCCTCACATTCCCTTGTTGAGTTCCACCTTGGAGCAGTTGATCCTATCACTGTAGACTGCTGGGCTTGCATAAAACCTGCTCCTGAGCCTGCTGCCTGTCCCGTTCCTGCTCCCAGCTGATGTGGGAAGCCCTGGGAGACGGGCTGCAAGCTGGCTTGCCTATCTTCATTCAGAAGCTTTGCATGACCCACAAGACTCAGGAAGTTACCTGATTTCCCTCACCCTCAGACTCCTGGCTGCCCAGGGCTGCATAGGCATGCCCAAGAGGAGGGACTGTGCTAATAGACCAGAGCTCTGTTCTCAGAGCGGTCTGAGTTCACACACGCCATCCCATCGATGCCCTGCAGAGCAAGGTTCGTGTCCGAGCCCAAGGGTGCCTGAGACCTGCCTCCTTCCAGAGGCTTCCATCGGGCCATGGTCCCTGCATGGACTGGAGAACAGCCAGCTTCTGGCAGAGCCTTCTGTTAAGGGAAAGAGGAGGACAGAGGCTGGGAGACTCCTCAGGGAAGGGTCTCAGGGAGCAGACCCTGACAATGAGCGGAATCCCTGGGTTCCTGGGGCTGGGCCTGGACTGTCCTCCGGGCCTCTTCAAAGGGCAGCACTGAGCCTTGAGGAGCTTAGCTCAAAGCCAGCACTGTCCACACCCAGCGCCCCTGCCCCCACTTACTGCCCACCACCACCACAAAGTACCACCCTCATGTACCATGTGACAAGCAAAACTCGGCACTAAGCTCCTGTAAGCTCACTCAGCCCCACCCAGAGGCAGCGGCGCCTGTAGCCCCTGCACTGGGGGGTGGGGTCTCAGAACCCTAGTTTTCTCACCTGCAAAGCACAGGTGACTCCACATCTCCCCCATACTGGGCTCCTGGGGCTTAACTGTGTCATGTGTGGTGCCTAGAGCAGTTGTCACCTGCAGTTAAGCACCCCATCCATGTCACAGCTGTGGAAACCCTGACACCTCTCTGGGGTTGAAAGCTTGACTGATGCTCCCAGCTGGAGGGGGCAGTACTAGGACGTGACGAGTCAGCCCCAGTAGCTGCCACAGCAGACTGCCATGAACTGAGCATCCACCCACGGACCGTGCACCCACTCGAGCACTGCCATCTCCCAGGGCTGCCAAGCCAGAAAAGGCTAGAAGCCACGATTGCTCTGCCCAAAGCAGCCTCCTGCCCCAGAGTACCCAGAGGGACAAGCTAGAACTGCCGATGTGCCAGGAGAGCCTAGGAACGAGCAGGCATGGAGGCTGGGGCTGCCCACCTGGGGGCGTTGGTCCTGAAAGGAGGAACAGGCCAGTGCACGGATGCCCCCAGTGCCACAAGCTCGGCCAGCAAGGATGGCCTTGCGGGGTCCTTGTTTTCCTGCTGGGGCCTGGGAGCGGGGCTGTGTGATGACTGATGCCCCTGGCTTGCACTGCTGACTTGGCAGGCAGTTCGGCCTGGGGGAGGCTCGGGCACCTCAGGATACCATGCGGTCACCTTTCCCATCACACAGCCCTGACTGGCCTGGGCAGCTGCCACACACACATTTGTCTTCCCAGCTGAAGGTCAGAGGCAGTGAGCGCAGGGTGGCAGCACTGGCTTGAGGTGCAGGGCAGGAATCTGGGCGGGCCTGGGAGCGAGAGAACCTGCAGGACCACTGAAGTCACCCAGTTCCCAAAGGTCTTCCAGAGCACGAGGAGGGGCAGCAGCCAGGCTCCTGGGGGTCGGGGGACAAGGCAGGGTGGGTGCTCAGTGCATGCTCACCAATTCCTGGGACCTGAGGGTCCCACAGGCCTGAGTCCAAACCCAGAGCCGGTGCTAACCAATGGCTCCAGCATCCTCTTTAGTGACCTGGAATGAGTAGTAAGTGTGGTGACAGAACAACCCCAGGACACAGCAGTCACCCTACACCGAGTACCGGTAAGGTGTGTCACCTCCCACACGGCCTGCCCTTCAAGTCTTCCCAGGACCCCAAGACACAGAAGCCATGAGCCTCCACAGTTTGCAAATAAGGAAACAGGGGCAGAAAGTCCAAAGCAGCGTCCACTGATAGCCAGCTGGTCCGCGGTGGGCTCCTGAGTGGAGCGGAGTCCATCGGTTGGCAGGAAGGCTGGGCACCCACACCCCAGCACCCATGCCTGCCAGCCTAGCTCCTGCAGAGGCCTGAGCCAGGACGAGCTGACACATCACAGGCTCTGGGAAATGATGCATGTGACCCGTCCCAGGTAGGCGGAGGTGGTGCTCCAGCAGCTGCTCCGTACCCTGTTGGCTGCCAGGGTGAGACCAGGCCACAGGCTGCCCGGAGCTTGGCCAGCACTGGCTCCCCTCCACTAATGACGTCACCACCGGTGGGGGACTGCCCCAGAGAGGCCACTGGAGCGCCTTGCTGGGGAGTGTTGCTAGGACACGGGAGGAGGGGGATGGACAGCAGCCTCCTGAGCTGACACGCTGGGTCCTGGCAAGCATTGACGGAGGCTCAAAGGATCACTGGGAATCTAATTGCCGGGTGTTTGGGTTTGGTATTAGGGATGCTCCATTCGGTAAATACCAGCGAGCTGGAAGCCTTCCCTAATCCTCTGGGCAAAGTTTGCTGGAGCTGCCCAGACAGTGAGCAAAGACTGTGCAAAAGCCAGAGGCAGACAGAGATGCAGAAAGCTGGAAGTAGAGAGAGAGACACACACAGAAGAATACAGAGAGGGTCAGAGAGAGACAGAGGGAGAGAAACACACAAAAAGAGAGAGAGAGAGGGACAGAGTGAGACAGAGGCACAGAGGGGGATAGAGTGGGGGGACAGAGCAGGGGAACAGAGCAGGGGGACAGAGTGGGGAGCACAGAGAAAGAGAGACCTAGACGGACAGAGGAAGAGAAAGACCGAGGTTGACCAGCAGAAACACATGCTGTGTAAGGATTCCTGTGGAAAGAACGGGATATATAAATGCTAAAGAACAGGGGGCGCTCTCAGGAAAGGGCCTGCCAGCAAAGCGAGGAGCCCCTGGAAGATGAACACCAGAGCGAACAGGTGACCCTGCAGCGTCTCCCAGGAGACAAGCTCCGTTCCACTTCCCCGAGGACGTCCCTGTCACACTCACACCTAACTCCCCTGCTCTCCCTCTCAATGGGAGAACCCACAGCCCCAGTGCACACTTCAGCTCACAGAAGATGGACTGCATGCTGCTCTTCCGTGCATGCAAGTTCCTCTCACCAACAGGCCTGAGTCGTGTTTTAGAATTGCCAACCACTGCCACCTGCTCTGGACAGTGCTTGGGCGGATGCCTGGGCTCCCGTAGCAGCCAGAATCATGAAGAGGCTTAGACACCTGTGACTCTGCCACCCCAGGGGTCCCCTTTCCCCTGGGACCAGTTACAGCGGCCACTGGAGCAGCTGCTTTCTTTGCAAGTGATGTGTGTGTGCATGGAGGTGCTACTTCCTCTGTGTCAGAGCAGAGCTCAGGCTGCTTGACAGCCCGCAATGTACCTGCGCTCACCCACCTCAGCCCCAGAGCCCCAGCTAGGAAAGGAAGCCGCAGGCCATGGACTTCTGTCTACACATGGTCCTGCTTTTTTCTTATCCTAGATGACAGGGTCCCACATCACTTGAGGATCCCCTATGGCCCGCCAGTCAAAATGTCAACCCTCCCCAAAACAGATTCCTTTGCACAGTAGAGAAAAGATAATCTCTGACGAGATGGTAGAAGTGGGCATTTACTGAGGGGCATAGAGCAAGGAGTCGGGCAGCTGTCGCCAAATGCCCACCTGAGAGGCTGAGGTGGGGGAGGAGCGGTTCATGGAGCGACAGGTGCATGATCAGCTCATGTCCTAGTTCCGGGCTGGTTGGCTACGCCGCACTGTTCAGGGACTGTGCACGACAGCCAGGTGGACTGCCCTGGGTCTGAGCCTGATGTGCAGGTGGCTCTGCTCAGACCTGGAACCCAACAACCTGGGACTACGCTGGCCACCAGGGTGTTGTCACTGGAGAAGCAAGTGCAATGTGGAGTCTGGTGCCTCAAATCTTGCAGGATCGGAGGCTCCTATCCCTTGACCCACAAAATCCCCTCGATACAGGATGGGCACAACCATGAGGCTAAGCGGCCACCGTCGATACAGGGCAGGCACGACCATCAGGCCAAGCAGCCAAGAAGAGGTTGGCTCCTGTCTTGCCATTACGTGGATCCTTTCCTCCCAGGTCAGGCTGTGACTCCCCAGACTACAATTTTCACCCAGACATCAGGAAGTAACCCCTTCCTGTCCCTTCCACTCAGTCATGCCTTACTCCAACAGCCAGTGCTGCTGCCCCTGCCGAGTCTGCTGACCCAAGATGGGTGCTCTGACACAGATCTCATGGGGTGGCCTCCATGCCCTGCACCTGCTGGGCAGTCCAAATGGTACCCAAGGGCAAAACACAGCCCAGGCATTCTGTATTTGCCCACTGCTCTGGTCTTCAGGGTCCCCCAAAGTCCATGTGTAACAGGCTTAACCCCCAAGGTCACGTGCTGGTGACTGAGACCACAATGGAACTGAAAAACCCAGAGAGAGAGACAGGACACAGAACATAATGGCCGGTCACCCAGGCAGAAGTGGGACAGGACAGCTGGTCACCCAGATAGCCACAAGATTTAGGACAGGATGGCCAGTCACTCCTGCAGCAACAGAACAGTCAACCACTCAGAGAACAACAGGACAGTGGACAAGATGGCCAGTCATACAGTGAGAGAACCTGGGACAAGATGGCCAGTTAGTCACAGAGTGAGAGAATCTGGGACAAGATGGCCAGTTAGTCACAGAGTGAGAGAATCTGGGACAAGATGGCCAGTTAGTCACAGAGTGAGAGAATGTGGGACAAGATGGCCAGTCACACAGTGAGAGAACGTGGGATAAGATGGCCAGTCATACAGTGAGAGAACATGGGACAGGATGGCCAGTCAGTCCCCCAGAGAGTGTTAGGGTGCACAACAGGATGCACTGTATAGGTCTGTGACCAGGAGGGACAGCCATGTCACCCAGTGTCCGTGTGCAAGGACACTGCATGATGCTCACACAGCAGTGCTGGGTGCCGAGTGGTGCCTTTCTCAATGGATCCCTGACATGAAGCCAGCCTGGTCAGATCCGGAGGCTGGGTCTGGCTAGAGGGACCAGAGGGGTGTCTGGGATGATGAAAGGGACAAGATGAGTGTGGATTCAGCCATAGAAAATCCCCCACGCACAACACCAGGAACCCAGACATCCTGCATACACATGCCCACTCAGCTCTAATACACAGGCCAGGAGACCTACAGGAGGGATGAAACGAGAGGCTGCTGGGCTCCAGGCCACTGACACCAATCCCAGGTGCTGCGGGTCCCTTATCATGGGGGCTCCACAAGCTCGGGCAAGCGGTGTCCCCAGACACTGTGAACCATCATCACAGGGACTCCACAAGCTTGGGCACACCACATCCCCAGCCACTGAGGGTCCCCCATCAGGGGGCCTCCACCATCAGGGGACTCCATGAGCTCGGACAAACCATGCCCAAGATGCTGCGGGGCTCCCGCATGCCTCCGCGTGCTCTGTCCACTCTGTAGAATCTTTCACATACAGATCTGGAATGAAGGGCTACGTGTCCACATCACAGCACTGCTCAGCTTTTGGTCGGCAGCCTCTTTCTTCCTACAGAGCCGCCTGTGCCTTGGTGAGGACGTGTTGCTTAACGACAAGGCTCCTCTCGGTGTGAGCAGCATGCCGCACCCCAGCTGCAGAGCGGTGGGGCAGGCACCCGTCTCTGGATGCCTGGGGAGCTCTGTGGAGGCAGTCACAACAGCTCCTGAGGCCTGGGGACCCTGGGGTGCCCCGAGAAGTGGGTCATTCCAGGGGAGCTCAATCGCTGCCTTCTCCAACTATATATCCTGAGCCTGATTTTGTTTAAACTCCAAAGTAAACATGTTTGCAAAACAGGATTAAACACACAGCAGGGCCCTTGGTGGGACAGACTATAACTGTGCATTTTGGGGGCTGGAGAAGTAGTATTGGGGTGCTTGTGACTCCGTGGGGACACACCAAACTCGAGTGAAGAAATCACTCGAGGTTTGCAATCCAAGAGTGCCTGCCACCTTTTGTTCAGACACCTGCAGAAAACCCTAGAGCCACACTGCACACAGGGGCTCGTCTCCTCTGCCCCAGCTCCTCCGTGCCCCCAGGGGCAAGGAAGTCAGCCAGGAATAGAGGTCAGGGCCTGATGGGAGCCCTGGCTATACACAGATTAACAAAGCCTGGATATTGATCCAAATGGCTGTCCAGGGTCTGGGCTAAAGGCAGAGACCCTCTGAGGGAGGAGGAAGGGTGGAAAGCCAGGCAGGAGAGAGGGCAGCCAGAGGGTCTTCGCAGGCCTGCAGCACATCCCCTCCACATCCAAGGGTGAGTCAGGGCCACTCCGCCAGTCCCCGCCCACAGAGGGGAGCAGCCACAGGCATGGCAGGCCATGCTAGAGCAGGACCTGGGGTTCGCAAGCCTTGTCCCAACTCAGCCACCACTGTTGTCATGTGAATCATCCCGTCAGAGCCTCCCCTCATGCGTGAGGGGGCCAGGTCGTTAGCGGAATAACCGAGTCGGGAGGACAGGGTCACCAGGAAGGGAGCTGGTGCCCACAGGCCAGAGCACCTGTGAGCTGGCTCTGCCCACCTCCTGCATGTGGGGACAGAGCTCGGGACCCCACCTATGAAAAAGGGACCCTCAACAGACACCATCTGCCAGGCCCTGACAGTGGACTTCCCAGATTCTGTAACTGAGTCCACAAACTCCAGGGTCCTTGAGTCCCCAGTCAGAGGTATCAGCTGTACCCTGCACGTGAATTGAGCCAGCCTTTGATCACCTGTTGGACTGAGCCACTCAGCCTCTGAGTTGCCCACAATCTCAGCTGCCAAGGCTACGCACCTGCTCTGGGCAATGACCCACTGTGAGGCCAGCTGGGTGTGAAGCGATCACAGCCCCTCGCCCCCAAGGGGAGGCATGGCCACAGCTGCACAGTGCACCCCAGGGGCTCCAGCCCCTTGAGGAGAGCAGCTGCTGGCTTGAATGGGAAGAGGCCGTGACCAGGGCTGTGTCTGCTGCAGTTCTGAGACTTGTCACATATGGTCCAAAAACAACAGCTTCTCTTCCCACCAGGACTGAAGGTCGCCCTGAGGGTGGCTGGACAAAGCCCAGCTCTGAGGGCACAGGGCAGAGACAGGTGTGGCTGACCTCACCTGCCCAGCCTTCCCCTGGAAGCTGAGCATTGCATTCGGATCCTTGATGGCCGGGAAATGGCTGGAAACACACAGGCAGACTGCTCCGTATGCGGACTTGGACACTGGGTAGACCAAGAAGCCGAGACTGTTCTCAGCCAGGGCGGCGTGGGGCGGGAGCAGAGGGATGAGAGCAGGAGGAGGCAGAGTCCCAGGAAGGGGCGCTCATGGAGTGACAGGTGACAGACACAGGGCTCTGTTCCCACCAAGAACTGCTAACAAAGACAAGCAAATGCTGGTACTTGAATGCCAGGCCCTCCACACACAGCGACCACAATGACAGCCCTTGGGACAGGTGTTGCTGTCACACTGTGAAATGTCACAGTTGGGTTTAAATTCCCCACCTTGCTACACGCTTTCAACTTGTCTCTTGTTGTCTGCCCTGCCCTCTTCCCTGGATTGGCCGAGTGTTTTTACTCCAGTTCACCTTCTTTGTTGTCTCTTTAGACAACCAACCTCACTTGGTTTTCATTTTTCAGTGGTTGCCTAGTGGTTTACAATTCACAAATAAAACAGCATAGACCAGCATGAAGTAGGTTTCTTTAAAAAAAAAAAAAGATCTATTTACTTATTTGAAAAGCAATGAAACAGAGAGGAGAGAGAAATAGAGACAGGGAAAGCTGAAGAGGGAGAAGCTCCCATTGGCTCGTTTACCCCCTTGAGGCCCACAAGCACAGCAAAGCCTCAGGCCACCCAACCTTAGGATCTAGAAACTCCCTCTGACTCTCCCACATGGGTGGCAGGCACCCAGGCACGTGGACCATCCTCCACTACTTTCCCAGCAACATCAGTGGGAAACTGAGTCAGAAGTGGAGTCTTGATTTGAACCAGAACTCAACACAGGATGTCAGCTTTGCAAGTTGCAGCTTGCAAACCAGCTAAGCCACAAAGCCATTCAGCAGGATTCTATCAACCCACATACACTGCAAGGACCTGAAAAGAGCAGATTCGGGTCTCCTAGTCCACGTCCAGCCAGCCCCCACCGACATGCCTGGGAAAGCAGTGTAGGATGCTACCCTTGTGGGAAGTGGCCCCTGGCTTCAGCCTGGCCCAGCACTGACCACTGAGGTCCTTTCGGGAGGGAACCAGCGGATGAAAGATTTCCGTGGGAGTCCCTCCTCTCTCTGTGAACTCTGCCTTTCAAGTAAAATGAAAATAAATCTTAAAACAAAACCCAGGGCGCTCACTCCCCCGCGCTGGGCGTGCATCCTTGTTTTCAGACGTTGCTTCTTCCTGCTGTAGGCTGCCACCATCTCATGTCATTATTGTTACATGCTATCATTTCAATGTCTTGGAGGTTTTGTTTTGCCCTCACCTCAGTAAGCTTCAGAATGTCCCATTCCTTCACACGGATCTGGGTTTCCAGCCGGTACCATCTTCTGCCTACAGCAGCTGGGATAGCGTTGCTTGTAGCAGGGCTGTAAGGGGAATGAATTCTTTGAGCTGTTGAACTGCTGAAAGGCTCTGTTTCAGTTTCCTCTGAGAGGTGTTTTTCCCGGGTGTAGAATTCTGGATTGACAATCATTGCATGCCACAGAATCCCTCCCATGTCTGTGGCTTCGCTGCCCCGGGCAGGAGCTGACAGGAGCCTGCATTGGGCTCACCTTCTTCGTGCCCACACCTCGGGCTGTGCTTCCTCTGGACACGCCCAGTTTTCTGTGGTCTCTGGTGGGGCTCCGTGAGTATGGCTGCCCTCGGAGTCCGTTGCAGTCGCCGCATGTCTGGGTCCACTGTGGTCATTCACACATGCGTTCAGCGTGGCTTCTTCACATGTCTTTTCTCTTGCCCTGTGCACCTGCTTCAGGAACTCCAGGCCCACATCAAGCTCATTTCCTGACCCTGCCTTCTTCATCTGTTCCTCCTCCTGTCTCCTGCCTGGTGGTTTCCACTGCTGACTTCCAGGAATTCTTCAGCTTTCTTTCTACAGAATCCAACCCACTGGGAGCCCGTCCAATGGCTTTGCTGTCTCCTAGATCATGTCTTTTACTCTAGAAGTTGCAGTTGGATCTGGATCCTTGGCAGCACAGCTTTCATGCACCTGTCATTTCTGTGTTGCCATCTAGTGATTGGATTTTCCTCCCAGTGTTGGATTGGCTGCCAGTTCCTTTGCAGGCCCACTGACTTTGGGCTCGTGATTACCGCTCTTGCGGAAATACCACTGGGCTTCATTCCAGGGTGCAGACCCGCCCCCTCTGAAGGCTTCGTTTCAAGCTTTGTAAAATGAGACAGTGCGCACTGCTCATGCTGTTCTCTCCTGGGTTCCCTGCCCAGCGACCCATGACATGACATGACCTCCCAAGTTGCTGGTGGGGACAGCAGATATGCCTGCTCCTGGGGCAGCTCAGACAGCATCCTTCCTGTGCCTCCTGGGCAGTTCCCCACCCACAAGTGGTTCTGCTCCCTGCACACATGCACAGAGCAACATGGCTGAAGGCCCCAGAGTGTGCTGGCTCTGCCGTCTCCTCTCCAGCACCTCCCTACACTGCCAGCTCCTTCTGCTCACTTCTAAAACAGCCTCAGGCTCAGCCTGGCTTCTCTCTCCCTGAGCTGTGGCCTAGCTCTCGACCGTGAGGCCTCGCTTGTCCCTGAGCCCCTTTTGGGGGTGCCACCTGCTTCCTTGTAAAGAGCAGTTGGGACGTGTGGCCAGCACTGTGCTGAGCCACACAGGTCATTAGCAGGTGTGGATGTCCTTGGCCCGCTCCTGCCACTCCCTCCCTCAGCATGGTTCCCTCGTTACTAACTCACCAAGTATCCCACAGTCGTCACACCAAGACTGAGTTAGAGCAGCCAGCAGGAGCTGCAATCTGGCCATCACAGTCAAGCTGGGGGCACGTTCCGAAGGAAGCTCCTGCTAACGGGGGGTCTTGGGAAGACCACCCTGGGCCAGGACCACGTGCATGACCAGTCTGTAGGGGACAGCTTGTCCTACACGGTGACTGCTCAAGCCTCATCCACGAACAGCTATGGGTTTATAATTAGCCATTTCCACTTGAAACCAAAGAGCCTGATCATGATTCAGCAGTGAGTTTAGGAAGGGGAGGTGAAGGCAGGATCAGATCTATTACGGGAATGCAGCAGACAGCTCCTGGAGATGAAAACAATGAGCGCTAATGGATAGACATGTTTAATGTTTCAATCACCGGTAAAATTAATCCCGTTTAATATTAATAGACATGACGTACATCTCAGGGGCTGTTAATCTGCTATCTCTCCGCTCCATCTGATGTAAAAATAGCTTCCAGTGATAAGGCAGGTGGGCACAGAGACGCAGATGGTGGGAGTGGGGAGGTAGGGGGCAGGGACTATGGATGGCGGGGAGCAGGGAGGGAGGGATGGCGGAGTAATGACCGGGCAGATGGCGCGGGACACAGAGCCAGCTTTCCAAACTTCACCCTCAGGTTCACGCTCCTTAGGCAGAAAGTCCTGGGTGCTCTTTGTGCCCCGGGGACCGTGAGAAGCCGCTCAGCCCTGTTCTTCCTCACCAGGCCTTGGTGGCACTGGAATCCCACTGCCAGGTGACAGCACAGCGGGCTGAGAAGCAGAGACAAAGCACCCAGGCCTGCACAAGGCCAGGCTGGGTTGGGTAGCTGGATATATGGCTGAGTGGGGAAAGGGGTGGATGAGTGAACAGGCAGGTGGATGGGTGAATGGGTCCCCCAGAGCTGGCTATATTGTGGCCTTCCCTCAAGTCTGCATCACCTTCCGACCACAGGATTGAGGGTCAGTGCTAAGACAAGGATGGAGACATCTGGAGACCCATTCCCAGAGCAGGGCCAGTGTCCTGAATTCAAACCGTGCCACCTGTGCCTTGCACACACCATGCTGGCACCCAGCCCAGCCCTGAGGGGTGTCATCGACATGCTTCTCCTGAAGCGAGAATGGACACTGCCCCCAGAGACGGAGATACCAACAGGGCACCAGGGTTCGGGACCTTCCGTGGTGGGTGCCACATCCAACCTCACCCCGTCACCAAGAAGGTCGCATCTCCTCTCTGGCCCTCACTGTCCTCTGTGAGGTGAGGGAGGCTGGACTCACCTCAGGGGGTCACGGGGCATAAGCAGGTGTGCAGACCAAGAGAGGGAGCGGCCCTGGAACCCGCGTAAGAAACAGCTCCCCGCCCCCACCCGTTCCCTCACTTATCTGTCTTCCCTTCGCCATGCGCTCGTCAGACCCTACGGACATCCTTCAGAGCCACACAGGAGCCCTGTGAGGGAGTCGGAGAGTGAGGCCAGCAGTCTGAGCTCCCCACCTTGAAAACAAAACTCATGAGGCCAGAGGAACCTGGACACAGGCCTGCAGCCAGGAAGGCTGTCTGGAGAGATGGTTCCCTCAGAGGAGCAGAAAGAAACCAGATGAAGGGAACGAGCACCAGTGCCCCAGAGGTCTGAGGAAGTGGGGTCAGCCTCAGCGCCGTGGACCCATGCCAGGCTCCTGGGGCCTGGCCCGTCTGTGGCAGTCATGCCGCTCCCAGCACAGCAGGCACCATCTTGAGCTCCCAGAGTGTCTTGTCCTCTACCATCCTGACAGGTTGAATCTTGCCAAGGTTACAGAGCAGGGGCTGTGCAGCTGTGAGCTGATGGACAGTGAGCTGGTCAGTCCCGATGCGTGTGCCCTGGGGCAGCCGATGAGTCTGAGGAAGGCTGTGGATGCAGTGCTTCCTTGTCCAATCCTTCTGCTTGCGGTTCCTACGCTGTCCTCGGCTAGAGCCAGGGCCACAGGAGACAGGCAGCTCCCGGGATGCAAGGAAGTGCGAAGCCCTTGCAAATGGAGCGCCTGCTGGGAAGATGCACACAGCCTGCCCAGGATGCACACCTCCCACTGTGCATGCCTGACACATGTGTGTGCTGTGCCCTCCCAGGATGCACACCTCCCACTGGGCATGCCTGACACACGTGTGTTCTGTGCCCTCCCAGGATGCACACCTCCCACTGGGCATGCCTGGCACACGTGTGTGCTGTGCCCTCCCAGGATGCACACCTCCCATTGTGCATGCCTGGCACACGTGTGTGTTGTGCCCTCCCAGGACGCACACCTCCCACTGTGCATGCCTGGCACACGTGTGTGCTATGCCCTCCCAGGACACACACCTCCCCCTGTGCACTGCCTAGCGTGTGTGTTGGTCCTCTGTGCTTTGTGACAAACCAGCACATAGTCGGTGATGACAGCAACACTGGTTTGTGGTTGCACAGATCCCATGGTCCAGGGGTGGGCTGCTGTTCCCACACTGTGGTGGCCAGTTTCCCCCAGCCCTACAGAAGCCGCGCTCCCTGCAGCCCCACTCACTGCCTTCTCCCTGACTACTGGGCCCCTTGTCAAGGGGCTTGCCTGCTTAGGCCAGGCCCACCAAGGACACTCCCCTTCTGGACAGAGAGAAATCAACACACAGCATGCCCAGTCACGCCCCCCATAGGCTGCCCCTTGCTGCACAGTCACCCAGGCACAGAGGGCACCATCAGGGTGAACATCACCTGCGCCAGGTGGAGCTCCCAGGACATCCTCACAGCCTAGACACGGCTCCTGTTCTCCCCTGCCCTGGTAGGTACCACCCTGGCACAGGGGCTCCATGGGCAAGCAGCTTGGGCACCCTGGTGTTGTGTCTATGCCTTGACTATGTGCGGTCACAGATGAGCTATATAACATCTCCGTGCCTCAGTCTGCTCATGTGTGAGGCAGGCGAATGAACACTACCCTCAACACATGGCTTTGAGGCATTGCCAATGAAAGCTTGTGCTGGCTCAGTACCATGCCCAGGGCATAGGGTTGGCTGATGATGCTGCCGCTGGGACCTGCACCAGACTCCTCTCCACGCAGGAAGATCACTCAGCCTGGACCGACCCTCCTTTCCCGTCTGTAGCACCCTCCCCCATCCCGGGATCTGACAGAGAGAGAACAATTAGCCTGCGGTAATAGAAACTTCTTGCCGCAGGCCTGGCTGTCAGAGGGATTTATGAACTCCACGGAAGCCCGTACTGCTAGCAGACAGCTTGTCAGGGAACCACTTCCCAGGTAAGAGGCAAACAGTGCATCTGTCATTGTCACAGCCGCCCTGTGGCAAGACGCTCCAGTGCCTGTCCCCTCCTGCAGCTCCCAGGCTTCCAGTGAGACACAAGCTCTGCATTATCAAGGTGTTTTGGAAAAAAAAAAAGATAATAAACCTGGTCGTTTATGGCAGAGCTCCACCATCAAACACCAACTCCTGCCAGACCGTGTCGGCGTCGGGTCCCTAGTGCAGCATCTGGGAGTGCGTCGTTTGCTCTCTTCCTTCACTTAAACAAAGACCCTTTATGCAAATAACATATAAAAGTTTTATAGCAACCTGTCCTGTCTGCATTTACCCCCAGCCCACAGCACAGAAGCCTCACAGGGCAGGGTGGGGCTGGTGGCTAAGAGGTCATTTTCTGGACTTGGTCCAGCCAGGGCCTTTGTTTGTCCCTCCCCCACAGGCCTGCCTTTCCAGCTGTGCTATCTACTGGTCTCACGGCCCTCTGTCAGCCCTCTTGTCACTGTCCTCCCTCACAAACAGTGTTGGGCCTGGGCAGGTGTTCCTGCTTCCAACTGTCCCTCATGAAGTAAAAAACAACAGCCCCTTCCTGAGGCGATGGAGACACAGCACCTTCTTGGGGTGATGGAGACACAGTCCCTTCCTGGGGCGATGGAGACATCCCCTTCCTGGGGTGATGGAGACACAGCCCCTTCCTGGGGCGATGGAGACATCCCCTTCCTGGGGTGATGGAGACACAGCCCCTTCCTGGGGTGATGGAGACATACCTTCCTGGGTGATGGAGACACAGCCCCTCCCTGGGTGATGGAGACACAGCCCCTTCCTGGATGATGGAGACATCCCTTCCTGAGGAAATGGAGACACAGCCCCTTCAGGGGGTGATGGAGACACAGCCCCTTGGTCCCTCTGTGCTCATGGGAAGGAAGCAGAAAGCAGCAGCACCTGCTTGCCAGTGACATTTGCTGAGACAAAGGGCAGCACACTCTGAGAACCATCTGGGGGCCCTGCTCTCAGCTGCAGCCCACTCCCACACCCTGCCAAGTTGTGTGCACCCAGCCTGTGCAGTGTTCCCTATTCCTTCTGATGTGTGCCATCTTCCTGATTGCCTCTGCCAGCCAGTGCCTCATGCCAGCAGTGTCTGGAGGCTGTAGCTCTACCCCAGACTTGCTGGGACACAATCTGCTCTTTCCCGGGAAGCCAGCATTGGTGCCCACATTCAAGCTGCACTGCTCAGAGGGATCCACAGGCTCCTCCTCTCACCCCAGCTCCCCTGGGACTATACTGCACTTCCTTCCTCCCCTCAGGTGGCAGGCAGGACCCACAGCTACCTCCCCTGTGTGTACCACTGGTCAGTAGAGGGGACCGGGAGTCAAGCCTGGTCCTCTGACTTGCCTTGCCCAAGATCAAGGACCCAGTGTGGTTGAGCCACAGTCTCCCTGACTGCGCAGGGTGCCAGCCAGGTACACTCTGATGTGGCAGGTACTGCAGCCTTGTTCCCTGCTCAGGCCAAGACTTCTCACCTGTTTAGAGTTACGGGCATGTGGGCTCGTGCCCCCAGGGTGTCCAGCAGTGCTGATGGAGGGTGCCCAAGTCCTCTGTGTGAGAATTCAGCCTCTGGAGAAGCCAGGCAGCTGACAGTGAAGGTCACATCAGGGGAGCAGGGCGTCACCCACAGGTCCTGCTGATGGACAGCACAGCTCAGGGGGATGATTCAGCCTGGGCCTCTGCCCCGATGGGGACAGGCTTAGGAGGGGGCAGAGGACATGTGCATGGGGACGGGCAGATGCATGGGGACGGGCAGGTGTGGTTGTCCACAGGGAGCTGCCGGTGCTGGAGAGGGGAGGCCTGAGCCGCTGCTTTTGAGACTCGCAGGCCACAAGTCCACAGCCCCAGCAGAAGCACAAGAGGAGCTCGGTCAGGCCTGAGCTCTGCCAGACAGGAAGTGGGCTGGGACATCTGTCAATCCCCAGGGACAGGACTGCAGGGACAGGCAAGGCTTTGCACGGCCTTGGGAGCCCAATCAAACATTCCCCAGCCAGTGGTAGAATGGGACCCTCCAAACATCTATCAGGTGGGGACCTGGTTCACAGGTGACTGGGGTACTGTGTGGGTCCCATGTGGGGCAGGGGCCAGCAGACCTGGTCCTTCAGCTAGCAGAACCTGAACAAGAGGGACCAGGTCAGACCTTAGCTGACAGGTGCTGTGTCTCCTGCAGCCTCGAGACCCTGCCCCAGCCCTTCTGCAGGAGTGCAGTTCCAGGGAGTTCCTGGCAAATGGGCTGGGAGATGGGATGGTCCCTGTGTATCTATATTTGGCAACACAGCATTTACTGATTAAAAATAGAACTAAGGATATCTTTGCTCCCCAATGAAAGACAATGCATCGCAGCCCACTGTGGCAAATTGTCCGTGGTCTGTAGCAGTTTCAATTCCAGGGAGTTTTTCAGACCATTGCTAAGAATAGAGCTGCTCCCGGGTCCACACAGAGGACACAAAACATGCTCTGCCCATTAAAGTAAGACTTGAAAGGGTCTCCCCATGTTGGCAGCAACAGGGAGGCACTGGCATGATACTCTGAGGGGCTGCTGTGTCCCAGCATGCAGGTTGTCCATGCAGAGCCCTTCCTGTTCCGAATTCCCACGGACGCCATCACCAGCCCAAGATGCCACTGGACCCCTTGGGTGAACGGGCCAGGGCACATCTTACAGGCTCCAGCTGTCAAGCCACCGAGTACCATGAGAGCCAGTCCTCCAGGAACAAGGCACCCTCAAGCAGGAAGCATACCTCCAATGGATTAAAGCAGAACAGGGAGGACCATGGAAGACTGTACCCTGAAAGCCCATGACACCAGATCAAATGAGAGATGACAAGTGTAGGTGGGTGGGCCGCCATACTGCACACGGCAGAGTCTCACATACCCCAGACTCCCCTAAGACATGCGAGGAGCCCAGGGAAAGCTTAGCTGGAGTGAGTGTGCATGTGAGGGTGTGTGTGCTTGTGTGAGGGCTCTGTATGCACCTGTGTGCACACATATGTGTCCTGCCAGTGTGTGGAGGTTGGCACATGTATGCTCATTCACGTGTACTCCTGTCGGTGTGTAAGATCTGCACGTTATATGTTGTATGTGCTCCTGTCTGTGTCCACACACAGGGTTATGACAGCTAGGATGTGTTCACAGGTGTGCACGTGTATGACAGCCAGTAACGTGTGCTCACCTGAGTTAGAGTGTCTGCATGTGTATATTCATGAGTGTATGGAACTTTGTGTGTGCTCACAGGATGGTATGAGTGTAAGGGTGTCTGTAAGGCATGTGTGTGGACATGTGTGTATTCATGTGTGTGATCGAAGGTATCTACAGGACTGAAGCTGTAGCCTGAAACCAATGACCCCAAAGACCATTGGGGTTAGGGGCAGAGGGCAGGGAAGACAGCTGAGCCCCAAGCCCCGCCAGCCACTGCTCCCCCATAATTAGTGACCATCTGTCCTCACCTGTCCTCATGCATAACCCAGGGCTGAGCTGTGGCTGCTGTCACCCAACAGACACAGTGGGCCTCCCCACTCCCCCAAACCCTGAGGAAATTCACTGCTCCTGCTGACCAGGGTGGACAGCTGGGTCTCAGGCACACCCAGAGAGGTCCTTCTGCAATCTCCCTGTGGGTGCTGGCAGAGGGGTGTAGGGCATGGCCATGAGATGGAGGCCAGTGAGTCCAGACCAGGGCAGGCAGCATCCTGGAGAGCCCAACACTCTCAAGGCAGAAGCTGAGCATCCAAGGACCCCAACCCCATCTGCTCTGGCAGTGATCCCTGCACACCTGGAGCCCATAGGGTATGGGGAGGGCCGGGGGCTGCCAGGTCTGGCCCCAGGGTTCCAGCCCCAGCTCTGCCAGGTCCCCATGTTCGCTGCCAGGGATCCCAGCCCTGCCAGGGCCCCACATACACTGCCAGCAAAGTTCCTCCTGGGCCCCTTATAGGAAGACCTAGGGAGACACAACCCACAGACTCGCCTGGCAGCTGTATCTTCTGTCCCCGAGTGCCCAGCAGGGACACGCACACGCATCCCCACCATGGTCCCTTGCTCTTCCCTCTTTGGCTTTGGCAGATCTTACCCTGCAGCAAGGACCCCAGCCTCCACCCCACCCCAGGAAAGGTGGCTTCAGGTCATCCATGACCCTGAGGCAGGAATGTGAGCCCTAGGCATGGAGCGGATGAAGAAGGACAGTGCAGTCAAAAGGTGAGCCTGGCACGTACAGACACCCCACCCTGCACGGCGCCTCCTCGAAGGATCACTTGGCGGAATCCCACATAGCCACGTGTACCCACAGCCCTGGGAGAGAGCCTGGGAGTCTGCCCCTTCCACACCAAGCTGATGTTGCCCAGGGGCAAGGAGGTAGAGGACCTGAATGGCCAGGCCACCCAGGTGCTATTCCTCTCTTTAAGCCCCTGCCCTGGGAAGAATTTGATAAACAGTGAGTGCTCAATAAATGTGTGAGCTGGAAAAAAAGATGTGTGTCTGTGGCTAGAGAAGACAGATACTGGCCACAGGAGGGACACTCAAAGCTGGGCCCACAAGGATGCCAGTCCCCTGTGGTATGGCCCCAGTGAGTGTGGCCCTGGTGTGACCTCGGTGAGCATGACCGTGGCAAGTGTGGCCCCAGTGAGTGTGACCCCCCGTGAGTGTGGCCCCGGTGAGTATGACCTGGCAAGTGTGGCCCCAGCAAGTATGGCTCCCGTTAGTGTGGCCCGGTGAGTGTGGTTCCTGTGAGTGTGACCCCTCCAGTGAGTATGACCCCCAGTGAATGTGGCCAGTGAGTGTGGCCAGTGAGTGTGGCCCAGCGAATGTGACCTCCCAGTGAGTGTGACCTCCCAGTGAGGGTGGCCCTCTTAAGTGTAACCTGGCAAATGTGTCCCGCAGAACCCTCCTTCCTTCAAGTCTCTGTTGCTGACAAAATGACCACCCCGTCCACATGGCAGGTGGCTGCTGTGGCCCCTCTGAGTGTGAGCCCCGAGAGGCCATTCACCACCCTGCTCAGCTAGCCAGGAGGGTGGGGCTGAGCACCTGCCCGGCCCCATCTTCAGGTGTACCAGCGGCTTCCCCTGCCCTCATGCTGCCCGGAGCCTGGCTGCCTCGCAAGCAAGGATGGGCTTTGTTTCACTTGGCTGTTCCTGGAGCATTCTCACTCTCCCAAGAGCCCTGGTCACATAGCTACTAACAGCCTAGACTGGACCCGAGATGCTATGGAATCTCTTATAAAGTTATCAGAAACTATGTGTGCAAGTGTGCCCATGCATGCGTGCTCACACACACACACACACGGGCACAACCAGGGAATTGGGGTCACACTGACACAATTTAGTTTTTCTGCTCTTCTGAGAAATGGTCAGTGAAATCGAAAGCCTGCTATCAACTGGCACTTCTGAGAGGCAGGAAGCAAAGGGGAACATGCAGCTTCCCAGATGCCAGCCCAGTGTCCCTGGCCCCTGGCACTGGCAGACTCACACTTCCCTGGACCCCACCGGCCCAGCATCCCTGGCGTTGGCAGATTCACTTTGAGCTAGCTGCTTCGCATTCCACACTGCCTTTGCCAGCTGGGTGAAGTCTCAGTCCATATTTTAAAATAAAAGAAGAAAGTCCCCGTGTAATTTAGTGCTGGTGATTTGTCACCCACTCTTGAAAACAGATGCGTGTGGCAGCGAAGGCCAACCAGATGGGCTGGGAGGGGAGAGATCTATACTGCCCGGCACTCAGTGATGCTCCAGGACGGGTGATTGCTGTGAAAACAATAAATTACCCATTGATTAATTGTGCTTTTAGGGCTTCCTGGAGTATTTTTCATGCAGACAGCTGTGTACACACTAACAGGGGATTGCAATAGCGAGGGGTGTGAGGACCTGCCGACCCCCTCTGCGCCAGCCAGCAGTGAGAGTCACAGCTTCCCGTCCTCAGGACCCTCCGAGCTCTGCGCCTGCGCGCACACAGTCCCCATCCAGAGAGGCAAGCTTGAAGGCACACTGCTGAGAATCCACCTGTCCCAATGGACTTCGGGGCTGACCAGAACAAAGTGCCACTCATGCCCAAAAGGCTGAGCGGGGTCTTAGTGCCTGATCACCAGCCGCATGCCCTCATCTTCCCAGATGCCCCAGGAACGTGGGATCGAGGACATCCAGAGAAACATTGCTTCATCACTCCTAATCCCGGAAAGCCACTGAATGTTCTTCAACAGGTAAGCAGAGGGACAGAGCAAGGGGTGTCTACCTTGCAAAGGACTTGGCAGGGACACTGAGCAGCGAGCTGTCAGCCTGTGCAAAGACAGAGGAAATCTCACTGACTTTCGCTAAATCAAAGAAGTCATTAAAAGGGTACGCACCATGTGACCCAAGGCTACGCCACTCCGATTAAAGGAGCACGCACCATGTGACACTTGGTACCACGCTTTGGAAGTGGGAAGCATGGAGGTGCTTGCCAGGGTTGAAGAGGTGAGCAGTGCTTAGCCTGGAGAACTTGAAACTGGGTCAACACAGGGCCCAGAGCATTTGCCAAGGCTCTTACAATCCTGCCACAGAAAGAGCAAGGCTGATGCATGCGAATGAAAATTAAAAAAAAAAAAAAGCAGTTTAGAGGTGAGTGGAGTCCACAGTGGCATAGAATCTGTGACAAAAGACTCCCTCACATCTCCCCACTGAAGGGGATGGGGCAAGAGGGGAGGATTCACCATTGACTTAGGTAAGAGTCAAACACTGTTCAACTAAAGCCAGAGGAACCACACGTGAGCACTCTAGCTGTTCCTCACTGCCGTCAGGGGCCAGTCGACAATTTGGAAGCCACTAAGCCTGCAAGCAGAGATGGAGGACAGAGGGACCCAGATGACAAAGGAGCAAAGGAGGCCAGGGAAGCCCTGTGCAGACCTCAAGACAAGTTCCTGTTTGGCTTACACTGATACTGATAGAGAGTTGGATGCACAGGTGGGTGGGACGGGGATGGCTGAGACCCATAGGGAGGTGGACACGCGGGTTGCCCTATGCACTGCAAACATCTCTGTCTTTAGCCCCAGGCTGGCAGAGAGGCGGGACACCGCAGAAGCAATGAGCATGCACAGCAATCAGCTCTTGGTTTCTAAATACCACGCACCACTCACTCCAAAGCACCAGGACTCGCCACAGAAGTGCATGCTGCTGCTGTGGGGACAGCAGGTGCCTGTGACACTACAGAGCAGTCAATAGCATGAAATGTCTGAGAAAAGCCAAGTGATAGAGACATGGGAGCCAGCTGCTAAAAGAACTCCCAGTGGCCCAATAATGTGAGCCACACAATAAATACCACCCAACATTACAGCAACAACAAAGCCCTGTCATCCCAAGCTGATAAATGCATAACTGAATAACCGGGTAAGAACAGACAAACCTCCCAGAGTCCCAAACATGGCGCCTATCAGGAGGTGGCGAGCACTGGGTCTCTCCTGTGCTTAGTGATCCCTGCCAAGGTGTGCAGCACTGGGGGGTAGGGTCCAGAGGAGACCCTGGCCCACACCAGCAGGGGTGCTGCACACAGCAGGTGTTCAGTAGGGAGCTGCACGCTCTTGGTCCTCCTCCCAAGGACCCACAGTTCCCATCTAGGCAGCAGGAAAAGCCCAGAGGAGTCCACAGCGAAGAAAGATCCCCAGCCAAGAGGAGCCAACAGCAACCAGGTGGCCACACCCAGTGTGCTGTCCTGGGTGGGAGACTGGAGAACTAGAGGGGAAAATGGGCACAATCCTGATGAAGTGTGCAGTGCAGGGGCGGTGTTGCAGCAGTCCTGCCTCACTGTTTCTACACCACCAGGTACAACGTCAGAGTGGGGAGCTGTGTGGGAGAGCCTTCGGGCCTGTGACACTGTACAACTACACCACGTACAATGTCAGAGCAGAGCAACTGTGGGAGAGCCTGTGGGCCTGTGACACTGTACAACTACACCAGGTACAACGTCAGAGTGGGGAGCTGTGGGAGAGCCTGTGGGCCTGTGACACTGTACAACTACACCAGGTACAACGTCAGAGTGGGGAGCTGTGTGGGAGAGCCTACGGGCCTGTGACACTGTACAACTACACCAGGTACAACGTCAGAGTGGGGAGCTGTGTGGGAGAGCCTACGGGCCTGTGACACTGTACAACTACACCAGGTACAACGTCAGAGTGGGGAGCTGTGGGAGAACCTACGGGCCTGTGACACTGTACAACTACACCAGGTACAACGTCAGAGTAGGGAGCTGTGGGAGAGCCTACGGGCCTGTGACACTGTACAACTACACCACGTACAACGTCAGAGCGGGGAGCTGTGGGAGAACCTACGGGCCTGTGACACTGTACAACTACACCACGTACAATGTCAGAGCGGAGCAACTGTGGGAGAGCCTGTGGGCCTGTGACACTGTACAACTACACCAGGTACAACGTCAGAGTGGGGAGCTGTGTGGGAGAGCCCACAGGCCTGTGACACTGTACAACTACACCAGGTACAACGTCAGAGTGGGGAGCTGTGGGAGAACCTACGGGTCTGTGACACTGTACAACTACACCACGTACAACATCAGAGTGGGGAGCTGTGGGAGAACCTACGGGCCTGTGACACTGTACAACTACACCAGGTACAACGTCAGAGTGGGGAGCTGTGGGAGAACCTACGGGCCTATGACACTGTGTACAACCACTCTGTGACCCTGAACTTAGAGGTCTCTTTGAAGGCACACACACACACGTGAGTGGCTTTTACATACTGTGACTAATCTATGCCTGGATCACAGTACTTTCATGTACTAATGAGGACTCTAAATCCCATTGGTCAGGCATTTTTGAAGTACCCTTGTTGTGGAAAACATGGCTAGCTAGGGGAGGACCTTAGTTCTGCCAGCGTGTTGCCAACACGTACAGGACAGCGTGGTCAATAAGTGACAGCAGGACCAAGATGGTCCTGCTGGCTCCAGCCCACACACACCTGCCAACTGGGGCCCATCGCTCAGCCCCAGCCCAGGGTTCCTGACTGCCCAGTGGGCGGCAGGGACTGGTAACTCCAAGGGAGCAACGTTTGGACAGTAACAGCCAGTCCACTGGTAGCCTGGTCGAGCCCAGAGGACATGTCCAGGCTTCCTCCTCTTTCTGCATAAAGTTACTCCTCCTCTCCGTTCACCACAGACGCCCACCATGATCCCCGCCCCAGCGTCGTGAAGCACTGGCTGCAAATATCCAACATGGCTGCAGGATGTGCCCCCCCATGGCCTTGATGTCATTATGTCATCATAATAAAATCACCATACACACCCTCCATCCTGCAGCTGACACCAATGCATCTCCCAATATTTTCCAAGAACATGGAAGTGATGGCACGTGAGTGCCATCCCTCATCCCACCCTGTTGAATATTTAGTGTGGCTCTACCTAGAAAGAATCACCCCGACACCTCTGCTAGATACAATGGAGGAGAATCACCCTGTGTCGGGGCATTTCCGAGTGTGGATGCCTTTTTCACCATTAGAAGTTATTCTCTGGAGAAGGAATTATTTTTCATTTGGGGCCTACTGGCCTTTTTGGTTGTTTGTTCATGCATGAATTGGTTCCTGAATTTGCATTTTTGTTTGGCTCCAGATACATCTCTGGCCCTCCACCTGCAAACTCATTCATGCGTAGAGGGAAGAAGCCGCAGGAAGCCCAGCTGGGGGGCCCGGCTCACAATCCCCTCAACTTCCACAAGCACACCTGGCCACCCATTCAGGGCCCCCCGTTCTGCTGTGGGGTTGGTGCTGGTACCCCTCCTCATCCCTACATGGGAACTTAGTCCCCAAAGAGAGGAGATTAAGGGCAGAACCTACAGGAGTGAATCCAAGGGTGGTAGCAGCCTGGGAAGGGGCCGCAGGCATCCAGCTTGGCCCTGTGGTTATTAAGAGGGAAGCAGAAGTCAAAGACTTGGAAAGTGTGCAGCCTGACCACATGGAGGATGGCAGAATGTGCTCAGAGGAAGATGTCCCAGTGTGCCAAGCAAGAGCTCGAGAGATGACCATGCTGCAAGGAGGCGGGGCTGCTGAAGACATGAGGACAGAGGTGGTCCTCAGGCTGCAAGGAGGCGGGGCTGCTGAGGGCATGAGGACAGAGGTGGTTCTCGGGCTGCAAGGAGGCGGGGCTGCTGAGGGCATGAGGACAGAGGTGGTCCTCGGGCTGCAAGGAGGTGGGGCTGCTGAGGGCATGAGGACAGAGGTGGTCCTCAGGCCTCCTGAGGGCGTGGAGGGCGCCCAGAGAACTGGCTCAAGACTCCACTCCACGCGGGTTGGCATGGTGCTGTTCTGTTGCTCTACAGGACACACACACACACGTGATTATTCTGCAGGTGAGCAGATTATAGGAGCTGGGCTACCTGAAAACCTGCACCTACTCTCGATGAATGTCCCAGAGAGCTTCAGGGCCTAGCTGAGAGCTGGGAGACCCTGGTCAGAGCCCTGGGAATGTGGGAGGCACTGCTGAGGATCCCCTCTGACCTGGCAGCTCATGCAGCTGGGACCCCAGGCCAGGAGCGCCTCCAACACTGCCTACGGCATTGGGGACCCAGTCCCAGGCACCAGTGTATCAAGAAGCAAGACACAGATTCCAAGAGAACTGGCCAGAATCCTCACTTTCCCAGTTGGGTCTTGGCAGTGTCGGAGACCCGGCCCCTTTGCCTTCTTGCCACCCCCTTCCTGTACAGGAGGAGTGTCTGTTCTGTGCTCATTCCAGCTGCAAAAGCTCACGACATACTTGATTTCCCAGGCTCCCAGCGGGGAGCAAGAGACCTCTGAGTGGACCATACCCATGGCTCAGTCCTATCTGATTTGGCTGAGGATTTGGGCTTAGATTTTAAAGTTGATGTGGGAGCCAGCTAAGATATTGGGGACCACTGGAGCAGAATACATGCATTTCTTCTTGATTGGCATATGGTGATTTAGAGCTAGTTACAGGGTGCAGTGACATTCCAACATGTGTGTACAATGTCATGATTCATTGAGGGCTAAATGGCTTAGCAGTTATCTCAGACCTAAGTCATTCCTTCCTGTTGGCAACACCAAAATCCTGTGAGTTATTTTGGAGTGTTCAGCCAATTCTCACCAACCACCCTAATGCTACTATGCTATGGGACGGCTGCTGCACCCTGGACCCCCCACTGCACCCCCAGACCCTCAGAATGCTCTCTGACCCCCAAAACACCTGCAGCCCTGTGACAACAGCGTGTTCATGCCTGCTTTGAGGCCCACATGTTTGTGGGGCAAGATTAGCCATGACCAGTTCCTAAAATGCAGCAGGGACCTCACTTGGTCCCTCTGGCCACCCCCGGGAGGACCCAGTGACCCTCGCCCTCTGCTTCGGAGGGCACCATCCAAGAAGCAGAGACTGGACCATCCACAGACACCAGACTGGCCAGCAGCTTCTGGATACTGGGCCTTCAGCCTCCTGGGCTGCAGCAAAAAGACACCCGAGGTTTGTAAGTCACACAGTCTGAGACCTCTTACTGCAACCACATGCAGAACCTGAGACAGGTCCCTTATCCAGACCCGGGGGCGGACCTGAGGGTGGACCCGAGGGCGGACCCGAGGGACACCGCAGAGTGGGCCAGACTGCTCAGAGCAGCAGTGCTCACGGGGCCCAGCTCGCCTTGTTGCTCTTGCTGCTTCCAAGCAGGAAGATACACATTGAGAGCAAGGGCCATGCAGGGGAAAAGCCGAGGGACTCCAGGTCAAGACTGTGCCCACTCCTGGCTCTGACCCCGGGGCCCAGCCCCGGCATCTCCACCCACAGCCCAATAGTTTCTGGGCCTGGACAGGTGCCATGGTGTCCATCAGGCCCCACTGGCTACCCTGGAGCCATCTGATGGATTTCAGATAGTTTTCGTCAGTGATTGAAATTGTTTTGTTGTTTTCAACACATTTGCCCTTGAAAAGATAAGTCTTTATTTTCTAGATTTTTGTACTTAGGTCAGAACAAAAGGGTCTCCCCAAGAAGGGGAGGGTGTACTTTTTTGCACCTGCTGTTTGAGTTTATCCCATAATGAACTACTCCCCCACCATCCCAGGCATGAGCAGACACAGAGAGCCCGGCAGATTAGGCACAAGATCCTGAGCTAAGCAACAGAAGATATGCCCACATCCATCCTCAGCACCTTCACCTTGCTGGTGACTGTGGGCGGAGCCACCTGGAAGCACCCAGCAGGCTTGGCAGGGCCTTCTCCCTTCCAGGGAACCCAGGCTACCTCGGGGGAGGCTGTGAGACCTGGGAGTCAGCCTGGCTCTGCAGGGTCTTGCTCAGAGCCACAGCTTGCCACCAGCTCAGCCTCTATGGTCGCCATTTCTGAGACCTGCTGTGTGGCCTGCATGGGTCATCCTTACAGCCTCACAGCTGGCACAGGGCAGGCAGCCTGGCACCCCAGAATTACGGGAAATTGGGGGCCCTCCTTGCATAAAGAAGTGGGAGGAAACAAGAAGAGACTCAGCCCTACCTGGTGGGAGACAGGAACTCCTGGCCAGAGAGAGAGAGAAGGAGAGAGAGAGAGAGAGGAGGGAGGGAGGGAGGAGAGGAGGGAGGAGAGGAGGGAGGAAGGCAGGAAGGGAGGGAAAATGGGAGGTTGGTTGGTTGGTTGGTTGTAATGTAGAGCCCTCCCTTCTCCCTGGCTCTGCCCACACAGGCCGCTCCCCTCCCAGTCTGCTGAGCTGTGCACCTGCCTTGTGTTTGCCTGGAATCTGGGATCTGCACAATAGGCTCCGCCTTCCACATCAGGCTTGAACAGTAAACCCTGAAACCCATCCACAAGGAGGTCTTCAAAGACCCAGGATGGGATGTCTCTGCCAGCCAGGAGTAAGGTCGCACCTGCCCATTAGTGTCCGTGGAGACTATAAGTCACAGCCCAGCCCTCAGTACAAGGCACCCCCACACCCACTGGGACGAGTGGGGAAGCCAGACCTGAGGTGCGAGGTACCCCCACACCCACAGGGACAAGTGGGGAACCCAGACCCGAGGTGCGAGGTACCTCCACACCCACAGGGATGAGTGGGGAACCCAGACCTAAGGTGCGAGGCACCCCCCCACATAGGGACGAGTGGGGAACCCAGATGGCCTCTCCACTCTGCAGTCATAAGCTGACACCCACCCTCTTCCGCCACCAGGGTGGTGTCAGAAAATGCCAGCTGCGAGACCCACCCCGCCATGGGGAGCCATCTGATCTCACCATCAGTCCCTCATATAAATATCCTATGGCCATGTTCAGGGTGACAACACTGTTGGGCACTGAAGCCCCACCACGCCGACTCAGAATTAAACTGATCCCCAACAAAGTAAAACTGAAGACAGCCAGGCCAGGACTCACTGTACTGGAACTTATGATGAGATTAAAGGCAAGGAAAATTAGAAGGATCTTGAAAGCAGCCAGAGGAGAAATAGCCTGTTATGTGTTGGAGGGAAAGCCATTAGAAGCAGGAGATATTTTTCACTTGAAATCCCGGCAGCCGGAGGGACGTGGCACAGTATTTTCAAAGGATTGCAAAGAAAAGGGACTATGAACCCAGAATCCCCAAACCATGAAAATATCCTGTTGGAACAAGAGGTTGCTCAGACCTCAGAGGAAGCCAGCACACTCAACCTGAAGGATGCATAAAGAACGTTCTAGAGGCAGAAAGGAAAGAAGGGGACCCTGGGGCATCTGCAGGAATAGACACAGAAAGTAAGAGTGATGTGTAGAGACAGAACTCAGCAAGCTGCCCGGCTCTGTCCAGGAGTTGAAGCAAAACCCACAGCTCTATCTCGAGGGTGTGTGTGCATGCGGGGAAGGGGGCGGAACAACCGAGCTGTCTCTCTAAAGATTTACCATTCACATATTTGAAAGGCAAAGTCACACAGAGTGAGGGAGAGAGAGATTTGTATCTGCTGGTTCACTTCCCAGATGACCCCCATGACCGAGGCCGGGTCCCCGGATGACCCCCTTGACTGGGGTCGGGTCCCAAGATGACCCTCAAGACCAAGGCTAGGTCTGCTGCCTCCCCAGGCCATTAGCAAGGAGCTGGATCCAAGAGGGACAAAAGCTGGTGCTCATATGGGATGCCAGCACCACAGACAGCAGCTTACCCTGATGTGTCACAACACGGGTCTCAAATGATATAAGTATAAATGGGGTGAGTAGATGGGGACGTAGAGGCAAGCAAGGGTCATACTTTTACCTTAAGCTGGGGAAACGGCCAAAGAAGACGCCTGCGAGACGAGGTGTGCCTTAGTGCCTGCAGCTCCCACTAGGAGAGCTTTACAAAGGGAAAGGCTCCAACATACCATGAAAAAATAAAATGGGATAGGAAAGATACCCAAGTGACTAGGAACAAGAAAAGAGAGCAAGCTGAAATCAACCCCGACATTTAGGACACTGTCAACAGGACTTCAGGCCACCAAGGGAAAGATACAAGACTGGCAGCGTGGGTTTCCAAACAGGATTCAACCACACGCCATCCATCAGAAATTCACTGTAAACATGACAATATTGGCAGAAGCTTAAAGGATGAAAGATACATACCATGCAAAACTAATCAAACACAACAACAGACACAGTGGCCATCAGAGAAAACAGAGTCAGAGAAAGACATCTACAGGAATTGCTAACCCAGAAGGGCAGGGGGTCCCGGATGTGCCTGCAGGCAACAGGAGGATGAGCCGACAGCCCTTCTGCAAAAGCAGACAGAGCTGCTGGGGCAGCTGACTCCAGCACTCCAGCGTCAATGAGGAAGTAAGCAACCAGGACACAGGGGGACTCAGCAGAGACATGGGAGGACTCAGCAAGGATCACGGGAGGACTCAGCAGAGACATGGGAGGACTCAACAGAGACATGGGAGGACTCAGCCAGGGTCATGGGAGGACTTAGCAGGGACATGGGAGGACTCAGCAGGGACATGGGAGGACTCAGCCAGGGTCATGGGAGGGCTGACTCCTGTGACTCTGGAAGCTAAGTAGTCCCACAGAGGCCGCTCTCTCTCCTCACCCCTCTCCTCCTGGGATGATGAACATTCAAAGGCCCAGGATGTAACTCCCAATTCGAGGCCAGGCGTCAGCACAGGCAGGGGCATCACTAATGAAAGTCTTGGAGTCCAGGACCAGCTGCCCAAGTCCCAGGTCTTCTGGCCTCATTCTCTTCTGACCCCAGTCAAGTGCACGCACCTGAGCCGGGTCCTCCACCTGACTCACTGTCAGTCTCATCCAGAAACACCCCTATGGACACAGCCAAACCCGCACGTGCCTTGTTCCTCATTCTCCTTAATCCAGACAGGCTGACAGCTAAAACACCCTCCCACATACTCCTGGAGCCAAGCCAAGTGGACAGCTGCATGAGTGGGGATCAACACACCCAGCAGAGTCACCTCACGCTAACATCTGAACCCCCCACGCAGGATTGCAGGATCTGGGAGGAAGAAAAACCCAGAGGCAAGCAGAGAGAAGGCAATACAGAAATGAGAGCAGAAATCAATGAAATCAACAGCATACACAGTAAAGAATATCAAAGAAATTAAGAGCTAGTCTTTGGGAAAAAATCAATAAAATTAACAAACCTCTAGCAAGAGTGGTGAATTCAAAAAATAAAGATGATACAAGTTACTAGTGATGTGCGGAACGGCCCGCGTTCTCACCTCAGAACCGCAGACCTGGAAACGGTGAACGGGACTCCCACTGACAGCTCCGCACAGGAACTTGACAACCTGGACAGAGTTTTCCACATCCAGGGTGAACACAAGCCACCACAGCTCACTCAACGAGTGATTCGGTAATCAGGCAGGAACTTGCCTTTGTCTGCCGATGGCTGCTTGCAGACTCACTAGAGACCTCCCCCAAACCGTTACAGAGTGGTTTACAGCAGTGCTGCACAACACCTCCCAGAAAAGAGACGTCTCCTTTCCAGCCACTGGAACGGGCAAACTTGTGTGCCACCAAAGTCAGACACATCCCCAGAAGGGGAAATTACAGGGCACAAATAGTCTGGACAAAGTATGAGACAGGTGTGACAACAATATTGGAGGAAAGATGACCTTCTCAATAAGTGACAGAGCCAAGTTAGCTAAAACTTAACTCAAAATGCAACCAAGACAGAAATTAAGATATGAAACTTTCTAGAAGTAGATAGACCCCAAGTTCCTATTCTTCATGTTGGATTGTGTGGAATACTGTGACACAAGATTAACTGTCCCAGTGATGGGTGGGCAGCACAGACCCCACCCGCAGCCATCCCTACACCACAGCAGGCCTGACTGCACCATCCACACCCCTCCCTTCTGGGCACTGCCAACCCCCACTCTGTGTTGCAGAAGCCACAGATTATAGCAAATCTAGAAATATGCAACGGTGCTGCATCCCAGTGATGACCCTTAGGCCATTCTGATGTCACTGATGTATAGAGCACACTCCCGCGCCCACCATTCACCTGAGGCCAGGACACTATCAATGTCTCCCAAAACTGGCCGGCCCTAAGCTCTGCCCACAAGCTCCATCCCCCAGCGCTGCCCCTTTGAATAGTTGAGGAAGCCCCGGTCAGGCTCCACCCCCTCTGCTTCCTGACAGTATGAGCCCAGTGTTGTGTGTTTGGCGCTTTTTGCTCTGTCTCTCAAGCTTGCAGACACCTATCTCTTGAGTGTGCACTGTCCTTCACTTTAAATAAACCATGCTGGCTTCACCTGTCACCTGTGGGATGTCGTCAGGATCCTGGGGACTTGTTACTGGTGTCACAATCTCCTTCCTTTAGAAGGCTGGGTCCTATTCCATTGGTGGCACTGGACCTGACCTGACACCCCCAGGGCAGGCTGGACTGGGCGGCTGGCCTGGAGCTGTCCCCTGAGCCTTCAGCTATTGCCAATCTTTCTGCCTGCAGGGGCACGGGGTAAATTTCTCATCAAGCTGTATAGACGGGGCCTATGGAAGGTCCCCAGAGTGGTGAGTTATTACGGTGTTTGAGGGAAAGTGCCGGTTGTGGAGGGTCCAGGCAGTGCCAACAGTGAGGTGTGAGAGCCTTTGGGGGCCCTGGCTTAGGGAGGAGGTGGGAGGGGTGCCAGGGAGTCAAGGACGCTCACCTGGCACCCTCGCTCACCTGGCACCCTCACTCACCTGGCACCCTCACTTACCAGCCTTCCAAAGCCAAACGGGATCTCTCAATGGCTGCTGAAGCACTCACGCTTCCTCTCAACCCTTTCCCTGTCCACACTGGGCTTCAGAAGGTGAGGAGGGAGAAGCCAGAGGATGCCCCAGGATGGTGCAGGGTGTGGGGAGCCGGGGACAGCATCCTCGGGACCTCAGTTCCGGAAGCTTCCAATCCCTCTGCACCAGAGTCTGACCTTTGGCAGGAAGCAGGCCTTGCAGAATGCTTCGCAAAAACCTGGTCAAGACGGCGTGCCTGTCTCGCCAGATAACGCCAGCGTGTTATGGGCATTTAAATAGACCAACGGGCCGTGAGGACATAGAGCCCAGCCAAACTGAGTGTTGGCAGTGGCGGTCGGGCTGAGCCAGAGAAGGCCCAGGCCTGGAGCCTGCAGGGAGGCAAGTGACCGCCCCACTCCACCCCACCCCGCGATCCCCACACCTCTTTATCCTCTTCCTCCCCACAACAGTCCAAACACCATCAAGGGCTGCTGACCCTGGTGTCACCTGCCAAGCCAGGTAAGATGCAGGTTACCTGGCTTCATGCCAGGCCTGCCTGTTGCTGACCAGCAGCGACACTAATGACAAAGCACACTCTTGAGGGTCTGGGATAAGCCAGAGCCGCAAACAGACCCCTCATTGCCAAAAGCAGCTGCGTTTATACCTTTCTCTCCGCTGCCCCTTTCCCCACTGGTCTTAGCTTTCCTCCCCACTTCTCCAGCCCTCCTTCCGCCACCCTTCCTCCCTCTCCTCTCCAGTGGGTCTGCATTGCTTCCGTACCGCTTTTGTACCCCTCTCTGTCACTTTTCCTCCCCATACGCCTTAGTTTTTCCACCCGAAGATCTTAGCCCCTCTTCCTCTCTCTGCTGCCCTGTTCTTCCCATTCTGTCCATCGTTCTTCCCCCTGTCTTTCTCCTTGTTGTCCCGCTCCTTAGATTTTACCACCTATTTTTATACCATTCTCCACCAATCACTTCTCCCCATGGGTTCATTTGGTGCTACCTGATAGATCAGTAGCAATGACATAATCACAGCAGGGCATCAGCCCATTCCTGTGACTTGCTGTTTACCTGCTGGGGAGACCAACCCCTCCTCCTGGCCCTGGGCCAGTCGCCATCCTGTGATGGCCTTTCCTATCCCAGGGAGTGGCTTCAGCACCCCACTCTCCACTCCTGCCCAGCCCCTGGAGTCTGGAGGTTGTCCCAGGAACCTGCCTCCTTAGCAAGTGGCCCGAGGGCCCGAGCACCCATCCATGGCTCCAGACGGTTCTGGGGTTCTGAGCCTCACCCACTCCCAGGGTCAATGGGGATGGGGTGCTGGCCAGAAACCAGCAGGCCAGTTTGCCTGGGAGGCTGGCTGCTTGCATGGAAAGGACAGTGCGCTGCATTCACTTCAAAGAGCTTTTCTCCCAGGGACAAGAGTGAAGGGGCAATAAGCCAGAATCCCACCTCCAATAGCACCTTAGGTGGTGGGCTGCAGGGTGCCCCGGAGCCCCTCCAAGGGACCACATGAGGGCAGGAGGAGGTTGGGCTCCTTTTTGCTTGTTTAAAGATTTATTTTTTTTTTTTATTGGAAAGTCAGATATACAGACAGGAGGAGAAAGATCTTCCATCCTCTAATTCACTCCCCAAGAGCCACAGTGGCCAGAGCTGAGCTGATATGAAGCCAGGAGCCAGGAACCTCTTCCAGGTCTCCACAAGGGTCCAGGGTTCCAAGGCTTTGGACTGTCCTTGACTGCTTTCCCAGGCCACAGGTGGGGGAGGGGGGCTGAATGGCAAGCAGGGCCACCAGGATTATAATGGGCGCCCAAATGGATCCCGGAGCAAGCCACTAGGCTACCACGCCAGGCCCAAGCAGTTCATTTCTATGCCATGTGCTATAGGGTGCCCTGGAGTCCCCCAAGGAGCCACACAAGGTTAGGAGGAGGTTGCTTTCTGTGCTGTGACCCCCAGGGCAGCCAGGCCTTATTCTTACCCCATCTTCTCCAATCCAAAAATCGCCTGGGCCTTGGGATTGAGGGAAGGGGGATCTGAGTGCATCCCCAGCACTGTGTTGTATCAGGTAAAGCCACTGCCAACAGGCACTGGTTCAAGTTCCAGCTGCTCCACTTCCAATGCAGCTTCCTGCTAATGTGCCTGGGAAAGCAGTGAGGAGGGCACATGTCCTGGTGTCCCTGCACCTACACGAGAGTCCCGGAAGGAGCTCTTGACTCCAAGCTTTGGACCAGCCAAGTTCTAGCCATTGTGGTCATTTGAGCCAGCAGATAAATGATATCTCTCTCTCTCTCTCTGTCTCTCTGTCTCTCTGTCTCTCTCTCTCTCTATCTCTCTCTCTCCTTCCAAATCTGCCTTACAAGTAAATAAATAAATCTCTAAAAACAAAGAAAAGGAGCTCAGGGCCCCCACCCAGTGCTCCACTACTCTGCCAGCCTGAGCCAGGCAGGGCCGGGATGAGAAACAGACACCCAGGAGCTAGACACATCCGTCTCCATCGTTGCAGTCATGAACACATAGCTGAAGAACAAGGCCACTGTGCAGCCAGACACAATCGTGAGCCTTCACACTTTCAAAGACATACCTGTCCTTCAAGTTACATTTAATTTAGCACTTTGGCAAAGCCTTAAAACTGCTGGTAAACAATGAACTCCTGATATCCCACTAGTTTTCTGTAAGGCACATTAACAATACACATATCAATTTGTTCCTGCCCTCTGACTCTGAAAAGCCACTCCTAGAAAAGGCTTCTCAAAAGCAAATGAACAAGTGAATCAGAATACAACACCTCACCACAGCATTTGTCTAACACAATTGGAAACAGAACATGAAAGTGCTAAGTGAATGGCGTGGGTAAGGGCTGTGCACACGGGAGTGAAATGCTGACAGCCACTGTGATGGACATACTAGAGGTTATAACAAGGAAGGTGTTTTTGCCATTCATGTGCCTTTGGTTTGTTCAGTATACTCAGAATCATAGTTAAAATTACATAATTTCATTGTGTTACAACCAATAAGTCTATTTCTAGCTTCCTTATTATGTTCATTGTATTATCAGGAATTTAACATTTCTTATTACTTTGATGAAAATGAAATCATTCAATGAGCCTAATATGCAAAGGGCTCTTAATTTATGGAAATATAATCACATCAAGAAACCAGCACCGTTGGGCCCGGCGGCGTGGCCTAGTTGCTAAAGTCCTTGCCTTGAACATGCCCCTGGATCCCATATGGGTGCTAGTTCTAATCCCAGCAGCTCCACTTCTCCCAGCTCCCTGCTTGTGGCCTGGGAAAGCAGTCGAGAACAGCCCAAAGCTTTGGGACCCTGCACCCATGTGGGAGATCTGGAAGAGGTTCCTGATTCCTGGCTTCTGATGGCGCAGCACAGGCCGTTGCGCTCACTTGGGGATAAATCATCGGAAGGAAGATCTTCCTCTCTGTCTCTCCTCTCTGTATATCTGACTTTATAATAAAAATAAATAAATCTTTAAAAAAAAAAGAAACCAGCACCGTAATGTGACAGCACAGAGAAAAAAAGAGCCATCAGTGCACCAGTGAATGGCTCTCAGATTTGGAAAAACACCTCAGCTGTGGGCAACTGCCTAGGCTGCACTGTACCTAGACAACTGTCCCACTGCTGTGAGGAGAGCAGCCAACAGCTGCCGGGCCTCTGGGGCATGGTTAACGCAAAATATGTGTTAACTATTCTAGTTGCAGTTTTGTTTTGTCATTTTTTTTTTAGATAAGTGTGGGGCAAACACCCGCAGATAGTGTTTGGGGACCCATGCCTGAATGTGTGAGCCCTGAACAGGTGGGCAGGGCTGTAGAACAGCACAACATACTGCCAGAGGACTGGGCCCAGGGATCTGCATGCTTGTGGGCATGGGGGGCTGCGAACTGCTCAGAGCAGGGGGTCTGGGCATGTGTGGGAAGGAGGACTGCTGAGGGCAAATGTGACAGGTGAGGCATGACTTCTGGGGGACTTCCAACCACCAGGCTACTACACTTGCAGGTAAACAAGAGGGCTGAGACCAGGTGGTTCAGAGGAGAGAAACCAGAGGAGCTTTCAGTGCCAAACCAATACACCCATCAACGTGGGAGACCAGAGCTGGGCTTGTTGGTATGAACCAACACCTACTGGCACACATGAAAGCCATGGCAGGGGTGCTTGCCCAGCAGGGCTCAAACACAGCCAGTGAGTATCAGGGCAGGGGATGGACCACGTCAGGCTGGGCCATGACACCAACCAGCATGTGAGAGAACTGGATCTGGGAGCAAATTCTGCGGGGGACTTACGGGCTGTAAGATGGAATATCAGCCAATGGACCTTGGAAGGATTTTCTCAGCCTTGTAGCAACAACATCAACAGCATCTCAGAACTATCCAAATCACTTATGCAGTACCCCTCAAAAATGCTCTGCTTCCAGACGGCTGGGATGACATTGGTGGCCATCCCCCATCCCCAGGTACTAATGTGGCTGGGCTGCTGGCAACGGCCCTCCCCATCTTCCTCCCCACGTTCCCCAGATACAGGAAGAAAAAAGGAGATTGGAAACAGTTGTCTCAACTGCTTTGGCCCATTCCTTGAACCTCCCCACACTAATTGGTGGTCCACTTGTGCATGCATCCTTCTTAACTACATTAGCATCATCACAAACAAAATAAATCTATTTAAAAAAGAAAAAGAAGGGCCCAATAGCTCAGCTTGCATGCACTGTGGTCCCATATGGGTGCCGGTTCTAATCCTGCAGTCCTGCTTCCCGTCCAGTTCCCTGCTTGTGGCCTGGGAAGATAGTCAAGGACGGCCCAAAGCTTTAGGATCCTGCACACGTGTGGGAGTCCTGGAAGAAGCTCTTGGCTCCTGGCTTTGGATCAGTATAGCTCCGGCCATTGCAGCTGATTGGGGAGTGAATAATCAGACAGATCTTCCTCTATGTCTCTCCTTCTCTCTATTTATCAGACTTTGCAATAAATAAATCTTAAAAAAAGAAAAAAGAAAAGAAATCAAACAACATAAACTTGAGGGTTCTAGAGATCTGGTTATGCCTGGGAATGAGGTTAAAAACACACCTTACAAGGACAGGCCACACTCGAAGAAGCTAGGGTGTCTATGGCGATGAAAGACAATGTAAATTAATGATGTGATCCCAACTGTTCATTTACAGAAATGAACAGCCTTCTATGCTAATTAATGTGCCTTACCCAACCTCCCATAACTCCACCTACAGAGCAAAAACCTCATCCAAGTGTCTCAAGTTCCTCCTTTTCAAATGACAAAGCTTTGAGCTACCCTAAACTTCCTTTATAAATCCTGGGCCAAGCATTTGTCATGTCAATACTCAGGGATTTTGAACCTAGTGCTAAAACCATTTTAGTGGGCAAAGTCTGCAGTGTAAGAGTGTAACATTCTTGGGTGTGTTATCAATGTCAGGTATGTGTGCTAACATTTTGCATAGAAAAACAGAACACATCAGGGCCAGCATGGTGGTGTATCTAGCTAATCCTCCACCTCAGTGCCGACATCCCATATGGGAACCGCTTCATATCATGGCTGCTCTGCCTCCAATTCCTCTGCAAGCTTATGGCCTAGAAGACCAGAAGAAGCTCCTGCTCCTGCCTTCTGTCAGCCCGCTCTGAGACATTTGAGGAGTGAACCAGCAGATGGAAGATTCCTTTCTCTATCCTTCCCTCTCTGTGTGTAACTCTGACTTTCAAGTAAAATAAATAAATCTTTAGAAACAAAACAGCTCAACATTACAGAGGAACAAAGAGCTTAAGACAGATGCATGGGTAAAGCCGAATATCTCAGCTCCAGGGATAAAATCTATGCTGCTCAAACTGGAATGTGTAACTGCAAGTGAGAAGCACTACCAGAATGATAATGTTTAAAAACAACAGCTACATTAAGCAGGTTAAGTTTACTCCTCTCACAAAATCTAACAAAATTGGCCATTATAAAAACCAGTGATTTGCTTCTGTAAACACTACCATCTCGTGTTACAAAAAGTATTCAGAAAGTTATCACACAGGGCAGGCACTGTGGCACGCAGGGAATGGTGCCCCTGCCGCCATCCCATACAAGTGTCACTTCCAGTCCCAGCTGCTCTGCTTCTGAGCTAGCTCCCTGCTAACACAGCCACGAAGCAGAGGACAGAGGCCTAAACCTTTGGGGCCCTGCACCGAAATGGGAAACCCAACTGTTCTTTCTGGTTCCTGGTTTTGAAACACCCAGTTCGAGTCAGTGCAGCTGCTGGGGGAGTGAACCAGTGGACGAAAGGGCTCTAACTCTGCCTTTCAAGTAAATAAAATAAAATACTACCTTCAGACCAGAGATGGTTTCCCCAAGGAACTGATAAACTTATCTGGACAATAAGATGCTGGACTTTATGCCTGGTAGATGCTTCCAATGAAAGAATCTCAGCTGAATTTGAACTGTGGTAACGCAACAGGGTGGAGGAATCCACCACGGGGGGGGGGTGGGAGGGTTGGGGAGGGGTGTGGGGAATCCCACTGCCTATGAAACTGTGTCACATAATGCAATGTAACCAATAAAAAAGAAAAAATAAAGTAAAACGAAACAAATAAATAAGAGAATGCAGAGGAAAACAACAGTTCATGAAAGCCATGTAATGTAGGAGATGAAAACTAAGACATTTCAGAAATGAAAAAAAAAAGTTATCACCCTCAAAGCAGTCGGAGTATTACATGCAGACCAAAAACAATGCTAATTGTAAAAGTACCTCTGTAACAAGATTCTGCAAACAGAAGGCACTGTGATTTGGAAGAATGCAGCAACCAAATACTGAATCCACAGCAAAATGACACTCGCATCTCTCAGGGTTAACAGCAGCAGTGTGGAGACGAGCCACAGACCCAGCCATAACATAGTGCCGGAGGGGCCCAGCAAGTCAAGGTGCAAGACCTCAGGTAGCTCCCATGACAGCCCCCAGGCATGGGCACACGGGCAGGCCTCCTCCAGCCCCAGCCTCTGGGACCACTGTAGGTCAGGGTGCCTGCTGGAAGCCAAGCCAGACAACTATACCTCCCAGCCTCCCCCTCACTCCTCCTGAGCTAAAGCCTTGGAGCCACCTTGGATGTGTTCAAAGGATAAGGAAAAACTTTCCCAATCTGCAAATGAATTGGAAAACGGGGTCATATGTTTCAAGCTGAATACATTCTAAGACCCAGTCAAACTTCCCTAACTTAAAAGGAGGGCAACAGCAAATCCTAAAAAAGGTCACTGTTTAAGCCTAGTGCTGTGATGAACGATGTGACAGACTGCCTGCAGCACTGGCATCTCGTACTGGTCCTGGTCCAGTGCCAGTTTCCTGCTAATGCACCGGGGAAAGCAGGCAAACATGGCCCAAGCCTGCACTCTCTCCATGTGGGAGACCTGGGTGAAGCTTGTGGCTTCTGGCTTCAGCCTGGCCCAGCCTTGGCCACTGCAGCCATGTGGGAGTGAACCAGCAGATGGAAGGTCTCTCTCTCTCTCTCTCTCTCTACTAACTCTGCACTTCAAATAAATAAGTCTAAAAAAACAAGAGACAGAGAGACAGAGAGGAAGATCTTCCATCCGATGTTTTTTTTTTTTTACTCCCCAAGTGAGCCGCAACGGGCCGATGCGCGCCGATCCGAAGCCGGGAACCTGGAAACTCTTCCGGGTCTCCCACGCGGGTGCAGGGTCCCAAAGCTTTGGGCCATCCTCAACTGCTTTCCCAGGCCACAAGCAGGGAGCTGGATGGGAAGTGGAGCTGCCAGGATTAGAACCGGCACCCATATGGGATCCCGGGCTGTTCAAGACGAGGACTTTAGCCTCTAGGCCATGCCGCCGGGCCCTAACATGTTGTTTTTAAAATACATTGTATGTGGTGCATGAAAACTAGGATGGGGGCTGGGATGGCTAAACAGAGAGGAACTCAACAACATCCGTGAGGGCTGGATGGTTGAGTTGGTTAGATGGAACTAAGCTTTAATACCCATTGACAAGTACAAGAGCCAAATGGGATGGGGGACAGACTGGTCTACTGCTACACATACTGGCAAACCAGGGTAGGGGGCGGGCCTGGTGGGGGTTATTGTGGGTCGCCCCAACTAGGCTGTAGCTCCCACTGGTTGATGTAAGGGCCGAGTATGTGCTGGACTGCAACACCCATTGGTTCCAGTGCAACTCGGGATTGAAAACAGAACCAACCCAGCAACTGAAACCACCAGCTGATCGGGGTGATGGACTGTGCCAGGCCCTGTGCTTGCTAGAACATACAAGAATCTGGTCTGGGAAACCTCAAAGTTTCTTTGGAGATTTCCCCAATAGAACTTCTGGACTCAGAACTCTAACCAAGAAAAGACAGAAGACAGAACAGGTCAATCATTCACCTCAGCTATATGTTGGCAGCGAAACATGGGCCAAACGGAGACTTTATGATGGACCATATCAATCAGTGGACTACCTCATCGAGCAAAACTGGCAGCAATTCATAACTGGAGAACTATTAAAACCACTCGAGCAAATATCTCAGAGCATGCCCCACATCCGGGACTTGGGGTGGGCGGGAAACCAGGTGGGGCTTCTCCCTCAATATCCCCCTTTACCTCAGATACATGATGGAAACAGTATGTACGTAATAGTATTACCCACTTCCCTATACCCCCTGAACCTTTTTTTAACCACAATTAACTATGTAGAGATTGTCAACAACAATACAATAAAATAAATAAAAAAAAATGCATTGTATGTGGGGAGGGAGCTGGTGCTGTAGCATAGTGGTTAAACCCACTGAATGCAGCACCAGCATTCCTATGGGAACCAGTTTGAGTCCTGGGGGCTGCATGACCAATCAAGCTCCCTGGTAATGCACCTGGGAAAGCAACAGAAGACGGCCAAGTGCGTGGGCCTCGATACCCACATGAGATCCAGAAGTTCCTGGCTCCTGGCTTCACACGCCCAGCTCTGGTCTTGGTGGTCATTTGGGAAGTGAATCATCAGATAAGAAACTCTGTCTCTCCTCTTTCTCTGTAACACTGACTTCCAAATACAAAATCATTTTTAAAAAATACTTCTGTACGTGAAGCATGGCATCAAGCTCAAGGTTTTATTTATAAGGGAGCTTGGTGTTTTCCTGAACTCTAAGGGATGTTATGGCAAGCATGAACAAAACACTCAACCCGAAACAAGCCAATAAACATCCATACACTAACACAGAAACTAAACTTCATACTGCAACCAACACTGAGAAAACTAAATTTAACAAGTTTTTCATGTGAAATCAAACACAAATTAGCAGCGAATGCTGGGTTTGTCTAAGGCTTTCACAAGACAATCACATAATTTAAAATTTGTTAATAAAGTATACAGTAACGGATTTCTTGCATGCTAAATTGTAGTCCTGGGCTAAATCCCTTCCTCACGGGGTGTTTATGTGGTGTGTCCCATTGCCAGCTTTTACTCTGTACCTGTGCGTGGAGAGACATCGACAGTGCCGGGCTGGAATAAGGGGGAGGGTCTGTCTGTACCCAGGCAGTCAACACCAGGTCTCTACAGTGCTACCATCCACACACTGCTCTGGACATGCAAACTGCTGCCACTCTTCCACAGAGGGGCTTGCAACTCCTCATGAAACCAAGCAGGAACCACCTCTGGACATAGCCCCAAGATATATACACATCAACAATATGAAAACACTTTCTCTTATTAAATTATTCAGACTCAGATCACAGAGTAGCATTATTTTCTCTAAGAAGCTTTTGTGTTTTCTCTTTCATTTCTTCATCAACACATTGGCTATTCAGTAGCATGTTACTTAACTCCATTGTACTGTCAACATTTTTTTTTTAGCCTTACTCCTATTGATTTGTTTTCTGACTTCTCATTTAAGAGAATGTATAGTCTAAATGCGTAATAGGGCTATCATATCCAGATGTGAAGATACAATGCAATAGTATGCATTTCTTTTTTTGAAGATTTATTTATTTTTATTGCAAAGTCAGATATACAGAGAGGAGGAGACACAGAGAGGAAGATCTTCCGTCCAATGATTCACTCCCCAAGTGGCCGCATCAGTTGGAGCTGAGCTGATCCAAAGCCGGAAGCCAGGAACTTCCTCCAGGTCTTCCATGTGGGTGCAGGGTCCCAAGGCTTTTGCGCCATCCTTGACTGCTTTCCCAGGCCACAAGCAGGGAGCTGGATGGGAAGTGGAGCTGCTGGGATTAGAACCGGCGCCCATATGGGAATCCCAGCATGTTCAAGGCAAGGACTTTAGCAACTAGGCCACCTCACCAGGCCCAATAGCATGCATTTCTACTTCCAGATCAAAGATGGACTCCCAACGAAACTGCTAAATATATCTTGACAATAGGATGCTGGACTCTCTGCCATTGTCTGTGGCAGCAATGTCAGGGGACACACTTAACTAGCAGAATGGTAGACTTATGACTGCTTATGAAGGACCATACTATTGTAATGATGGGGGAAATCAGTGGGGGGAGAGAATTGAGCCTATGGAATTGCTTCATAAAATTCAAAATAAAATAGAAAAAAAAAAGAATATGAAAAACACATGCAAAGGTACTCTGTAAAATCTGTAGTTACAAAATGAGGAAAATCTAAATCCTCAGGGATAGAGGACCTTGCCTCCCCTCATTTTTTTTCCTTTGGAAGTGGTGTGAACTTTTGCTCTGTATTTTACATAGTACGTTTCATTCTGACTTATTCTGCTACTTAGAAATGAAAAAGCAATATGAAGGGATGAGGCAAATGCCAAAAACAACTGGAACTTTTGACAAGGAGACAGAGAGATATTAAGAAGGATTTATTGCATGAAGCCCCAGGTTCAATCCCCAGTAACTCCAACAAATATAGTTTGGGCACAGATTAACCAGCACCAAAACTGGCAAGGTGGGTAACCCTGCTAGATGAGTCCTTGTTACTGTTCATTTAATGACAAGCCAAGTCTGCAACCTTCTATCCTGATGACAGACAGGAACCACAGGAGACAGTTTTTTAATGCTTGCTGATGCCCAAACCCTCAATCCCTGCTAATCAAGTGAAAATGGAGAAGGGAGTTAGTAAGCTTGGTTTTGTATGGGCAAAAAGGCAAAGACGAAAGTCTTAATGTTTCAGGAACACTGGACCACTCCATTAATTCCAAGGGTTCAACACTATTCCACCCATTGCTTTCTATCTTCATTCACCACTGTCTTTTTTAGCCACTGCTACACACACACACACTCTCTCTCTCTCTCTCTCTCTCTCTCTCTCTCTCTCTCTCTCTCTCCATTCCATTCCACTGATCTACAATTTATCCTTCATTATGCTGCCAGAGTTATTACTCTACAACAAAAACCTAATCCAACAGCAATGTCCATGGGTCCAAATTCCTTGGTATACAATGCGCTTAAATACAACTCCATCTTTGTTCCCAGTATCCTGGGGTCTTTGCTCTAAATCCATTTAACTACTGATTCCTGATTAGGCATGTCTTGCATTGTCCAACCTATACTTTCACACTTGTCTTTGTCTAGGATTCCTTCAGCACTTCACCAACCCTGTAAGCTTCTGTGTATCCCTCAAGACCCCAGCGGCCTCCACCATATCCCCGCATGCAGCTCTGTCGCCACAGAACTGCTACACGGCCTGGAGAAGAGGCCCCATCTGGCAGAGATTTGCATATTAACTTACAGCTCAACACAACCCAACAGAAGTGGTTGATCACTGAAACCAGTTTTTGAATATTCAACTTAATTCTATTTTCCTTTACAGATTAATTCATTTTTAACTAGCACTAAGTGCCAAGAAGAGATAAAAAGAAAAATTCTGAAAAAAAGTAGCAGCAATTGTAGCAGGCACAGGTCAAGTGAATCTTCCTGAATTTCCAAATAAAAACAGGAAGAGCAACTATATACAAAACTGAAAATTCATACAAAGTATTTACAACAGACAGCAGACCAACAGCCCCCCGCAAGTGCAAAATGCAAGCATATGGGAATGAACCCTAAGCTAGGAGGCTTCCTGCAGACACACATATGAACATATATGAGCAAATAAAACCAATTTCTAAAAACCCAAAACAAGTATCACATATACAGGAAGAACAGGGGGTGTGACAGTGATTCAACAGACTAATCCTTCACCTGCAAGTGTCAGCATCTTATAGGGACACCAGTTTGTGTGTCCACTGATCCATTTCCCATCCAGCTCTCTGCTTACGGCCTGAGAAAGCAGAAGAGGACAGCTTGAGGCCTTGGGTCCCTGCACCCACACAGAACAGCTGAAAGAAAGAAGCTCCTGGCTCCTGGCTTTGGACTGGCTCAGCTGCAAGCCACTGTGACCATTTGGGAAATGAACCAACAGTCCTAAGACCTTTCTCTCTGTCCCTCCTTCTCTCTGTAAATCTGCCTTTTTAATAAAATATAAAACTTAAGGGAAAAAAAAACAGGAAGAGAAAATTATCAGGATCAAATAGATAAAATGAGTCTTTCAAAATAGAAGGGGAAGGGCCCGGCAGTGTGACCTAGCAGCTAAAGTCCTCACCATGAACGCCCGGGATCCCATTTGGGCGCCGGTTCTTATCCCGGCAGCTCCACTTCCCATCCAGCTCCCTGCTTGCAGCCTGGGAAAGCAGCCGAGGACGGCCCAAAGCCTTGGGATTCTGCACCCACATGGGAGATCCAGAAGAAGCTCCTGGCTTTGGATCAGCTCAGCTCCAGCTGATGCGGCCACTTGGGGAGTGAATCATTGGACAGCAGATCTTCCTCTCTGTCTCTCTCTCTCTGACTTTCCGATATAAATAAATAAATAAATAAATAAATAAATAAATAAATCTTTAAAAAATAGGAGGGCAGAGAGAAACCAGTTATTATAGGCTAAATGACACATACACAATAAGCTATAGGATATTAAAAATATGACACAGGAAAATCTAAGAATTAGTAAAATTCAAAATGAGCTGATGAAATTAATATCAGACAATTTAAAATGGCATTAGACAGGAGAAATACATGCCCAAATAAAAATTGCCTTATGAGAAACATAAATGTAAAGGAGAAAACATTTTAAAGTACAAAGGAATGAAAGAAATTTTAAAAACAAGACCCAAGAAAACTGCAAACATATGATTAGTGCGAGTCCCTGAAGAGGCAGACCAAAATAAAGTCACAGAATAGTGAAAAAACTATCATAATTAGAGCTTTCTTCACAATTTAAAAAACCATTTATTTTCTGAGAACAGAGAGGAGAGAGGCAGACAGAAAGACAGCTCTCCCTGACTGGCTTACTCTCCCTCGAGGCCGGTGGCATGGAAGGCACTCCGGCACCAGCTCTGCGCCTCCCAGGTCTGGCCACTGCAGCCACTTGGGGAGTGAACTAGCGGATGGAAGATCTCTCTGTCCCTCCCTCTCTCTTACTCTGACTTACCAAATAAAACAAACCTTTTCAAAAAAAGTTAAAAGTAAAACTACATGCACTTTTGAAGGCCAGCAGGTTAAGGCAACTGCTTTGATGCTGCCTCCTGTCTTGCAGGGCTGGCTTCATCGAGGGAAGCGTCAGTCTTTCAGGAATTCTGCTCCTACCTTTGATCCACTTCCCTGCTATGGTACCTGGAGAAACACCTGGACCCCTGCCCCCATCACAGGGACAGGGACCGAGTTCTGAGAGCTCCTGGCGTAGGTCCGGCCCACATCGGGCCCGGCTCTGGCTGTGGAGACATTTGGGAAATGACCCAGGAGACAGATTTTCTCTCTTTCTTTCTCTGCCACTGTTTCAGAGAAATAAATCTCAATAGAAAACCAAAAATACCAAAATACCATTCATTCACTAAGAGAATACTGAAGAGCCGGTGTGTTAGAGTGGAAGCGGCAGGACGCAGGAGCAACCCTCGGGGTGCAGCTGCTGCCCTGTGCCCACACTGCCCTGATGGCAGCCATTAGACACGGGAGCTGGGGACTGACACATGCTGAGATGGTCAAATAAATACCAGTTTCGTAGGATTCAGTAGGATAAACAGTAATCTCTAAAAATAATGAAATGAAAATGTTTCAGATATAAGTTAAAGAGCATCTACAGTAAAAATTAGTTCCACCAATTTTTTTTCAAAGTCAGACATACAAAAGTGTTGCTGTAGACCCCAGGGGCTGTGCTGAACGTAACCAAACAGCAAACACCCAGAGGATGTGAAGTTGACCACGCCCTCCTTTCTACCTCTGAGGAGTTACAGCCCACCTGCAGTGCACTGGTAAGCTCAGAATGCCTCAGAGGCAAGGGGGTTTGCATTGGTTTCTGTTAGAATGTCAAGTCCACCACAGTGCTTGGCATGCAACAGAACATCAGGAAACTTCGGAGCCTTGAAGAATGAACTGGCCTAAGAAAAACTCCTCTGAGAATGAGGTGTGTCACACATTATTCTTGACAGTAAGTAGCAGAAAATATTACTGTACCAATCCATGGAATTTTTGTTTAAAAGTTATCTCCATACTACTACACCTACTACAGAACTTTCAGATGTCAAAGAATTCAGAATCACCCTTATTTTGCAACTCAGACTCTACACTCCAGGGTAATGCCACAGAATAAGCCCCACGGGCAGACCTGAGGCCCAGTTCTTCAAGTCCTCCCACAGCGGAGTTTGGGCCTAGCCCTACTCTTGCAGTCCAGCTTCCTGCTGGTGTGTGTGTGGGGGGGATCACAACTCAGACACTTGAGTCCTTGTCACCCACACATCCCACTTAGATGCTCCAACTTGTTCTAGCCCTGGCTCGTGTGTGTGTGTGTGTGTGTGTGTGCATACACCTTTCAAAATAAAATGGAAATGAGTAAATTTTTCAAAACACAACCTAACATTAATCCCCATCATTACCTCCACTACTTCTGCCAAAAGCTCCATGTTTACCTCAGAGAACAATCTTTGCTACACCTCTGTCAGTATTTCATAAAGAAGTGTGATGCCAAACGCCACAGTCATTCATTTCAAGCTGGAGAACTGAGAAAAAGAAACAGTCCTCCACCTCATCCCTACTGAATCAGCATTTCTGGGATGACCCAGTCAATGCTTTCTTTCGAAACAGACTGAAGAGTGGGGCTGGTGCCGTGACTCAACAGGCTAACTGTTCACCTCCAAGTGTCATGGTTCTGGTTTGTGTCCCAATTGCTCCAGCTCCAATCCAGTTTCTTGTTTATGCCGTGGAAAAGCAGTGGAGGATGGCTCAAAGTCTTGGGCTCCTGTACCCACGTGGGAGATGGGGAAGACGCTCCTGACTCCAGGCTTTGCATCGGCTCAGTGGCAGTCTCTGCAGCCACTTGGGGAGTGCTTTTGCAATTCAGCCTAAAATATCTACTGTCCAGCTCTTTACAGAAAAACTCTGCTGATTTTGCTGTGTTAGAAACTCAATTTTCCTGAAGGATGCAGCTATTTGAAAGGATTCTTGTATAGCCTCAGGGAGAGCAGGATAGATGCTGCCCCGAGATAGGCTCTCAGCTGGGAAGCCTGCTGCCAGCTTGCACTGCTAGACGCATGTTCACTGACGATGCCAGGGCCCAGCCTCAGTGTGATGCAGCTGAGGCAACACGGCCATGTGCCCAGCACAACCTATTGACAAGGAAATGGAGGCCCAGGAAGTAGGCAGGCACCTATACCCAGGAATACATTCAGGAGTACATTCTCGACTTTCAGTATCTTTCCTCATGTTAATTAAACAGAGATTTCCAGAGAAAAATTGTTTTCAGGAAAAAAGCAACCTCTTAGAGTGGTAGGATGTTTGTACAACCCCTGCAACCACACAGGGCAGCCCTGGATTGATTCTTTTTTTTTTTTTTTAAAGATTTATTTTATTTTTACTACAAAGTCAGATATACTGAGAGGAGGAGAGACAGAGAGGAAGTGGAGCTGCTGGGATTAGAACCAGCAGCCATATGGGATCAAGGCGAGGACCTTAGCCACTAGGCCACGCCACCAAGCCCCCTGGATTGATTCTTAAAATCTGACAGTCAGCACTAAACATTGCCTCTTACCCTCCTGTTTCAGGCAACTGGGATCCCAAATACAGGGGTGGCTCTTCCAAGACGTGGCACGACAAGCAGCTAGCTATAGCCTCTGCCTGGGCCAGGCTGGTGAAGGTACGGAACCCTAGGAGAAAGGGGCCCTACTTTGTGCCTGAGTTCCTGCCTCTCATGCCCTAGAGCCTGCCAGTCACCGTGGGAAATGGTCACATGTGGGGGTTTGGGTGTGCATCCCCAGACAGGAAGGGAGTCATCCTAGCAACAGCGCCTGTGACAAGGTAAATACTCACCGATCTCCGTGACAACGGCCTGCAGCTTTTCCAGTGTCCGGCTAATCAGCACAACATTGAGTCCTTGCTTTGCTAACTGGAAAGGAAATAGGAAAAGCTTGTTTGAAAGGTGGACTTGGTCTCAGGGCGACGCCGCTGGCTGTAGGGTAAGGTCCTGTCTTCACATGGTATTAGCGTGTTTTTTGCAGACCAGCAACAACTCTGAGTGCCTGTCTTGTGCAGGCCCACAATCTGACAGCCACTACTCCAAAATGCATGAGAATTTTAGCTATTTGGCCCTCCATAGGTTCAATCAACTGTGAATTGAAATGAAAACTTCTGGGGAAAAAATGTGCCTATGGCAGACACATACACTTTTTTTTTTTAAAGAAAAAATAATGTATTAAGGCTGGTGCAATGGTTTAGCTAATCCTCTACCTGCAAGCATTGGCATTCTGTATGGGTGCCGGTTCCTGCCCCAAAAGCTCCCCTTCCCATCCAGCTCCCTGCTTGTGGCCTGGAAAAGCAGTGGAAGATGGCCCAAAGCCTTGAGACCCTGCACCCATGTGGGGGACCTCCAAGAAGCTCTAGTTCCTGGCTTCAGACCTGCTCAGTTCTGGCCATTGTGGTCATTTGAGGAGTGAACCAGTGAATGGAAGATCTCTATCTTTCTGTGTCTCTTCTTCTTTCTGTAAGATCTGCCTTTCCAATAAAAACAAATAAATCTTTTAAAAATGTATTTCTTTGAAGGGCAGAGTGACTGAGAAAGAGAGCGGTATGCTTGAACTGCTGGTTCATTCCCCAGATGCTGCAACAGCCCTACTGTTACTAAGCGTTCAAAGGTTATTTGAGAGACAGCGAGAACTCCCATTTAGTTCCTTCTCCATAAATCTGCAGTGACCAGGCTAGGCAGGGCCGGGCTGAAGTCAGGAAGCAATCATTTCCTCTAGGTCCCCCACATGTGCAGTGGAAGCCCAGTCACTGGAGTCATCACCATTTGCCGCCTTTCAGGGTCTATATTAGCAGGATACTAAGAGATGGCAGCTGGAGCAAGGACGCAAACCCAGTTACTCCACTAAGCACAGCAGGCTTACGTTTTACAATAAACGGTGTCTTGGGATAAGATTCTGATTGTTTCATTTACTTCCCCAAGACATATACTCTGCTTCAGTTTATGTCTCTTGTTTCGTGTTTGGAAAATCACTTCTTTGGAGTGGGCAGTTGTAGGACATGCTTAACACAGCAGAGAGGACAACTTACCAGCAAAGAATACGCCTTTCCAATCCCGTCTCCCGCTCCAGTGACCACTGAGAAAAGCAGAAAGACTTTGAGTGACAGACTACATCTTGCACTCCTAACTGAGTGCTTCCCTTCCAAGTCCTGTCTCTTAGGACATTGGCGATTCCAAAGTATCACAGCATGTAAATCTTCATTTTTTAAAAAGATTTAGCTTATTTTTATTTGAAAGGCAGATTTACAGAAAGAGAGAGAGAGAGAGAGAGAGAGAGAGAGAGAAAGAAAGAGAGAGAGAGATCTTCCATCACTCTCCAAATGGCCACAACAGCTGAAGCGAAGTCAGTCTGAAGCCTGGAACTAGGAGCTTCTTTCAGGTCCCCCATATGGGTGCAGGGGAAAGGCACTTGAGACTCAAATGCTCTTCCAGGCCACAAGCAGGAGCTGGATCAGACATGAAGCTGCTGGGACACAAACTAACACCCATATGGGATGCTGGTGCTTGAAGGTGAAATATTAACCTGTTGCGCTACCATGCTGGTCCTGATGCTCCCATAATAAACATTCAAGATGAAGCCATTTTTAAAGTGTAATTATTTGCAAAGACAGGCAACACTGTGGCAAACACCTCCAGAAGGAAACAAACAAAAAAATCAACCAGGAAGCATTTTAGCCAAACTCCATCAGGATTTACACAAGGAAAGCAGTGTGCCGTGCCCTGTTAGCTCCCTGTCCATTCACCTCCCAGCCATCAAAGGGAGATTTCCTGGTTTTTCCTAACTCTTCCCTGCTTTGTACTCCCACAGGACACAAGCAGACAATGCCTGCGGAAGACAGGAGGCCTTCATCCAAAGAGGAAAGCACCGAAAAGAAACAGAACGGGGTGGGGAATACAGTGAAAGAAAAGAACCCCAAGAATCTGTACCCAGTAGAGCCATCTGGTAGAGTCCAGCGATCAAGGTGTTCCCAGCCAACACCGCGCTCAGACTTAGTGGTTGCAATCTAGGATGAACCTCATTCACTTCACTTCTGTGCCAGCCGACTAGGGAGTGTTTCTTAGACAAACAGAAGAGAAAGCCCTTGGTCAGGGTTGTGGCGTAGTAGGTAGAGCAGCATCTGTGATGCTGGCATCTCGTAAGAGCACCAGTTGCTCTACTTCCAACCCAGCTCCCTGCTAATGGCCTGACACAGCAGCACAGGATGACCCAAGTGCTTAGGCATGTTGTGCTGGATTTTCATATCTCCAGAAAATCATCAAATCTGAAGTCCATGCAAAGGCATAAAAGTGGTTTATTCAGGTTAACCTAGGTCTCCCAGCCACCTCCCCCAGCCCAGGGCTGGGAGGGGGAGCGGCAGTCAAGGCAGCAGCAGGATCAGCAGGGAGGAAGAGAAGGAAGAACCAGCCCGAGCAAGAACAGCCCAAGCAAGAACAGCCCAGCGTTCTTATACATGTTAGGCTATTACTTATACAGTCATGGTTTAGCAGGCTTCTATTGGTAGGTTTGAAGCAAGCAACTTTCAAAAAGTACAAATTGATGAGCTACAGGGAAGTGAATCTTACCAAATACTAGGCACCTCCTTCCTGAGGAGTGGTCTGCCTTAAGGCAGAATCAAAAAGGCAGAAAACACCTAGGTTCTTCCGGCACTTGCACCCATGTGGGAGACCCGGATGAAGGCTTCATCCTGGCCCAGCTCTGGCCATTGAGGCCATCTGGGCAGTGAACACACAGATGTTCACTTCTTTCAGTCAAGATGATATTGTTAAATATAATGACAAAATATTTACATCCAAGTTGTGTGACTTTGGGGTCCCAAGTTTGTGAATATACACCAATAAAATAATTAGGACTTCAATTCAAACCTGGGCGTATGCTGTCCAAGTTAAAAACTTTAGTCTCCATTAACCAGGTTTCCTTTTGTCCCCCACTCAAAATATACAGAGGTACTTCAAAAAGACACAGAAAAGTAAATGAAAGATAAGTTTGAGTGCAAAAAATTTCACCAAATGATTTTTTTTTAATTCTTCAAAAAAGTGCTTATGGGGGGGGACAATTATTGGGGCACAAAGACTGAGCCATATTTGGGGATGCCCACATCCCATATCGGAGCGGCTTTGTTCAAATCCTAGCTCCCCCCTCCATTCAAGTTCCCTGCCAAGGGGCACCCTGGAAATGAACCTGGAAGGCAGCTAGTGACAGCCACCCATCTGGGAGACATGGATGGAGTTCCAGAAGCCCAGTATTAGCCTGTCTCAGTCCCAACTCTCACTTGGCACTTGGGGAGTGAACCAACAGACGACTTCTCCCTCTCCCTCTTTATCTTTCTCCCCCTACTCTCCTTCTCCCTCTGTCTCTTCTTCTCCCTCTCCTCCCTCTCCATATAAAGAACCTATTTCCAAAAGGTGCAAAAACAATGTGTGCCTTTGAAAAAGTCATGCTGTGAGTTAAACCCTGACTAGCCATACCTGTTTTCCCTAGCAGTGCTGGTCCCAGATCCTTGTTGTCTGGTCCAGCTAATCGGATGCTTTTCATCTGCCTAGGAGGGCAGTGCACAGTGATCTGAGTAACTAGGCTCCTGCCAGCCATATGCAAACTCTTGAAATTCCTGGTTTCTAACCTCATGCTGACCCAACCATAGCTGTTGCATGCTTTTGGGGAAAATGAAGCAAGAAATGGAAGATCTCTTTCTCTGGCTTTCCCTTGTTCTGTCACTCTACCTTTCAAATGAATAATAATTCATTAAAATTTTTGCACCAACATAAATTTGTCTTTTCATTCCATGTTTTTCCATGAACTTTTTGAAATTCAGTGTATTATCTCTCCCCTGTCTGATTATGCCCAAAGCCATTTCATTCTTGTTAATGATTATTTCATTTAACCTTGACCTATAAAACAGGTTAAAATGCAGTTTTTCCCCTTGATTCCCCAGGTGCTCTGAGTCCCTGCCCCCATTTGAACTTCTGGATTGTGTGTCTGTGAATGGCTTTGCCTCCACCCTCGTGCAGCAGGTAAATAGAGTTCTAAGTGCCCTCAGCTCATGGGTGTTTGAATCTGTGTGGAGCAGGGTACCTGGATCCAGAACACACAAGCTAACTAGCCAGTTCAATGGAGACCACACACTTTCCCTAGAGGGGATAAGCTCAAGGCCAGTCCAATACAGCTCAATGGGGTTGAGCTAGGATGTGTGGCCAGCAGCCAAATGCTAGTGGAGTTGTTCATGTCCTGTGTAAGAGGGCTTGGTGTCCCAGATGTGACATCCAGCTCCTGCATCTGGAGAATGAATCAACAGCTAACAACTCTGTCCATCTCTCTCTCTCTCTCTCTCTCTCTCACGCAAACACATACACACTGCAAATAAAACAAACAATTCAAATTCACCTGTCATTCCAAACAATTTCTCTTTTGTGAATTGCTGTCATTTTCATTGCTAAATTCATGAAGTTGCCAGTTTGGCAAGAGGAACCATAAAATGCTCAATTGAATTCGAACTGCAGGTAAATAACAAAAGTTACCCCTGTGTAGCTCAACTTCACATTTATCTAGCTATCCCGTAGTTCACCTGATAATCAGTAAGGAAGGAATTTACATTTTTAGTAAATTTTATTCACAACATTGTACCTTGCTTGGTGCCTGCTTTGACACACAAACCTGTGCAAAGACCTCCGTCATTCCTTCAAGGTGATACTGGCAGCATGACCTCATGACCTCCAGCTTGCTCCCAGGGGACAGGCTGCTGGGAAGTGGCATCTAGTTGGCACAAGCCATCCCCAGAGTCCATATCTAATCATCTTGAAAATGTAGCTCCAGGGTGACCACTTGGCTTGGTGGTTGAGTTGCCAGCTAAGACGTCTGCGTGCCACATCATAAAATCCGGATTTGATTTCTGGCTGCAGCTCCTGCCTCCAGCTTCCAGTTAACGCATAACCTGGCAGGCAGCAGGTGATGGTGGCTCAAAGGATTGTGATGCAGGAGGAAGGTGGGAGAAGCAGTGCAAGCATTTGGGGAAAAAGTAACTGATAGGCATCAGTTCTCACTCCTACTCTCCCGTACACACACATGCTCTCTCTACCTCTCTCTCCTCTAACTCTCACAGAGATCTCTGTGCTCTAAATGTTATGACACCATCATTTCATTATTGTCTAATGAATTAAAATGATGTGAATGTCCCAGCTTTGAAATACTCTTGAACAAAATGAAAGCACCTGGATTTTTGTCCATCTGAGAATGAGGCTCTGTTGACTATCTAGAGCGTCTAGAAACTCCACAAGGCAGCAAACCGAGCCAGTGGGGCTGATTCCTGCTCCTACCACCCCCCCCTTCGTCCCTCCCAATTTCCCCATAGCTTCAGGCATTCTAAGACAACTCTAATTTTACTCCCACTTCCCTGTCCCACAATGAAGGCACCTAAAACAACATCCCTTTTCTCTCCCAGAGAAAAATTGCAAGCTATCTTCCAAGCCATAGTAATCACGAGAAACAACCACCTTAACCACAGAACAAGAGAAGGGAAGGGGTCCCTACCTGCCCATTGTCCCATGGACCGCAAGAAACCACCAGGCAAAGCCGGCCAGCAGCTCAGGAGCATGCATCTACAGAGTTCCCAGGCACTTGCCCAGGCACAGCAGGCACACCAGGAGCCACCCACACACCAAGAACTGCTCCAGAACTTCAGCCATGGCTGTGCCAGCCAGGAGACCCTCACTCCTCGGCAGCATCAGCAGCATTCAATGCCTATTGCTCCTCCTGGCTGGAGTGCCCAGGCACTGTCCATTGGCACTGCGGAACTGAGGTTAGAGAAATCTTGCACAACCCTCTGATTTACGGGCCTCTGACTACACTGTTCTATCTCAACCCTGCCCAGCCCGCAGGGACCCTGCCGTGGGCAGTCATTGGAGATGAGAACGTTGGAGGTCACAAGGCCAGCTGGGGGGAAACGGGAGCTGAGGTCCTGTCTGTGAATTTGGGTAGGCTGTCAAGGAGTTTCCCGGAGGTTCTTGTGTAGGGAGCCAAGTCAGCAGTGTGGAGCTGGAGGAGTTGGTACAGTCCTATGACAAAACAGAACCTAGGAGGTCCTTGGGTCCCTGGGGGGACTGCCCTCCACAGGGCACCCAGAGGTCCTGGAGTGCAGTTTTTCCCCTACGTCTCAGTTGTGATAAAATGCTGGAAGCAGGAACAGGTGTTTAGCTCAGTGCTTAAGTCACTTCTTGTCTCGGGTCACCCCTATCAGAGCCCCCAAGTTTGAGTCTCAGCTGCACTCCCAATCCCAGCTTTCTGCTAATGGGCACCCTGGGAGGCAGCAAGTGCCAGATCTTGAGTCCCTGTCACCTATGTAGGAGGCCTGATTGAATTCTAAACACCTAGCTTCTGCCTGGCCCAGCATTTGCCAGAGTGGACCAACAGATGGGCTCTCTCGCTTGCCTCTCCTTAGAAATGGAAACATAAATAAACAAGCACACCAGGAATTTTTGTTTGTTCGTTTGTTTAAGATTTAATTGTTTTTGTTGGAAAGGCAGATATACAGAGAGAAAGATCTTCCATCTGTGATTCACTCCCCAAGTAGCCGCAATGGCCGGAGCTGAGCCAATCCCAAGCCAGAAGCCAGGAGCTTCTTCCAGGTCTCCCACATGGGTGCAGGGTCCCAAGGCTTTGGGCTGTCTTTTACTGCTTTTCCAGGTCACAAGCAGGGAGCTGGATGGGAAGTAGAGCAGCTGGAACACAAACCAGCACCCATATGGGACCCCGATTGCGCATGGTGAGGTTTTAGCCACTAGGCTACCATGCCAGGCCCAGTGATGTTTTTAGAAACCAGTCTGACCCTCTGCAACATTCTCTGACTTTTTGTTTTGAGAGGTGACCCAGACTGACACAAGGGCCCCCACTAGTGCAATCTGTCAGTGAGGTGTGCAGCCAAAGGGACCTGGCCGGGAGTCTGCTCTGTGTTCTCTGGACTTTCCACCTCCATAACTGTGAGTGAGGCAGATCTCTCTCCTTGGTAAGGTTGGCCTACCTCAGATACTTTGTTACAGCCATGAAAATTTGACTGAGCTGGAAACAAACAAACAAACAAAAAAAGAATGCCAGAATGGAACCATTCATCCCTGTGTTCATCAAATATCAACTGACAGCCCACCAGACGGCAGTCTCAGGTCAAAGCACTGGCAATAGAAAACTAAACAAGACAGGTCTCAGCTCAGGTGTACCTTCCAGGAGGAGAGTCATTAGATAAATAAAGACAGCATCAGGTGCAAGGGCTGTGGAAAAGTAGTACTGAGACAGCTCCTAGCACAATTCATCAGCAAATACTTTAAGAGATTTTTTCGCAGAAGTCTGTGATGTGGGTGGGACTTGAAAGCAAAGAAGCAGCCAGCCAAGTGTGAGGGTCCCTTGCAGGCTCCTGAGCCCAGTCCCTGAAGTGAGGAAGAAGTGCCTGTGTGAGGATGCAAGGGGGCCAGGCAGTGGATAGACAGGTTGGGTCTGCAGAGAACCCAAGACGGAAGGAAAGCCAGGGCAGGGAGGAGCTAGGACCTGGTGGGTACTGTCTGTGTTGTCTCCTGTGCTGGAGTGAGGGCTGCACCCAGAAGCTGGGTTTTAAGGCAGAAGGCACAGCACAAGCGAAGGGGCAACCTTGCAAAGATCAGGTGGCTAAGGAATGTGGCTTCTGTTCGCTGACTCCTCTCACTGGCCCCCACCTGATGAAGCATGTGCAGGATGCTCTGTGAGGAAGCCAAAACAGCTGGGTGGGAGCTTATGTCCCCAACAAACAAACAAGTGAGTTCAGAGAGCTCGGATCCTGCTGAGGCCTGAGATTACTGCAGCCCTGTCCATGCCTTCTTTGCTGTCCCCTGTGGGGGCCTTGACCCAAGGAACTCAGCTAATTTAAGCCCAAGTTTCTGAACCCACAGAAATCGTGAGGTTTTAAGCCATGTCATTTAAAGCCCAATCATTGATTTAAATTGTTGCATAAATTACATCATTGATGCAGTTTCTTTTGATATTTGTCCCTGACAACCTAACAATATGAAATTTCAATTTCAACAGAATATGAACATTTCGCACATTTCCATGGGTAAAAGAAGGATTCTTAAAAACATCTTATTAAAAGCATCAAAGCCTAGCAAGACCAAAAAGTCAAGTACAAGTGGAAACACCAACACAGGGAGATAAATTAAGCAAGGAAGGTGCATGAGCTGGCCTTTGCTGACCGGGGTGAAGGTCAGCTTCAATGTCAAGCCTGGGCATGGAAACTGAAGTTCAGGGAGGGAATCATTGGGGACCATCTTGCCTGAAGGCTGGTGCCCCACAGGCTTTTACAATGTAGGGTAAGCCTGGCCCAGAAGAGACAGGCTCCTGAGCTGCCAGGAAAGCAGCTTGGCACTGGCCAAGAAAATGATGGCAAGGTGACAGCACGAGAAACAGACTGTGGCTCTGTCAGTACAGGCTGGCATGTCGTCCGCTGGCCAACCACAGTCACCTCACCTGAGGGGTTAAAGGAATCCAAGCTGTGAGTTCAGCACAGGTCCCACCTGCTCGTTCCTCTGAGCTCCTGGAGGAAATGAGCCCAGATCCAGTGTGCTGGAAGATGGCCTTGTCCGGAAATCCCACACAGCAGTGCCCAAGCAAAGTGAGGTGTGCACAGGTGGAAAAGACCATGCACACAAGGAAATAAGGCACCAGAAATGAGACCAGATGCATCGGTGACAACAGAAAGGCTTTGGGTGTTAGAGTAGTCAAACCCAGATTACAATGTAATTATGCTACCAAAAGGAAACTCCAAATTGAAAGTCTCTGCATGGGACAGCAAGCTAGAAGAAAAAAAAAGACCTAATTATGAGCAAACTTTCAGAAATGGAGTCTTCAATAAAATCTCTCATGGGTTGATTTTGCAACAGCGGCAGCCACTGAAGTATATCATCAGTGAATATGGACAAGCCTAGGGAGACTACCAGAGTTTCCAAATGCAGGCTAAACATCCCCCATCTGAACATTCAAGATCTAAAATGCTACAAACCCAGGACATACTAATACCAAATGTGGAAAATTCTGTCAAGAAACTTCATGCACAAGATTATTTAAAATGTTGCATAAAATATTGCACAAAACCACTTTCAGGTGTATAGGAAAACATACCTATATTTAGGGGTCAACTTGAGCTCCCACTCGTGACGCTGGCAGCCTCATATGGAAGTGCCGGTTCAAGTCCCAGCTATGCTGCTTCTAATCCAGCTTCCTGACAATGCACTTTGAAAGGCAGTGGAGGATGGCCCAAGTATCTGGGCTCCTGCCATCCTTAGGGGAGAGTAAGATGGAATTCCTGGCTCCAGCCTGGCTCAAATCTATTGTGGCCTTGTCAGGAGTGAATGGATGGAAGATGGATCTCCCTCCCTTTTTCTTTCTTCCTCTACCCCACCCCTCTCTTTCTCTGTAACTCTGACTTTTACATAAATGAATATATAGCCACTTAAAGGTACAGGGTCCCAAAGCTTTGGGCCTTCCTCTGCTGCTTTCCAGGGCCACAAGCAGGGAAACAGATGGGAAGTGGAGTATCCAGGACATGAACTGGCACCCATATGGCATTCTGTTGCTTGCAAGAGGAGGATTAACCAATTGAGCCATTTCATTAGGCCCCTGTCTTCCTGTCTTCAGTTTTCAACATCCGAAAACGTATCCTGAAGCAGACATCTGCCCTGTGAGGACAGCTGTTTAGATGCTCACAACCCACATCAGACTGCCTGACTGCAGCTCCTGCTCACCAGTGCTCACCAGGAGGCCTCAATGCTGATTCAATTCATTGGGTTCCTGCCACCTACATTGCAGATTTGAGTTGAATTCTCAGCTGCTCACATCAGCCCCGTCTCGGCGCTAGCAAATGGAAGATTCTCTCTCTCCCGCTCTTTCTTCTCTCAAGTAGACTTAAGTGAATGAACAAATAATAGAATTTCAAGCCCATATAATCCTGAAAATTTCATGGCATTATCTGACAATGAGTGCAGCAAACTTTTAAATGAATGTGCGTTTGTCTGCAACAAGCTGCTTACATTTTGAGTTGCATCCACACCAACCCAGAAGCACACGTTGAAGCCCAATCAGCCACCCAGTGTGATGGTATTTGGAGGTAGGGAGGAGTTCTTGTGCTGACATAATGTCCTTTTAGAAAGAGACAGGGGGATGGCATCCTGGCATAGGAAAAGGGTAAAGCCACCACCGGCTAGCACCAACACCCCATATGAGTATTTGTGTCCCAGCTGCTCCACTTCCCGTCCAGCTCCTTGCTTGTGGCCTGGGAAAGCAGTGAACAATGGCTCAAGTCCTTGGGACCCTGTATCCATATGGGAGACCTGGAAGAGGCTCTTGGCTCTTGGCTTTGGATTAGCTCAACTCCAGCCATTGCATGCACTTGGGGAGTGAATCAATGGACAGAAGATCTTCCTCTCTGTATATATAACTTTCCAATAAAATAAAATAAATCTTTTTTAAAAAAGGCAGAGAGGGACTATAAAGAGACCAATATCAAAACCAGTTTGACTTTGCCTAGATAAGATAAATCACATCTGCATAATCTCCTTGGCTCACGGACAAGCCTCCTGGGAGGCTCCAGTTCACCTTAGAAAGGTGAACTGAGTAAGCTGACGGTGGTGGTGCACAGGTGTCTGGTGGAGATGGAGAAGGGAGAAGAATGGGAAGTGGATAGCAACTCAGTCAGCACCTCTTCCTGCCCTCGACGTGGGAGAGGATGGAAACAGCTGGAGAACCACATCCAGAGGAGCGGGCACTTCTAAAAAAGGATATAGCAAGTCCAGCTCACCCAGGCCAGACACGCCCAAAGCAGGCCCTGGATTTAGGATACAATGCACTGATCAGAAAGACTTGAGCAGAAAATCATGCAAAGAGAAAATCTGAGGAGGGTGGGAATATGCAGAGCCTTAAACTTCAAACATCATCAGAACTGTGCGTGCAGGGGCTGGCAAGTTGGCTCATCTGATTAATTCTCTACCGCCAAGTGCAAACAACCCTTATGGGTGCCTGTTCATGTCCCAGCTGCTTCACTCCCAATCCAGCTCCCTGTTTGTGGCCTGGGAAAGTAGCAAAGGATGGCCCAATGCCTTGGGAGCCTGTACCTGTGTGAGACCTGAAAGAAGTTCCTGGCTCCTGGGTTTGAACTGACTCATCTCAGGCTGATGTGGCTATTTGGGGAGTGTCTCTGCTCTCCTTCTCTCTGTAAATTTGCATTGCTAAAGAAAAAAACTGCACATTCAATGAAGAAAAGATGCTGAACAACATCAACTGGGACGTGGCACTCCCAGCAGCCGTGCAGGCCTCACTGGGCAGCAGTGGGGGCCAAGTGAGCTGGCATATCCCTCTGAATGAAAAACGCTCTGCCCATGGGGTGTCATGAAAAGGCAGAGACAGCATCTACCAAAAAAAAAAAAAAAAAAAAAAAAAAAAAAAAAAAAAAAAAAAACCTACTTTTTGCAGCAAACTCAACTCTTTTTTTTGGTAAGATTTATTTATTTTTATTGGAAAGTCAGATATGCAGAGAGGATGAGAGACAGAGAGGAAGATCTTCCTTCCAATGATTCACTCCCCAAGTGACCACAATGGCCGGAGTTGAGCCAATCCAAAGCCAAAAGCCTGGAGCCTCTTCTGGGATTCCCATGCAGGTGCAGGGTCCCAAGACTTTGGGTCATCCTCTAGTGCTTTCCCAGGCCACAAACTGGGAGCTGAATGGGAAGATGGGCTGTTGGGATTAGAACCAGCGTCCATATGGGATCCCAAGCACATTCAAGGTGATAATTTCAGCTGCTAGGCTACTGTGCCTGGCCCCAAACTCATCTCTTCATTCTGTTTTCCCCAAAATGTTCACTCAAATCCCCTCTACCAACCAGGTGTTTGTATGGATCAGAGTGGTCAATGGCTAAATCCTCACCTTGCAAATGCCAGGATCCCATGTAGGCCCTGGTTCATGTTCTGGCCACCCCACTTCCAAGCCAGCTCCCTGCTAATGGCCTGGGAGAGCAGCGGAGGATGGCCCAGAGCCTTGGGACCCTGCACCCATGTGGGAGATCCAAAGGATGTTCCTCGATCCTGGCTTCAGATCAGCTCAGTTCCATTGGGAAGTGAACCAACAGATGGAGGATCTTTATCTCAGCCCTTCACTCTGCGGATCTGATTTTCCAATAAGAATAAATAAATCATTTTTATATAATGTATTTATTCATTTATTCACTTACTTTTCTACTTATATGAAGTGCAGGGTGACAGAGAAGGCAGAGAGAGAAAGACAGATCATCTATCCACTTTTTTACCCCACAAATGACCCAACAGCCAGGGACGGTCCAAGCTGAAAGCAGGAGGCAGGAACTCCATCTGGGTCTCCAACGTATGTCGCCTAGAGGACCAGCCATCCTTCTAATGCATTCGCAAGGCTACAGATGACTGTGACTGGCAAGAAAACACTCCACAGCCATGGGAGACATGGTCACTGTACTGCTTCTGAGATGGCACCATGCTCCTAGGTGAGCTCTTAGGGATGGAGAGACAGAGAGAAGTTCAAGGGAGAAGTCAAGTTGGACAGGCATGCCCTCTTCAGCTACTCTTCCTCTGGAGCTGCTAAATGACACGCAAGCCTAAGGCAGGAGCTATGGCTGAAAACAGGGGCAGGGAAGTAGGCACCAAATGTTTTCAAAGGCAGGGGTTCAATGATTTAATTCATATCCATTTATTTAACTTGAAAAATAAAGGAAAGGGAAAAGAGATCACGGCCAATAAAACAGTAGCTACTCCCACCCCAGCCCCGAAGTGGTCGCCAGGCACATGAGCCTGACCGCTCCTTGGCTCATGCCGATGCTGAGGGCGTAAGTTCTGGGGCTCTGAGAAGAGTATGACTGTGGGGAAAATGCAGCATGGACTCCGCACACACCAAAAGGTGTGGAACAAATTTTATCTGTCCCAAATACATACAGACTTTTCCTTGTCTCTATTCTCTAAAACAACTGTGTAACAGCATTTGCTTGGTGTTATAAGTCATCAAGAGATGATTTAGGGTGTGTGTGTGTGTGTGTGTGTGTGTATGTCTGGGTTAAAAGCGACCATGTCCTTTTACACATGACCTTGAGCATCAGCAGCAGCCACTCCCCAGGGGCCTTCTGGGTGGCTCCCTGTGGTGGCTCCCATCCAATGACTCAGCAGGGCCAGGCTGGCCTTCTTGCAGCTTGCCAATGCCAGGGTCACTGCCCTGGCTAGTGGCTCTGCCAGGAAATAGCCTAGCGCCAAGCCAAGCTCTGCACTGCCAATCTCCACATACTCTCATGCCAGAGCTGGGAGCCTGTAGGGGCTAGGAGGATAAGAACCACACCTTGTCAGGTCAGTGTCCAGAACCTGTGGGTTTAGTTTTCTTAAGGAGAGTAAGGGGCATGCCATCAGCTCTGTACCAAGTGGGAAGCAGGCAGGACACAGGTCTAATGCCACAGTCCTTGGCAGGCCACTCCTGTGGTGTGCCACCACGCTAGACCAGCATCCTGGCGGTGCCGATAACCTTCAGCAGGATGGCAGCCTGAAGGCTCCTAAGCAGGCTCACCTGCAGGACAGCATCACCATGTCATTTTAAAAAAGATTTTATTTTTATCTTTATTGGAAAGACATACATACAGAGAGGGGGAGAGACACAAAGGAAGATCTACCTGCTGATTCACTGCCCAAGTGACCACAATGACCAGAACAAGTGATCTAAAGCCAAGATCCAGGAGCCTCGTCTAGGTCTCCGACGTGGGTACAGGGTCCCAAGGCTTTGGACCATCCTCAACTGTTTTCCCAGGATACAAGCAGGGAGCTAGATGGGAAACAGGGCCGCCGGGATAAGAACTGACATCCGTATGGGATCCTAGCATGTTCAAGGTGAGGACTTTAGCTGCTAGCTATTGTGCTGGGTCCCACCATGTCATTCTTTCGAGTAGCATGCCAGGGGCCTGAGAAGTTTGAGTCTATTGTACCCTCTGTATACAACCATGCTAGGGCAAGGGCCTGAGATAGGGTTCCTAGAGGAAGAGGCCACTTTTGGGGTCACCAAGAAACCCAGGCTTACCTGTCCTCTTGGATTCAGGGGTGTCAGGGTCTCAGGACCCAGAGGCTGGGGTATGTGTTCAGGCATTGGAACACACAGTGCCTGTGGTGCTGCCTCCTGGGCAAAGGAAAGGATCAAGCCTAAGTAGACATCAAGGGAGGCAAGCTTAGGGAGACACCAAGGGACAAGCCTAGGGAGACACCAAGGGAGACAAGCCTAGGGAAACACCAAGGGAGACAAGCCTAGGGAGACACCAAGGGAGACAAGCCTAGGGAGACACCAAGGGAGGCAAGCCTAGGGAGACACCAAGGGAGACAAGCCTAGGGAGACACCAAGGGACAAGCCTAGGGAGACACCAAGGGAGACAAACCTAGGGAGACACCAAGGGAGCAAGTCTAGGGAGACACCAAGGGAGCAAGTCTAGGGAGACACCAAGCGAGCAATCTAGGGAGATAATAAGGTCTGTTCCTCTTAAACAGTTAAGGCCGTGGATGCCACTGCAAAAGAGAAGATAATACATGGGGACTTTGCTTTTGCCATAGCAAGGATACTGCTCTTGAAAGCAAACATGTCCTTTCCTACTTTTGATCTTCTCTGGAAACTGCTTGGTGAGTTCTTCAAACATCACAGTAGATATGGGTATGGCACCTGCACCTCAATCTAGAAGCCTGAGTGTTGGCTTGGGGAGCAGAGAGGAGCCTGCATGGTGACTGACGGCGACTCATCTCTATCCTGACAGTGGGGCACTCACTGTAGGAGACAATAATAGCCTTTGTGCTCTTGCTGGATGGCTTTTCAATCTGCACAGGGGCAGTCTATCCTTGCCCACATCTGGGAAACAATGGAGTACAATCTTCCTGGAGCTCACTCTACCTGCACTTGGTTTCTTTCCAATTTTATGCATTTTGACCCAAGGGCTCGAGCATTGTAGAAAGCAATGGCTTCTCAGAGTGGTGATGACAATGTGGGGCACAGAGACACTGACACCAGCTGGAACTCTGAGATGGATCCATTAGATGAAATAGGGACAGATGTCCAAGGGACATGAAAGGCCTCCACCCCTCATCAGCAGGAAGCAGCTACAGAAGATGTGATACATCCACATCCTTCCGTAACGTGAGAATAACCTTTGAGGGGTGAATGTCATGGCACAGGGAAGCAACAACTTGCTCAGAGTCATGAATTAGAAGGCATATTCCCCACCTATATAATACTGTGTGTCAATTAAATGATCCTTTCCCCACTATGGACTCCCCTCACATAAACCACTCATAAGAATTCAGGCAAAGAGCTCTTTATTTGAAAGGTGAAATGACAGAGAAGAAGGCAGGGAGAGGCAGAGAGAGAGAAAGAGAAAGTAGAGAGAGATCTTTCATTTACTAGTCCACTCCCAAAATGCCCACATCAGCAAGAATGAATGCTAGCACCATCCGGGTCTCCCACGTGGACAGCAGGGACCTGGGGACTTGAGGCACCACCCACTGCTTTCCTGTAAACGCAGTGGCTGACCAGGAAGGAGAGCAGACAGCTGCAACGACATCCTGACAAGGGATGCAGCAAGCTAAGTGGAGACTTCCCGGGGGCACCGCACAGCTGCCGGCAACATTCTGCATTTCCTGCCCTGCCTAGGAGAGCTGCTGCCGCCAAGGCAGAGGCCAGGCACTGCCCAAGAAAGACCCTGCAGCTTTTTGTGGGGATAACTTTGCCCAGCTGGAGAGGCATATGACAGGCAGAGAGTACACCGTCTTCCAGGCCTCGAAGGTCCGAATTATTTGGGGTTCTCCGGCTTGAAGGTCATGGGAATCATTTGCAGTTCTCTGGCTCCTCTAGTCTTCCCGGAGACTCCGAGCCTCCAGGTGCCAGCCTGGGGCAGCAGCTACTGACCCAGCCCTCACAGATGCCCACGCCACTCACACATGCTGACCCAGCCCTCACAGATGCCCACGCCACTCAAGAGTAACTGTGACTCTCAGTCCGCAAGGCTGAGACTCACTTAAGTCTGAAAGGCTTAAACATGGAAGTGGGGGTGGTACTGTGTTGCCACCTGTTATGCCATCATCCCATATGGGCGCCAATTGGAGCCCCAGCTGCTCCACATTCCTGTGATGTGCCTGGGTAGAAGCAGAGGGTGAAGGAGCTCCTGGCTCCTGGCTGCTGCCTTGCCTAGCCATAGCCATTGAGGCTATTTGAGGGGTGAATGAGCAAATGGAAGATTCTCTCTCTCCCTCTCCATCTCTAGCTCCATCTCTGTACTTATCTGTCCATATCTCTGACACTTCTTTTCTGTTACTCTGCCCTTCAAAATAGATAAAATGCCGTGACCTTTTTTTTTCTGAAGGCAAAGAAAATACATTTAAAATAATTAGACTAAACTGAGACCTATTCCCTCAGGAAATTCCGCTGTAATTGGGATCTATTTAAAGTAGGGGGAAAGCATTAAACCAGCAGGAAAAATCCCAAATTAGCAAATGAGATAACTGTTATTTGCAGCACAGCAACATAAAATATCAGGGAAATTAGATTGTCCTTGTCCTGTCTGGTACTGATTTTTTAAAAAATACTTCATTTATTTGAGAAGGAGAGAGAAAACAGTCCCCTCTCACCTGCTGTTCATTCTTCAAAAACTTGCAATGGTCAGGGCTAGCACAGGCCAAAGTCAGGACCTAAAGCTGGGTGGCAAGTGCCTCATTACTTGAGCTGTCACTGCTGTGTCCCAGGGCATGCAGGAAGCTGGAGTTGGGAACAGTACACGGAGTTGAACACGGGCAACGCAGGGAGCAAGCACCTTAACCACTAGCTGTCTTCCCCTTTTAATTTTTTTAGTATTATTATTTTATGATACAGTTCCATAGGCTCTGGGATTTCCCTTCCCCCTCCCCAAGTCTCCCTTTTCCCTGTACACACACTGATTTCCCCTATATTATTACAATAGTCATAAGTTCATCATTGCAGGCATGGACAATGGCAGAGTCCAGCATCCTATTGTTAAGATATAGTAAAAAGTTTCATTGGGAGTCCATCTTTAGTCTGGAAGTAGAGATGCATACTACATTGTATCTGCACATCTGGATGTGATAGTCTCCATTGCACAGTTACTGTACATTCCCTTAAATGAAAAGCCACAAAACAAAATCAACAACAGGAAGAAGAAGAAGAAAACAAAAGAGAATTACAATGCTGGAAGCTAAATAACATGCTACTGAATGACTAATGTATCACTGAAGAAATGAAGCAAAAAAAAATCAAGAACCTTTAAAGAAAATGATGCTAAGCTGTGAGTGAAGACTTTAATGAGAAAAAAAAACCTGTCGTGAACAAATTAAAAGTAAAAACATCAAAATCCATGCAATATAGCTTCCTCTGATCTTTGCTGGTGAGATGTGTCTCCTGTTGAGCCAGTCTACTGAGCCAGGTCTACTAATCTATGAGAAAAATGCAAAGACCTGGCCCCATGAACGTCACTCCTTTCCCCATCTCCATGGAGCCCTCAGCGCCCTTCGAGCCACCTCTGGGAACTCCCTGCTCTCCACGAAGCCTACCCTGGAGCTCCCTTCAACCCCAGCCTTGGGCAGCCCGGTGACTCAGGTAGTAAGGCTCCTAGTGCAACTTCCACCTGGACTACTCTGAACGCACCCTCTGCTGGCGCACGCAGAACCAGAGGGAAAAGTTTCAGAACAACAACAACAAAAAATATCTTCCTTAGCTCCAAGAATAAGAAGCAGAGAAAAGAAAGCAAAAGCTAGCTCTGTTTGCCTAAGCATTTTTGGCCTCTGGGTTTCAGAAAGGATTTTGGTAGTGCAGCCAAAGGCAGATAGCCTAACAGTTGAAGTTGGAGGTCACAAATCACCCCAACGACATCCGACATCAGGAGTGCCAGTTCAGGCCCTGTCTGCTTCTTTTCCCATGCAGCTTCCCACCAATGCACCCAGGAAGGCAACGGATGAGGACTCAAATACCTTGGCCTCCCCCATCCTCCTGGAATGATCAGCAAGAGGGCTCCTGGCTCCTAGATGCAGTCTGGCCCATAACTGGATGCTGCAGTCATTTGGAGAGTGAGTGAGCCAGTGAGTGCAAGTTATCTGCCGCTCCACGTTTCAAATAAATAAGCAATCTTTAAAAAATTATAAGTGGAGTGGTAGGCGTTTGGAGTGCAGTTAGCATCCAGCCTGTGATGCACACATCTCATCTCACAATGGCAAGGTTTGAGTCCTGGGTCGGCCCCTGCTTACAGCTTCCTGCCAATACACCTGCTAACGACTTGAGCCCCCACCGCCCATCTGGTGCACTTGGATTGCATTCCAGGCTTACTGGCTTTGGCCTGAGTGAAACAACTGAGGAATGACCTTTCCCTCAACGGCCCCATCACTCAATCTTTGCCTGTCAGATACATTCATTTTTTTTTTAAAAGTAAAGGAACAATAAAGAACTTGTGCAGCTCAACAACTCAAAGTGTTGGGTATTTAGGCCAGCACCCTTGCTCCTGCGGATGCAGAGCCCAGAAGGCACTCATGGAGTTCCTGCCACTCACATGGCCAACTGAGGCTGAGTTCCAAGTTCATGGCTTTAGCACATCCTAACCTTGACCTGTGTGGGGATCTAGACAGCAAACCAACACATAGGGGTCCCTTTCTCTCTCTCTCACACACACTCTCCAAATCAATATAAGAAAAGAATAAATGATTTAAATAGATACTTCTCTGAAAAAAAACAAACAACCAGCAAGAACATGGAAAAATAGTCTCACCAACTGATTAATTCAGGAAATGCAAGTCAAAACTGTAACACCCATCTGGATAGCTAGCTAGTACTTGGAAGAAAAAAAAAAAAGGAAACGCAAAATAATTCACTCCGGAGAACACAGAGTCAGGAGTGTGAAATGGTACACGTGGATACTGACACCTGCTAAAACACAGACGAGCCTTGTGGGTATCAAGCTCAGCAAGATGAGCCACTCACAGAGAGACACAGGTGATGTGCCCCACCTACACATGCTGTGCAGAACATTCTAGTCCACGGAGACAAGGGGGAGTGACAACACCCACCTCCCCTCTTCCTGCTCAGCCCGGCTCCATGCCTGGCTCAGCTCCTGTGCCCAACCTGGTGGCTGCTGGCCAGAGCTGTCATTGAGGTTGACGTGGTCAAGTCCCGGCTGCACCACGTGATTTGCGAAGGTCCCCATAGGTTGGCACAGGTGGGTCTGGAAGGGAGGCCCCTGGCACCCAGGCCTGAGATGTACCCCGGGATGAGGCCCAGGAAAAACATGACCCCAGGCACAGCACGTTGATACACTCATTATTTCACATGAAGGCCATCCAGACGCCAGCCACTGCTGGAGGACGCTTCTCATCTTACATCCAGGTCAGCCCCATGAAAGAGCAGGTGCTTCTGACCCCTTTCAGGAAGTACTGGGAGAGATTCCGGAATAACCCGCAAAGACCCAGAGGAAGACTGGAAACCCAGCTCCACCCAGGGCGCCCACTGAACTTGGTCCCGACCCCTGGTCTGTTCTTCAGGCTCATTCTCTCTTCCTCACCCCTGTAAAGAGAGGCTCAAGGTTCAACAACCTGGCTGCACTCCCAGTTCCAGCTATGCACTATGCAGGCACAGGTGGACACTTCCGGAAGGGGCGCTCCAGTCCTCTCTCTTGCTGATTTGCCCAATCCCAGGGCATCTCAGAGGAAAACGAGAAACAACACTCTCTCCCCAGCTCCTACATGGCAACCCCAGTTCCTGATGCTCTTAGCTCATTCTCTGCAATTCTCCCCAAAGGGGACACTCAAGTGCTCATCCAGAGGGCTCACCATCTCACACCTGTCTATAAGAACAACATGATACGAGGTCACACAGAAATCTTTCTTTATTTTGATGATTAGGGGGAAAAATACCAGTGTAGGTTTCATTAAAAGTTAACAAAGACCTTTCTTGGCTGCCTGTTTATGGACTGGGTCATTTTATTGAAATCAAGAAATGTCTGCTGACACTGAAAGAAAAAAAAAGGTTCCTGTTAGCATTTTGCTTTGGTTCCAGCCTTTGGAATGAAGGTCATGGTTCTAAGACCGCCACAGCAGGGACCCCGCCCTGGCACAGAACAACAGGACAGCTGAAGACCATCCACAGCACCCAGTGCTCCACCACAGGACTTCGAAAAGCTCCCAGCAACAAACTGGAAGAAGTGCCTTTAGAGTCTTCAACAGATTCACAAAAAAACTCCTGTTATAAAAGTCATGCCTAGCTCTCAAAAACAGATTTTTATACCAAAACAAGTCTATCTTTCGATTCCATTTGGCTAAAACCCTTTTAAAGAATCCTTGCATTTGGGTATCAAAAATGAAACCACGCAGTTTCATCATTAAAACAGTTGAAGACCTTCACGTTTATGCTAATTCCAGTTGTGGATTGGGAAGAGAGGTACTCCCCAATGCTGAGGCTGGGCCTGAACACACAGCTGGGGACCCAGGGCGGCTCATGGGGTCAGTGGGCTGTGAGGTAGCTCTCTTGGCATCTGGTACCAATTCTTGTCTCAGCTCTGGTATCCTACTTCTGCCGCAAGCCCGCAGCAGCTAGCTCTTCCCTTCTGGAGGGCTGCTCTCCTCATCCACGGGAGTGGGGTGTTGAACTGGCTCCACAGTGTGAGGAAGGAATATTTCAGGCCCCCTGCCATGCTGAAGGGAGGAGAAGCAAGGGGCTGTGAGTAAGCAGGGAGGCCATAGGGGCTGCCCCCATCCTCCCCAACACACACCTGGCCCATCCGTCAGATCTCTGGCTCCTTCCTCGAGTCTGGGGGCTCCTGGCTGAGAACTTTTACCTAAAGTATACAAACTGTTGGACTGAAAAAAAAAGCATGATCCCATCAGACAGGAGCTGGAAGAGGAAACAAGTCCTTGACTTTGACTAAACAGACCTGATTCCATGTCTTTCCTAAGGGTTTCCATCAGCCTTCGTAGCACCCTGAATACAGGAGCCCCCCCAGCCACAGTGCAAGTTTAAGAACATCTACCTGCAGCCCGGGAGGAAGTCAGGTGGCTTAGGGGACTTCCGAGGAAGACAAAGGAATGGAATTCAGACCCCAACCCCATGAACATTCATTGCACATCCCTTAGAGCCACATGAGGAGCTGGGTCAGAGAAGTTGGCAAGCCACCTGCGGTGCCAGCATTGCCTACGGGTTCTGGTTCCAATCCCAGCTGCTCCACTTCCCATCCGGCTCCCTGCTAATGCCTCTGGGAAAGGAGTAGAGGATGACCCAAGTGCATGGGAGGCCCAGAGGAAGCTCCGGGCTCCTGGCTTCAGTGTAGTCCAGCCCTGGCCACTGTGGCCATCTGAAGAGTAGATCAGAGGATGGACAAAAGAAAAACAAACAAAAGGAGATGGAAGTGACTTGCTTTTAGAAGTTACAGTGTCACAGAAGCAGGCACTGTGGCACAGCAAGTCAAAAACTGCAGGAGTCAGAACAGCCCCTGGCTTCAACGGCAACGTCCGGCTTTACCCTTTGGTTTATCATGTGGCACTCAGGCAGTTTCAAAGTTCTTCTTTGGCAACAATGAGTTCATAGGGAAATCCCACTGACCAAATACTTAACCCGATGAAGTTTAACATGGAGAAGATGTAGTTTCCACCAAGGAGCATTCTGATGTAGGCAATGGACACGTTCTGCAGGGAAAGGGAGAGTGGGTCACTGCGGAGACAAAGGACCTGGATACCGCCAAACTGGAAACCAGACCCCTGAGTTGTTGCTGCACGGACCGGCACAGAGTAGGCATTCACGCAACTGTGACCACGTGAATACAGGTCACAGCTTGCGGCTTTAGGGAACAACGGAGCGAGTGTTGTGCTAAGCACACTCCCCTTCCCTGCTCTGTGACGACCCGGGCACAAGAGCAGGAGTTGGGTTGCAACCAGGTGGCAGGATCCCATCTCCGACCACCACCTGGACAGTGATCGCTTCCACGGATGAGTGGCCGGAGAAGCATCGTTCACAAAACCCGTGCAGTGTTGTGTCCCAGCCTCCCCAGGAGGCTGCTGGGCAGCAGCGGACACCGCGGAGTGGCTCACGCTAATTCACAGGAGTGGAGGAATATGCAACTACAAGGGACTGGGAGGTGCAGGGGAGTGGAGCCAGAGCACCAGCACCCTCTCCTGGCTCAGCAGTGCACCTGTGCAGCACTGTGCACACCAAGGCCTGCTTGCCCGACAGGTGAGCTGAGCACCTGCCTCTAGAGACCCCTGTCCTCCCTTCCGCAACCCCTTCCTGGCCTCTCCTTCTTATAACTTAGCGGGCCCTCCTGCAGCTTCACGCTGCACCAGGAGAGGAGAAGCAGGGCAGGTTCTCTGATGCCCACAAGCTGTAATTCCTACCAAGCCTCCCTCCAACAGCAGAATCAAGCCCAGCTTCCCTCCCTCCCTGGTGGGCCAAGTCCCACTGCGAGGCTCAGTCCGAGGCTCCATCCGCTCACCTTGATGGCTCCCAGCACAGCCGTCGTCAGGGTGGAGTTGTAATAGCTGCACAGAACCGTGGAGTACATCAGCAGGAACCTAAGACAGGGAAGCAGACACCTGGACGCGTGCCTGGCCAGGCTGGGTCATGACAGTGACGTGCACACACAAGCACCAGGAATAGAGAACAAACAAACAAACAACAAGGCATGTGCGGTGGTGCCTGGGACATCTGCATGCCATCTCCACAGGGCCATGGATGCTTTCACCTGCAATCAAGCTGTTTGCTAATGCAACTTGGACACAGCACAGAGGATGGTCCAAGTCCTTGGGTTCCTGACCCCTCACGTGGGTGACCCAGAAGGAGTTCCTCTAAGGACTTCGATCTGGTTTAGCCCTGGCTGGTGCAGGCATTTTTGGGGGAGTAGACCAGAGGGTGGATGGAAGATCTCTCTGTCACCCTGTATTTCAAACACGTCATAAAGGTTTGATACCCCACACCTCAACACACTGCATATGCTGCACCTGTGACAGGAACGCTGTCTTGTTATGCGATAGCCCCACGATGGCTGCCCAGCTCGCTTCTCCCATACTCCCATCAGCATCTCCATGCACTGGGGTTGCAGAGGCGAAGGATTCCAGGGACCCGGGGTCTTTTTGTTGGTAGCAGCATTTACAGCAATGGTTTCCCATCCTTTCTATGCATCAGAACCACTTACTGCAGGTTTTAATTTTTGTTTGAGAGGCAGAAAGAAAGATGTCCCATTCACCGTTTTACTCCCCAAATGCCCTCAACTGCCCAATCAGAGCCAAGGGCTGGGGAGTCCAACCAAGTCTCCAGCACAGATGGTGGGAACCCAAGCATCTGGTCCATCACTGGCTGCACCGCAAGGTGCCAAGGAAGAAGCTGGATCTGGAAGTGGAGCTGAGACTCAAACGCCAGCCCCAGTGACATCTTAATGAAACCACGCACTAGACAGGACAGATGCAAGATGCCAGTGTCCACCTGCTATGAATGTGGGCATTCATTCACAGGCAGGACAGAAGAACCCTCCAGCACACTTAAGTGAATTCCAACCTTGGTAACCGCCACTGTCAGGACAGAAAGGCTGCGTTTCCGCGTATAGCCACTAGGTGGCCTCAGAGAAGAAATGCAAACCTAGCAGGAAATGCAATGTTTCTACAAGCAAATGAGTAGTGTCCAAAAAGAACCTGCACCAAGGGGGACAGGGAAATCGTGTCAATCCCAACATTAAAAAGCCAATCTCCATGGGACAGTGGTTTCAGAACATCTGTGGACTGATAAAATGCAAGGACGCTTGACAGCACTGAGTATTGCTTGAACATGTGCAGCGACTGTTCCGCTGGAAATGCACCAGCACCTCTCTCTACCTGAGGCACACTGACGCAGGCACTGGACGCTGACCTCATGTCATGGCAGGAGCCATCGCATCCGTTCTCTCCCAGGGTTCGCATTCCGAGAAAGTAGGAACTGGAAGTGGAGCCTGAACAAGAAGGGGGTGGAAAGTGGGTGTTTCCTGTAGCATCCTAGTTACTGAACTACATGCCTGTCCCCAGAAAAACAGTTTTCCTTTTCTGTTGGAAAGGCAGAGAGACAGAGATTGGTCTCCCACTTGCTGGTTCATCCCAGAAATTCCTGCAGTAGCCAGAACTGAGCCAGGCTGAAGCCAGGAGCCCAGAACTGAATGCAGGTCTCCCTCCCACAGGTGCAGGAGGCCAATGACAAGGAGCCATTACCTGCTGCCCTCCAGAGTGCAGAAGTAGGCCCAGGACGCAAACCCAGACACTTCTGGTTGGCACCAGAGGCCAGGCCTCCACCCCAGGAAATGTGGGACCCGTACATGGTCTCTGCTCCAGGAAAGTAGGACAAAAGCCTAAAATGGTTGGATGATACAATGCCTGCATATCTCACTGGGGCACTTTCCCTGATTATATGGGCACAGCACCACAGGTGAAGAGGGTCATGGCCACATAGATTCCACAGGGCCAAGAGATCTAAAAATCCAACAGGCTGGTGACAGAGAGTAGAAATGGCATTTAGCTAAACTTTGCAAAACTCAGCAGAGTCACATACTCATTTCTGGTCTTTTCAGGCCAGGCTCCCGGTGACCTAGGTAACAGTCCCTTCACCTGCTACAGGAACACCATTGGTGCATAGTATCCAATGGAGAGGGGTGGGTTCCAGGATCCCCCGTGGACACGAAAATCTGCAGGTCCCAGGTCCTTATATCAAAGACTGTGGCGTTTACACACACACACAATCGTAAGATGACTTTGCAATCCCAACAACATAAATACCATGTCATTCATTGCTGTGGTCATCACTTAGGGTATGAGTGGTGGCCTTGGCCCTAGAAGGCCTGTGAAATCATTTGGCCTGGCCCTGCCAAGGCAGCTGCAGGTGGGACTTGAAATTCAATAAACAGCAAATCTCTAAGTTGAGCATTCCATATGGTGCATGGATCATGCTATGGATCGCCCCACTGCCTAGCAGGAAAAAGGCCCTGCCCTCTTGAAGCAGAGCGTCGTGAGAAAAGTCCGATTCAGGACACAGTTGTTAAAAAAACATTTCTGATCCATGAGTGGCTGCATCCATGGACACAGAGGCACACAGAGCAGACTGCAATGGCCAGAAAGTCAGCTGGACACAAGGGCTTTTCCTAATGAATCTACATTTTCCTTTGTCAAGAGATGTCATAGTTGTGTCTACTTACCTGTGGTTGCTTACCCCAAAAAGCAAGACAGAAGAAACTGCATGATAAATAGAGCATTCTTCCATTGGTTGGACTCAGTAGCCTGTTATTTTAAAAAGAGAGAGAGAGAAAAAAAGGTTAGTTTTATTAAAGTTTAAGTCTATGCTTAGAATCACCTTCCCAAACAAGACACACAACTTCAAAGATCCTAAATGATTTGTACGAACTCATGCGAAGTTCTGTTCCTCCCAGATTCTCAGCCTTGTTTTGCAAAATAAGAAATTATTTTTAAAAATAAGCAAATAAATAAAACTTCGTAAAAAGGTAGGTGCAAGGTGGCACAGCAGTGAAGTCACGATCTTGAACCCAGATGGGATATCGGAATCATCATCCACTGCCTTTCCAGGCACATTAGCAGGGAGCTGGGTACAAGCAGAGTAGCTGGAACCCAAACCTGTGAAGCAGTTTGAGATGCTGGTACCACAGGCAGGGGCTTAATCAGCTGTGATACGGTATCAGTCCCCCCGCCTATGCAGAAGCCTTGAATGGTAAGAGGCCTGTGGAGCCTAGGATGCTAAGTGGCCTGCTGATCACCTCTTAGGCCTAGGGAGGAGACTAGGATAGTAAGAGGCCTGCTAGCCCCGGCAGGCCAAGGGAGGAGCCTAGGATGGTAAGAGGCCTGCTGGTCACCTTGTAGTTCTAAGCAGGTGCCTAGGGTGGTAAAAGGACTGCTGGTCACTTTACAAGCCTATGCGGTAGCCTATGATGGTTAGAGGCCTGCTTGGTATCAGGCAAGCCTATGTAGTAACCGAGGATAACAGGAGGCGTGATAGTGAACCAGCAAACCTATGCAGGAGCATAGGGTCATAAGAGGCCTGCTGGGTACCAGCCCGGCCTCTGGAGTAGCCTAAAATGGTAAATGGCCTGCTGCTCACCTTTTAGGCCTATTGAGGAGACTAGGATTGTAAGAGGCCTGCTGGTGACCTTGCAGGCCTGTGCAGAAGCTTAGTGTGTTAGGAGACTTGTTAGTGAACCAGCAGGCCTGTGGAGGTGCCTAGGATGATAAGAGGCCTGCTAGTCACCATGTAGGCCTATGCAGGATTCTAGGGTGGTAAAAGGCCTGCTGGTCACCTTACAAACTTATGCAGAACCCTGCGTGGTAAGAGGCCTGCTGATTACCAGGCACGCCTGTGGAGTAGCCTAGGAGGCTAAGTGGCTTCCTGGTCACGTTTTAGGCCTAGGGAGGAGACTAGGATGGTAAGAGGCCTGCTGGTCACCTTGCAGGCCTACCCAGAAGGTTAGAGTGGTAGCAGCTTTTAGTGAACCAGCAGGCCTGTGGAGGAGCCTAGGATGGTGAGGCCTGCGGGTCAGCTTTTATGCCTATGCAGGAGTCTAGGGTGGTAAGAGGCCTGCTGGTCATTTGCAGGCCTATGCAGAAACCTTGATTGGTTGGAGGCTTTTGGCGAACCAGCAGGCCTATAGGAGCCCAGAAAGGAACGAGGCCTGGTGGTCACCTTGTAGGCTTATGCAGGATTCCAGGCTTTCAAGAGGCCTGCTGGTCACCTTGCAGGCCTACCCAGAAGGTTAGAGTGGTAGCAGCTTTTAGTGAACCAGCAGGCCTGTGGAGGAGCTTAGGATGGTGAGGCCTGCTCAGCAACTTTTAGGCCTATGCAGGAGTCTAGGGTGGTAAGAGACCTGCTGGTTACCAGGCAGGCCTGTGGAGGAGCCTAGGATGGTAAGTGGCCTGCTGATCACTTCGCAGGCCTATGCAGAAACCTTGGTTTGTTGGAGGCTTTTGGTGAACCAGCAGGCCTATGCAGGAGCCCAGAAAGGAACAAGGCCTGCTGGTCACTTTGTAGGCCTATGCAGAAGCCTTGAGTGGTAGGAGGCTTGTTTGTGAAGCGGCAGGGCTTGAAGGAGCCTACGATAACAAGAGGCCTGTTAGTGAGACAACAGGCCTATGCAGGAACCTAGCATGGTAAGAGTCCTGCTGGTCACCCCGTAGGCCTATGCAGAAGCTTAGGGTAGTAAGAGGCCTGATGGTAACCTTGCAGCCCTTGTAGAAGCCTTGGGTGAAGGAGGTTTGTTGTTGAATGAGCAGGCCTAAGCAGGAGCCTAGGATGATAAGAGGCCTGCGAGTCATGCAGGGCTATGTAGAAGCATATGATGGTAAGGGGGCTGTTGGTCACCTGTAAGACCTAGGGATGAGACTAGGATGATAAGAGGCCTGCTTGTCACCTTGCAGGCCACTGCAGAAGCATAGGGTGGTAGAAAGCTTGTTAGTGAATCTGCAGGCCTGTGGAGGAGCCTAGGATGTTAAAAGGCCTGCTGGTCACCATGTAGGCCTATGCAGGAGTCTAGGGTGGGAAGAGGACTGCTGGTTACCAGGCAGGCCTCTGGAATAGCCTAGGATGGTAAGTGGCCTGCTGATCACTCTATAGGCATAGGGAGGAGACTAAGATGGTAAGAGGCCTGAATTTCACCATATAGGCCTATGAGGGAGCATAGGGTGGTAGGAACCTGCTAGTGAACAAGCGGCCTATGGAGAATCGTAGGATGGTAAGAGGTGAGCTGGTCACATGCAGGCCTATGCAGAAGCATAGGGTGGTAAGAGGCATGCTGGTTACCAGGCAGGCCTGTGGTGGAGCCTAGGATGCTAAGAGGCCTGCTAATAACCTTGTAGGCCTATGCAGGAGCCTAGGGTGGTAAGAGGCCTGCTGGTTACCAGGCAGACCTATGTAGGAGCCTAGGATGGTAAGAGGCCTGTTGGTCACCTTGCAGGTCTGTGTAGAAGCTTAGGATGGTAAGGGTTCTGTTGCTCAAATTGTAGGTTATGCAGTTACCTAGGATAGTAAGAGGCTTGCGGGTCACTTTTAGACCTATTCAGGATCCTAGGGTGGTAAGATGCCTGCTGGTCACCAGAGAGTCCTTTGGAGGAGCCTAGGATTTTAAGAGGCCTGTCTTCACCTTGTAGGTCTATGCAGGTGCCTAGGGTGGTTTAAGGGCTTGCTGGTCACCTTTTAGGTCTAAGGAGGAGCCTAGGATGGTTAGAGGTCTGCTTCTTACCAGGCAGGCCTATGTAGGAGCCTAGGATAACAAGAGGTGTGATAGTGAACCAGCATCCTATGCAGTAACCTTGGATGGTAAGAGGCCTGCTGGTTACCGAACAGTCCTCTGAAGGAGCCTAGGGTCTTAAGAGGCCTGCTGCTTACCAGGTACGCCTGTGGAGGTGCCTAGGAAGATAGAGGCCTTTTGGTGACCAGGCAGGCCAATGCAGAAGCTTAGGGTGGTAGTAGGCTTGTTAGTGAACCAGCAGACCTGTGGAGGGGCCTAGGATGTAAAGAGGCCTGCTGGTCACCTTGTAGGCCTATTTAGGAGTTTAGGGTGGTAAGAGACCTGCTGGTCACCTTGTAGGTCTATGCAGGTGCCTAGAGTGGTAAAAGGCCTGCTGGTCACCTAACAATCCTAAGCGGGAGCCTAGGGTTGTAAAAGGCCTGCTGTTTACCAGGCAGGCCTGTGGAGTAGCCTAGGATGGTAAGTGGCATGCTGGTCACCATGTAGGCCTATGAAGGAATCTAACGTGTAAGAGGCCTGCTGGTTACCAGTCAGCCCTGTAGATGAATCTAGGATGGTAAGAGGTCTGCTGTTAACTTCCTAGTTCTATGCAGGTGCCTAAGGTGGTAAAAGGCCTACTGGTCACCTTACAAGCCTATGCAGCAGCCTAGGTTGTTAAGAAGCCTGCTGGTTACGAGGCAAGTCTCTGGAGGAGCCTAGGATGGAATGTGACCTGCTGGGCACCTCTTAGGACTAGGGAGGAGTCTGGCATGGTAAGACGCCTGCTGGTTACCAGGCAGGCTTATGCAGGATTCTAGGGTGGTAGGAGGCTTGTTAGTGAACCAACAGGCTGTGTAGGAGCCTAGGATGGCAAAAGGCCTACTGGTCACCTTGTAGTTCTATGCAGGTGCCTAGGGTGGTAAAAGTTCTGCTGGTCGCCTTAGAAGCCTATGCAGGAGTCTAAGGTGGTAAGAGGCCTGCTGGTTACCAGGCCTCTGGATTAGCCTAGGATGGTAGGTGGCCTTCTGTTCAACTTTTAGGCCTAGGGAGGAGCCTAGCATGGTAGGAGGCCTGCTGGTCACCTTACAAGCCTATTTAGGAGCTTTGGGTGGTAAGAGGCCTGCTGTTTACCAGGCAGGCCTCTGGAGTAGCCTAGGATGGTAGGTGGCCTGCTGTTCACCTTTTAGGCCTAGAGAGGAGACTAGGATGGTAAGAGGTGACCTGGTAACCCTGAGGCCTATGCAGAAGCTTAGCACGGTAGTAGGCTAGTTAGTGAACCAGCAGGACTATGGTGGAGCCTAGGATGGTAAGAGGCCTGCTGGTGACCATGTAGGCCTATGCAGGAGTCTAGGGTGGTAAGAGGCCTGCTGGTCACCATACATGCCTATGCAGGAGCCTAGGATGGTAAGAGGCCTGCTGGTCACCCTTTAGGCCAATGTAGGAGCCTAGGATAACAAGAGGTGTGATAGTGAACCAGCAGGCCTATGCAGCAGCCTAGTATTGTAACAGGCCTGTTGGTTACCCGACAATCCAATGCTACAGCCTAGGGTCGTAAGGGGCCAGCTGGGTACCAGCACGGCCCATGGAGGTGCCTTGGAATATAAGAGGCCTGCTGGTCATCGGCATGCAGTAGCCTAGGATGGTAAGAGGCTTGCTGGTCACCTTTTAGGCCTATGCTGATGCTTAGTGTGGTGGGAGGCTTGATAGTGAACCAGAAGCCCTTGGAGGAGCCTAGGATGGTAAGAGGCCTGCTCCTCACCTTCTAAGTCTATGCAGGTGCCTAGGGTGATAAAAGGCCTGCTGGTTACCAGGCAGGCCTATGCAGGTGCCTTTGGTGGTAAGAGGTCTACTGGGTACCAGGCAGGCCTGTGGAGGAGCTTAGGAAGATAAGAGGCCTACTGGTTATCTTTTAGGCCTATGGAGGAGCCTACAATGTTAAGAGGCCTGCTGGTCACCTTACAAGACTATGTAGTAGCCTATGGTGGTAAGAGGTCTGCTGGTCACCTTGTTGGTCTTTGCAGGAGCCTGTGATGGAAAAAGGCCTGCTGGTCACCTTTTGGGCCTATGCAGGAGTCTAAGGTGGTAAGAAGCCTGCTAATTACCAGGCAGGCTGGTGGTGGAGCCTAGGATGCTAAGAGGACTGCTGGTCACCTTGTAGGCCTATGCAGGAGCCTAGGGTGGTAAGAGGCCTGCTGGTTACCAGGCAGACCTATGTAAGAGTTCTGTGGTCACCTTGTAGGTCTATGAAGGTGCCTAGGGTGGTAAAAAGCCTGCTGTTCATCTTAGAAGCCTATACAGGACCCTGGGTGGTAAGAGGCCTGCTGGTTACCAGGCCGGCCTCTGGAGTAGCCTATGATGGCAAGTGGTCTTCTGGTCATCTTTTAGGCCTAGGGAGGAAACTCGTATGGTAAGAGGCCTGCTGGTGTCCTTGCAGGTTTATGCAGAAGCTTAGGGTGGTAGGAGGCTTGTTAGTGAACCAGCAGGCCTATGGAGGAGGCTAGGATGGTAAGAGGCCTGCTGGTTACCATGTAGGCTTATGCAGGAGTCTAGGCTGGTAAGAGACTTGCTGGTTACCAGGCAGGCCTGATGAGTAGCCTATTATTGTAAGTGGCGTGCTTGTCACCTTGTAGGTCTATGAAGGTGCTTGGGTGGTAAAAGGCCTGCTGGTCACCTTACAAGCCTATGCAGGATCCTAGGGTGATAAGAGGCCTGCTGGTTACCGAACAGGCCTCAGAAGGAGCCTAGGGTCGTAAGTGGCCAGCTGGGTCCCAGGCAGGCCTGTGGAGGTGCCTGGGAAGATAAGAGGCCTTCTGGTGAGCTTTTAACCCTATGCAGAAGCTTAGGGTGTTAGGAGGCTTGTTACTGATCCAGAAGGCCTATGGAGGAGCCTAGGATGGTAGAGGCCTGCTGGTCACCTTGTAGGTCTTTGCAGGTGCCTAGGCTGTTAAAAGGCCTGCTGGACAGCTTTTAGGCCTAAGGAGTAGCCAAGAGTTTAAGAGGTCTGGTTGTTACCAAGCAGGCCTATGTAGGAGCCTAGGAAAACAAGAGGCAGGATAGTGAACCAGCAGGCCTATGCAGCAGCTTAGGATGGTAAGAGGCCTACCTGTTACTCAATAGGACTATACAGCAGCCTAGGGTCATAAGAGGCCTGCTGGTTATTAGCCTGGCCTGTGGAGTTGCCTAGGAAGATACGAGGCCTGCTGGTCATCATATCGGCATGCAGTAGCCTAGGATGGTAAGAGGCCTGCTGGTGACCTTTTAGGCCTATGCAGAAGCTTAGGGTGGTAGGAGGCTTGATAGTGAACCAGCAGACCTATGGAGGAGCCTAGTATGGTAAGAGGCCAGTTGGTCACCTTGTAGACCTATGCAGGAGTTTTGGGTGCTAAGAGTCATGCTGGTTACTAGGCAGGCCTGTTGAGGAGCCAAGGAGGGTAAGAGGCCTGCTGGTCATTTTGTAGGTCTATGCAGGTGCCTAGGGTGGAAAAAGTACTGCTCGCACCTTACAAGCTAATGCAGGAGCCTCAGGTGGTAAGACGCTTGGTGGTTACCAGGCAGGCCTGTGGATATGCCTAAGATGGTAAGTAGCCTGCTGGTCATCTTTTAGGCCTAGGGAGGAGACTAGGATTTTAAGAGGCCTGCTGGTGACCTTGCAGGCCTATCCAAAAGCTTATGGAAGTAGGAGGCTTTTTAGTGAATCTGCAGGCCTATGGAGGAGCCTAGGATGGTAAGAGGCCTGCTGGTCACCTTAGAAGCCTATGTAGGAGTCTAGGGTGGTAAGAGGCCTGCTGTTTAACAGACAGGCCTGATGAGCAGCCTAGGACAGTAAGAGGCCTGTGGTCACCTTTTAGTTCTATGCAGGTTCCTAGGGTGGTAAAAGTCCTATTGGCCACCTTAGAAGCCTATGTAGGACCCTGGGTTGTAAGAGTCCTGCTGGTTACCAGGCAGGCCTTTGGAGTTGCCTAGGATGGTACATGGCCTGCTGTTCACCTTTTAAGCTTAAGAAGGGGACTAGGATTGTAAGAGGCCTGCTGGTCACGTTGAAGGCCTATCCAGACGCTTACGGCGGTAGGAGGCTTTTTAGTGAATCTGCAGGCCTGAGGAGGAGCCTAGAATGGTAAAAGGCCTGTTTGTCACCTTACAAGCCTATGAGGAGCTTAGGGTGCTAAGAGGCCTGCTGATTACCAGGCAGGGCTGTGGAGTAGCCTATTATAGTAAGTGGCCTGCTGGTCACCTTTTAGGCTTAAGAGGAGCCTAGGCAGGTTAGAGGCCTGCTGGTGACCCTGAGGCTTATGCAGAAGCTTAGCGTGGTAGTAGGCTTGTTAGTGAACCAGCAGGCCTGTAGAGGAGCCTAGGATGGTAAGAGGCCTGCTGGTCACCTTATAGGCCTATGCAGGAGTCTAGGGTGGTAAGAGGCCTGCTGTTTACCAGACAGGCCTGTGGGGGAGCCTAGGATAGTAAGAGGCCTGCTGGTCACCTTGTAGGTCTATGAAGGTGCCTAGGGTGGTAAAAGGCCTGCTGGTCATCTTAGAAGCCTATGCAGGACCCTGGGCATTAAGAGGCCTGCTGATTACCAGGCAGGCCTGTGGAGTAGACTAGAATGGTAAGTGGCTTGCTGGTCACCCTTTAGGCCTAGGGAGGAGACTGGGATGGTAAGAGGCCTGCTGGTGTCCTTGCAGGACTATGCAGAAGCTTAGGGTGGTAGGAGGCTTGTTAGTGAACCAGCTGGCCTATGGAGGAGCGTAGCATGGTAAGAGGACTGCTGGCCACCTTTTAGAGGTATGTAGGAGTTTAGGCTGGTAAGAGACCTGCTGGTCAACTTGTAGGTCCATGCAGGTGCCTGAGTGGTAAAACGCCTACTGGTAACCTTTCAGGCCTATGAAGGAGCCTACAGTGGTAAGAGGCCTGCTGGTCACCTTTTAGACTTGGGCGGAGACTAGGATGGTAAGAGGCCAGCTTGTCACCTTGTAGGCCTATGTAGGATTCTAGGGTGGTAAGAAGCCTGCTGGTTAAAAGACAGGCCTGTGAAGGAGCATAGGATAACAAGAGGCCTGTAGTGAACCAGCAGGCCTACGCAGCAGCCTAGGAGGGCAAGACGCCTGCTGAGTACCAGGCAGGCCTATGTAGGAGCCTAGGATAAAAAGGCGTGATAGTGAACCAGCAGGCCTGCTGGTTACCAACAGGCCTATGAAGGAGCCTAGGGTCGTAAGAGGCCTGCTGAGTACCAGGCAGACCTGTGGAGATTCCTAGGAAGATAAGAGGCCTTCTGGTGAGCTTTTAGGCCTATGCAGAAGCTTAGGGTGGTAGGAGGCTTGTTACTGAACAAGAAGACCTTTCGAGGAGCCTTGGATGGTAAGAGGCCTGCTGGTCACCTACTAGGCCAATGCTGGAGTCTAGGGTGGTAAGAGGCGTGCAGGTTACCAGGCAGGCCTGTGGAGGTGCCTAGGATGGTAAGAGGCCTCCTGGTCACCTTGTAGGACAATGCAGGTACCTAGGCTGGTGAAAAGCCTGCTGGTCCCCTTACAAGCCTATGCAGGAGCCTTGGGTGGTAAGAGGTCTGCTGGGAACCATGCATTCCTCTGGAGGAGCCTAGGATGGTTAGTGGCCTGATAGTCACTTTTTAGGTCTAAGGTGGAGCCTAGGATGGTAAGAGGCCTGCTGGTTACCAGGCAGGCCTATGCAGGATTCTAGGGTGGTAGGAGGCTTGTTAGTGAACCAGCAGGCCTGTGGAGAAGCTTAGGATGGCAAAAGGCCTGCTGGTCACCTTGTAGTTCTATGCAAATGTCTAGGGAGGTTAAAGGCCTGCTGGTCAGCTTTTAGGCCTAAGGAGGAGCCTAGGATGGTTAGAGGTCTTCTTGTTACCAGGCAGGCCTATGTAGGATCCTAGGATAACAAGAGTCATGATGGTGAACCAGCAGGCCATGAAGTAGCTTAGTATGGAAACTCCCAGCTCCTTACTTTGGACCAGCTCAACACCAAATAAATCAATAAATGCTTATTTGAAAAAGAAAAGAGAAACAGTCAACTCAGAATATTGTGTCCTGCAAAGTTCTCATCTATAAAGCAAGGTGAAAGAAAAACCTTACAAAACAAGCAGAAATGGAAAGAAAGTCACCGCATGCCCAGAATTGCAAATTATTCTTAAGGATGTGCTACACACAGAAATAGATGATAGTCATTATTATCAAGGACCGTGAATGCATGCAATGTGCTAGGAAAAGTCCAAAGATAATCCAAAGTAAACAACAGAATACTTTCCAAGAAATGGTAAGACCAAGTTGTTACCTATCAATAATAACCTTGAATATAAGTTGAATATAAGTGGATTAAATTCTTGATTTAAAAGATACAGAACTGATGAACAGAACAATAGTAATAATAATAATAATAACAATAATAATAATAAAAAACTCAGCTCTTTCTATGCACAAATAATACACCTTACCAACAAACATACCACACATAGAAAGTGAAACGAGGGGAAGTAAGATATTTCATGCTAACAGAAAGTGAAAACAAAATAGGGTGCCCAACCTAATATCAAATAAAATAAAGTGTAACATAAAAACTTCTTTTTTAAAGATTTATTCATTTTATTACAGCCAGATATACAAAGAGGAGGAGAGATAGAGAGGAAGATCTTCCGTCTGATGATTCACTCCCCAAGTGAGCCACAACCGGCCCGTGCACGCCGATTTGAAGCCGGGAACCTGGAACCTCTTCCAGGTCTCCCACGCGGGTGCAGTGCCCCAATGCATTGGGCCGTCCTCAACTGCTTTCCCAGGACACAAGCAGGGAGCTGGATGGGAAGTGGAGCTGCCGGGATTAGAACCGGCATTCATATGGGATCCTGGGGCTTTCAAGGTGAGGACTTTAGCCACTAGGCCACGCTGCCAGGCCCTAACATAAAAACTTTTAAAAGAAACAAAGAAGGACTTTGTGATGAGTAAGGAATCAAACAGCACATATGAATATAGCGGGTGTATACATACACATAACACCAGGGCACCTGGCTAATTAAAGCAAAAACTTTAAAAAAGATTTAATTTTTAGCTGAATGGCAGAGTTATATAAAGAGACAGACAAAAAGAGATGCAGAGAAAAAGAGTGACAGAAAGAAATGTCTTCCATCTGCTGGTTCACTTCCCGAGTGGCAGCAATGGCCAGAGCTGAAAACAGATCTAGCCTATGATCCAGACATCCCACTCCAGGGCATTTATCCAAACTAAATGAAATCAGCATATCTGTGACACCAAGTTTAAAGCAGCTCAACCCACAACAGGTAAGCCATGGAACCAAAACAGATATCCACCAACAGATGACTGGTAAAACAGCTAAGCCATGGGATCAACACAGAGATCCACCAAGAGATGACTGGTAAAAGAAAATGTTGTGCATTAACACTGTGGAAGACTACTCAGCATTAAAAATAAATTAATCAAGGGATGAAATCTGGTCTCTTACAACTCAGTGGAAGTAATTGGGAACCATTATGCATTGTGAGAAAAGATAGTCTCCAAACGACACTATATATCTGCCATAATCTGTGGGAATTAATTCACAGTTAACATAAAAAGCAATCTATAGATATGAAAGAGGAACTCAGCAATCTGAATAATGTGTACAGCCTTTACTTACACACCTAATGAAAACAACAATTTTTTTTTTTTTTTACAAATTTTGGTCCGCTTATTTTTTCTCCATCATTTGATACAATTTATTCTTTCCAATTGGCATCTGTGGATACTATCACATAATAGAGTGTTAAACATACAGAAAAAGGTATGAAAAAAAACCATAACTCTAATGGCACAAAAACATGTAGATCAATGGATTAGGTAGTCCACAAATGAATCCACCTATCTACATTAAGCTAATCTTTTACAAGGGAGTCAAAATCAATACTGGGAGAAATGACTAACTCTTTAACAGCTGGTGCTAGAAACACTGAAGCTAAACATGACCCTCTACTTTACACCTTTGAAACTAACCCAAAATGGATCAACTAGCTAACTTTCTGCATAGGGGAACCTGCTAGACAGTGCAACAGGCAAAACATCGAAACCAAACACGCATCTGCCTCTGAAGATGGATCCGAAGGAGAAAAGTAGCAGATACAAATCACACATACACCCCTCAGGAGCACCCCCACGGGTGGACCAAAGGGCCCCAGGGGGAGGCCTTTTCAAGCTCCACAAAACAGCTACAGTTGCCCTGAGGCCCCTCTGGCTGCTTTATTCTACCAGTGACGCCAAACCCACTGCAATCCAACAAGCTCCAGCCAAAGCAATGCTTAACAGTACACCATGTCCCTCAGCTAGTGACTCTGACTCCAAATAGCAGGACCACGTGTGGGCCAGACTCCACGCAGGGTCAGGACGCTCACACACCAAGCACACGAGGGTAGACCCTGTTCTATGGGCACGGAGTGAGGAGGACTGGTCAGGGACTCCAAAAAGCACATCAGAGGGAAGGACCCCAGGGACTCAGCTTGGAACGGCGCAGAAAAACCACAACCAGGGCACTCACTGTTTTTAGGGCAGGGACTTCCCTCACAGGCTGGTCCGGATCACCTCCTCCTGTGGGGCTCCAGCATGATCCTCAGGGCCGTTGCCTCCCCAGCTCCATGGCCGTCTGCACGGGCCAGCACCTCAGGACTGAAGACGCCAGGCAGAAGGCAGCGTGCGCTGGTCTGGATCTTCTTCTCCCGCACAGCTCCAGAATCCTCAGGGCCGTTGTCTCCCAGCTCCGTGGCCGTCTGCACTGGCCAGCACCTCAGGACTGAAGACGCCAGGCAGATGGCAGCGTGCGCTGGTCCGGAGAGTCTGGATCTTCTTCCCCAGCTCCGTGGCCGTCTGCACCGGCCAGCAGCACCTCGGGACTGAAGGCGCCAGGCAGGAAGCAGCGTAGATGAGGAGCTTCCGGTCAGCAACCAACTGGTTGAAACTGCCTGACCAATCAGAGCCACAGAGGAGGCGGGACTAATCTTTCCCGCTCACAGTGGTCCACCTATCACAGGAACACACACTAAAGCTGGCCAGGCAAGGCTAGGCCAGAGGCGGGGAATGGGCACTGGGAAGACCCGTAGGTAGAAAGATTAGTCCCGCCTCCTCCGTGGTCCTGATTGGTCAGTTAGTTTAAACCAATAGGCTGCAGAACGGAAGCTCCTCGCCCAAGCTGCTTCCTGCTTGGCTCTTCAGTTCTGAGTTGCTGGCCGGTGCAGACGGCCGCGGAGCTGCGCAGGAAGAAGACTCTCCGGACCAGCGCCGTGTCCGTCTGCCTGGCGCCTTCAGCTCTGAGGGGCTGGCTGGTGCTGACGGCCGCGGAGCTGCGCAGGAGGAAGACTCTCCAGACCAGCGCCGTGTCCGTCTGCCTGGCGCCTTCAGCTCTGAGGGGCTGGCTGGTGCAGACGGCCGCGGAGCTGCGCAGGAGGAAGACTCTCCAGACCAGCGCCATGGCCGTCTGCCTGGCGCGTTGGCGCGTTCAGCTCTGAGGGGCTGGCTGGTGCGGGAGCTGTGCGGGAAGAAGACAGAGACTCTCTGGACCAGCACACGCTGTCTGCCTGGCGCCTTCAGCTCTGAAGTGCTGGCCGGTGCAGCCGGCTGCGGAGCTGGAAGTCAACAGCCCTGCGGATCTTGGAGCTGCGCAGGACGAAGAAGATCCGGACCAGCTTATAAGGGAGGTACCTGCCCTGAGCACAGTGAGTATTGCACTTTATTTTATGGCTACACTGTTTTGTTTTCACTATCAGTTAAGCGTGAAATATCTTATTTCCGCTCATTTCACTTTCCATCTGTGGCATGTTTGTTGGTAAGGTGGATTATTTGTGCATAGAAAGAGCTGGGTCTCTTATTATTATTATTATTACTATTATTCTGTTCATCTGTTCTGTATCTTTTAAGGCAGGGTCAGGCACAGTCTGGGAGCCAGGAACTTAGTGCAGCTCTTCCATGTGAGTGTCAGTACACAAGTTCTTTTTTTACCTGTTCAGCTTTTCCCAGCGGGGGCTTTTCTCTTGTTATTCATCTGTTGACCTGGACAGGGGAATTAGTACCTGCAGGTTCTTTTTATTTTTTTTTTATGCAATTAAAGATGTTAAAATAAATGAAACAGAAATAAAAAAAAAGATTTATTCATTTTATTACAGCCAGATATACACAGAGGAGGAGAGACAGAGAGGAAGATCTTCCATCCGATGTTTCACTCCCCAAGTGAGCCACAACGGGCCCGTGCGCGCCGATTTGAAGCCGGGAACCTGGAACCTCTTTCGGGTCTCCCACGCGGGTGCAGGGTCCCAACGCATTGGGCCGTCCTCAACTGCTTTCCCAGGACACAAGCAGGGAGCTGGATGGGAAGTGGAGCTGCCGGGATTAGAACCGGCATCCATATGGGATCCTGGGGCTTTCAAGGCGAGGACCTTAGCCGCTAGGCCACGCCACCGGGCCCCCTTAAGACATTGCCTGCTTCTTCCCCAAGTGCATGTTACTAGGATGTTAGCACTGAAAGCAATACAGGAGTTTGAATTCAGGCAGTCTGATATGGGATGTGAACATCAGAGCTAACACCTTTGCTGCTGTACCAAATATCCACTTCTACCCTTCTGTCTTTTGAGCATGATTCATAGGTCTTCATACAGTTTCTAAATTTTTGAGATTTTTATTTCCTTTTTTAGTGTGTTTGGGACGTGTGTGTGTGTGTGTGTGTGTGTGTGTCTGTGTGTGTAGGGGGAGGGAAATGAAAGGGAATGAGATCGATTTCGAGAGCGCATGTGAGAGAGAGGAAGAGAGACCCTCTTCTGTGATTTACTGCCTTTAGTTCTAGGAATACTCAGTGTTGGTCAAGTAGTGTACAACCCAAATAGGTCTGCCTCGTGATTGTCAGGCTCCCAAGTATTGAGCCATTGCTTGCTGTCTCCAAGGGTGTATTTTTAGTACATTGCAAACACTGAATATGGAAGCTGTTAAGGTGTTGTGTTGTTTTATTTTCAAAAAAAAAATAATAAGCCTGTTCTTTATCTGGTGAATGTCTTATCTCTTAGAATTGAATTAAGCTGGAGCATGTTCAATGTAAACCTTTTATTAGGTCGACTTCTCGCGTGGTTTTTGTGATCTAGCATTAAAAAGAGAATTCCAGCATCAGTGTCTGGATCTGGGATCTTGCATTGCTTAAAAAATAGTAGGAGAAAGCAAGAGAGAGTAAGCACTCCCTACTATTCATTCACACCCCAAGTGCCCAAAATGTCCAGGTCTGGGCCATGCCAAACTGGGGAACTGAGATCTCAATCCAGGTCATCCATGTGTTTGGTAGAGATTTGATTATATGAGTCCTTGTTTATTTCCTCTAAGGTTATCATCAATAGGAAGCCAAAGTCAGGAGCCAAAGCAGAGTGCAAACCTAGACGTTCCTACTGGGATGCAGAATTCTAACCACTTACTTAAGCACTAGGTTCTATGTCTTTGATCTTGCAGATATAATTATTTATTTTCAAATCATGTTGACATTTTGATTCAGTTCACCACACAAACATACAGACTGTGGTGACTCAGCTTTCTAGCAGACTGTCCAAGTCTGTGTGAAGGCATGTTTGCTAATTCAACTTGGATAATAGAGCAGAGGTAGTGGCATGCATTTTAAATGTTTAACTGCCAAACTATTTCACCACATAGCCTTACAGTTTTATATTCCTACAGAGTGTGAATGAGAATTTCAGTGGCTTTTCATTATTATCACAGACTGCTGTTTCACAGTCTCTTAAATTTGTGTCAATCTAGCGGCTACACCAATTTTTTTTTTAAAGATTTATTCATTTTATTACAGCCAGATATACACAGAGGAGGAGAGATAGAGAGGAAGATCTTCCATCCGATGTTTCACTCCCCAAGTGAGCCGCAACGGCCAGTGCTGCGCCGATCCGAAGCCGGGAACCTGGAACCTCCTCCGGGTCTCCCACGCGGGTGCAGTGTCCCAATGCATTGGGCCGTCCTCGACTGCTTTCTCAGGCCACAAGCAGGGAGCTGGATGGGAAGTGGAGCTGCTGGGGTTAGAACCGGCACCCATATGGGATCCCGGGACGTTCAAGGTGAGGACTTTAGCCGCTAGGCCACGCCGCCGGGCCCTACACCTATTTTTATACACCATTCTTGGCAACATTATGATGGGGAAGGATGTGATTGGAGACAGAAATGTGTGGATTGAGTGATGACTTTTGCTTTGGAAACTGTCCACATTTCAGTCCATATGCAGGGCTAACTGGCTGTTAGAGGCTCACTTGGTTTTCGTCATCCTTTATCGTTTTGTGGTACTGGAAGCCCTCCCACCTTCCAGCGTTCCCATTTAAGGTGTGGAAATGGCACTCTCAGTTCATCTGTGACGTGATTGTTCTGTGGAGTTCAATGTATATGTCTTTCTTGTGTTCTTTCAGATGGCAAGGAAAAGCATGAACATTCTTGTGTATTTTTCTTGCCTTATGGCTCTCTCCACAACTTCCAGAACTTGTGCATAGCAATGGTGTGAAAGTAGGCATCCTTGGTTGGTGCCAGATCTAAGCAGAGTTGCTTCCAGTAGTTTCCCATTCAGTATGGTAATGGCTTTGGAGTTTTGTATATTGTCTTGTGTGGAGGAGTGTTCTTTTCATACCTAGTTTACGTGAAGTTTTTATAATGAAAGTACGTTGTGTTTTAAATTGTGCTGTCTCTGCATCTGATGAGATAATCATATGGTGTTTATTCTTCCATTTGTCAATGTTGTGTATAACATTTATTAATTTGCTATGTTGAACCATCCCTTGGTCCAGGGGAATGATCTTTCTGGTATGATGTTAGATTTTATTTATTATTTATTGTTTAGAGGTTTGTATCATTTTATTAGAAAGTCAGATATTCAAAGAGGAAGAGAAATAGAAAGAAAGATCTTCCATCCGTTGATTCACCTCCCATGCAGCCCCGATGCCTAAGCTAAGCCAATCTGAAGCCAGGAGTCTGGAACCTCTTCCCAGTCCCTCATGGGGGTGCAGAGTCTCAAGCCTTTGGACCATTCTCCACTGTTTTCCCAGGCCACAAGAAGGGAGCTGGATGGGAAGTGGAGCTGCCAGGATTAGAACTGGGCCCATATGGGATCCTGATGTGTGCCAGGCAAGGACTTTAGCCGCTAGGCTATTGTGCCAGCTCACGATGGTGGATTTTATTAGCTAGTAGATTGTTGAGGATCTTTGTACTTTGCATCTGTGTTCAGAACACATATTGTTGTGTACTTCCCTTTCTTTTCTCTCTCTCTTTCTATCTCTGACTTTTTTTGATTTGGTTTTGAATGCTGATCTAGGAGGATACCCTCCATTTAACTTCTTTTTAGTAGAACTCTTTTTTAATCTATTTGCTAATACAGTTCCATAAGCTGTGGCCTTTAGTTTCCTCTCTCCTCAAATTCCCTCCCCTCATTGAATTTTCCTATATTGTCTTAGTGTAGTTGTTCAAAAAGTCATAACTCCAACATTCTGCTATTTATATTTATCTGGATATTATAGTAATAGATAATGCCAGATGGTCCAGCATCCTATTGTCAGCATACATTTTTTAAAGACTTTTTGCTGAATTTTTGTTTTAAACTTTTGAATTTTATGGTACAATTTCATAGAGACTGGGAGTCACCTTCCCCCAAATCCCACTCCCCGACTGATTTTCCTCATGCTGCCTCCATAGTATAGTCCTTCACAAGGAGTCATCATTCCATCAGTCTGTTATTTAAGTGTTCTCTGACATTGCTGGTACAGACAATGTCAGACAGGCCAACATCCCATTGTTTACACATTTCCAGCAATTTCATTGGGAGTCCATCTTTGATTGGGAAGCAAGGATGCATATTGCATTATGTCTCCACGTCTGGATATGGTAGCCTATGTTACTCCATCACTACATATTGCCTTAAATGAGAAGCCACAAAATAAGGTCAACAACTGACCTTTCACATGTGTGTGAGCCATTTGAATATATTCTTTTGAAGACTGTCTGTTCATTTCCTTTGCCCATTTTTTAAATGCACTTTTTTGATTTATTTATTTTTATTGCAAAGATATACAGAGAGGAGGAGAGATAGAGAGGAAGATCTTCCATCTGATGATTTACTCCCTAAGTGAGCTGCAACGGCCGGTTTTGTGCCGATCCGAAGCCAGGAGCCAGGAACCTCCTCTAGGTCTCCCATGCGGGTGCAGGATCCCAAAGCATTGGGCCATCCTCAACCGCTTTCCCAGGCCACAAGCAGGGAGCTGGATGGGAAGTGGAGCCGCTGAGACAAGAACGAGCACCCACATGGGATCCCAGAGCTTTCAAGGCGAGGACTTTAGCCACTACGCCATGCCGCCAGGCCCCCTTTGCCCAATTTTTAACAGTTCTTTTCCCCCTTGGTTTTCTGAAGCTCTTTATAAATTCTGGATATTATTCCACTATCACTTGTGTAGTGTGCAAAAAATTTCTCCTATTCTGTTGGTTGCTTCTTCACTTTTTAAATTGCTTCCTTTGCTTTACAGATGCTTTTTAGTTTGATGTAGTTGGTCTGATTTTTTCATTTTGGCCTTGACTGTCTGTGCTTTTGGCATCTTTTCTGTTTCTTTAAGGTTTATTTTATTTTATTGTATTTGAAAGTCAGATATACAGAGAAGAGATAGAAAAGCTCTTCTATCCATTGATTCACTCCGCAAGTGGCCATAGACCGGAGCTAAGCCAATCAAAAGCCAGGAGTCAGAAGACTCTTCTTGGTCTCTCCCATGGATACAGGGTCCTAAGACCTTGGTCTGTCCTCCACTGCTTTCCCAAGCCACAAGCAGGGAGCTGGATGGGAAGCAGAGCTGTCAGATTGGACCCAGTGCCCATATGGGATTCAGGTGTGTGCAAGGCAAGGACTTCAGCCACTAAGCTATCATGCCAGGCCCTTGCTGTCTTTTCTAAGAAGTCTTTCCCCATTCCTATTTCTAGGAGAGTGCTTCCTATGTTTTCCTTTAACCGTTTGCTGGTTTCTGAGTGCAGATCTCAGTCTTTGATCCATTTGGAGCTGATTTTTGTACAGTGTGGCAGTGCGGGTCTTGCTTCTTAATTCTGCAAGCTGCTATTCAGTTGTACTAAGAGCATTTGTTGAATGGACCTGGATTTTTCCCTGGATTGTTTTCAGGTTTTTTTAAAGTTATTTTGAGGCATTTCATCAGTCTCTAAATTTTCACATTCTAATATTGACATGTTCCTTTTGAGGAGTTACGTTGTCTCTTTCTTTCTTGTATTTCTACATTTGTAGGCAGTTGTGGAAAGAGTAGTTTTTCTCCATTTCTGGATTTTAAATATGATTTCATTCATATAAACAGAACAAATACTGCAGATGTCACAGCACAGTTTAAGAAGCGTCATGATACTTTCTCCTTGACCCTCCTTCTGTGTTCTCCTTCCTCCCTCCCAACTGTTTTCTTTCACAAGTTTTTAGAATGGCATACTTTGAGTTCACTTCTCAATCAGGTATAACTAGAAAATAGAAAATAGAAAACAAAACCAAAATAAAAACCTAATGTCCTTTAGGAGTATAGATAAAGGCTGACTTTTCAATGTCCATCTCACTTCTCTCTTTTTAAAAATATTTATTTGCTTTTGTTGGAAAAGTAGATTTACAGAGAGAAGGAGAGACAGAAAGATCTTCTATCTGCTGATTTGTGAGGCTGTGGAAAATAGAAAATAAAGTTAAGTTAATGGCAAAAATATGTAGGAGTTAAAAGAGATAACAATTAGTGGATTGTTGGATAAGTAATGGTAATTAGAACATAGGATAAATTATTTTAGAATGATGCTGATTGAGCAATTGTTAAGCTGATTCCTAAGTTTGGCTTCTGTAATGGGACAAGGGGAAACAAGGTAAAGCCATCATAGGCCTCAGACAGGCCTTGGACAGGCTAGGCCTAAGTTTCATTCTCTAGGATTGAGGCACCTGCTTCCCCAAAGTGGGCCACTACCCACCCTAGACAGAGCCGACAAATCAGAGGAAACTTGAAAGGTCCCTAGTCATCAGGTGGTCATGGTGATGATAGAGGCTGACCACTGGGGTGAGCATGGTTAAGAGAGACTGACCATCACAGTGGTCAAGGGTCATAGAAAATGACCAATTACAATCTTGCCAAGGCCTGTTCGTAGACTCAGTGGCCCATTCCTGGAATTGCAGCCAAAATCCTGTATGAACTACATGAAAATATATGGTCGGGGACCTTGTCAATACTCCACTGTGTTCAATGAGACTTGGACCCAAGGGCACTAGCAATAAAGTTCCTTCGCTTTTGTATTATCTTGTGTGGAACACTTCTGTTCAAGGCGGTGGGATAAATTCCAGACCCATTGGATTCACTCTGCAAGTAGCCTCAGTGATTGAAGCAGAGCCGTTCCAAAGCCACAGTCCAGGAACTTCCTCCTGATCTCGCATGTGGGTGCAGGGCCCTAAGGCCTTGGGCCATCCTCCACTGCTTTCCTGGGTGACAAACAGGGAGCTGGATGGAAAAGGAGCAGCTGGGACACAAACCAGCGCTTATATGGGATCCTGCTGCTTGCAAGGCAGATGATTAACCAATTGAGTCGCTGTTTTGGGAAACTCCCTTTTACATTTTTGTACTCTGTGTTAGTTCCACATATCATGGAGAATGTGTCTTTTTGGAACTGGCTTATTTCATTAAGCCTAGTGGTCCCCAATTGCATCATTTTGTTTTGAAAGACAGGATTTCACTCTTTTGACTGAGTAAATTTCAATCATGTATAGACAGCACATTTTTTTAAAGATTTATTTATTTTTATTACAAAGTCAGATATACAGAGAGAAGGAGAGACAGAGAGGAAGATCTTCCATCCAATGATTCACTCCCCAAGTGAGCTCAATGGCCAGTGCTGCGCCGATCCAAAGCCTGGAACCAGGAACCTCTTCCAGGTCTCCCACATAGCTGCAGGGTCCCAAAGCCTTGGGCCGTGCTCAACTGCTTTCCCAGGCCACAAGCAGGGAGCTGGATGGGAAGTGGAGCTGCCGGGATTAGAAGCGGCGTCCATATGGGATCCCAGGGCGTTCAAGGTGAGGATAAAAGCCTCTAGGCCACGACACCGGGCTCGACAGCACATTTTTTAATCTGGTCTTCCATTGATGGCTATTTGGGTAATTCTGTATTTTAGCTGTTGTGAATTGAGCTGCGTGAACATGAGTGTACAAATAACTGTGTTGTATGCTGATTTCATTTCATCTGGGTAAATTCCGAAGAGTGGGAACATGGTTTTAAACTTTAAGCCATGCTTCTATGCCTTAGTGGGGTGCCGGCTGCTTCATTGGGTATCCGGAATTGGAGTCACTTCCAGCTTGGCTTCAGGAGTTGTGTGCCTGTTTGTTGCTGTGTGGTTGTAGTTTCCATGCTGCTTGGCATTCCCTCTCTTTCTTCTGTCAGATTTCCCCTGCAAACTTCTCCTTCACTGTCCCTGGTTATTTACTTTCTTTGCCTTTCTTCTGTCATCTGTCCCTGCTCTGAATCAGCAAGTTTTTCAGCCATCTTCAACTTCCAGTTGCTTGTTTATAAATCACTGTTCTAGTAGAAGAAAATCATGAAACTTTTAATCGTTTTTTTTCCCATGACATTCTATATTTCCTGTTAGACAAGTTTGAATGGCTATCCAGCTCTTGGCAAGTCTACTTAGAACCAAAGTTCACAGGTTCTAGTAGAGATATTTGGAATGTATACACACTGTGTGACACTCAGGGATTGCAGGATGTTGGGGTTGTAATGCTTGATCAGCTCCAGCTGCGTAAGAGGGTAGGCAAGCAGAACTGTCACTGGGTATAGGCCATTAGTAGGCCACGCTCCAGAATATACTGACTTCCTGCTGTTTTCTTTGGTAGAATTTCCTACTATGGAAGTTGAATCACAACTTTTACATACTTTTTAATTGAAAGAACCTAAATTGTACCAATAATGAATAGTTTTTAAAGGTAAATATGTTAAAAATAAACCGGTATGACTATGTCTTCTGAAATGAATGTAAATTGATGTTTTTCTGTTCTTTTTTTAAGGTTGGAGAGAATATGAAATCATTCTTGATGTGTTGATTACATTTGGCAGCGCAGCTGGAATCAGCAGCTAAACAGGAACAAAATGTATGTATTCTGTTACTCTGTCATGTATATCGTTTTAAAACTTGACTATGATATCCTGTCAGCAACATTAGCTACATCTTCAGTGCTTGCTGTACAAATAGAATGGACCCAAATGGAGCCACTCGGGAGTGGTAAAATTTAATAAATTAAACTTCAAAGCAGGGTAGTTTAAAAGAAACACATATCTATCAGGATAAATTAAGAGTAAGACTAACATGTGATAATATAATATGAAAGACTATCAAGCATCTGAATTAAACTCACGTGTGATAGGGTTATTGGAGTTATCAGGCTAACAATGTGATCATTGTGCAAAGTTTTGAATCAGTGTGCTAAATGCAAGAGTTGAAATTCTAAGAAGCAGGTCTAAAACATCCTGGAGGTTAAAAAAAGAAAGAATACTTTGAAATGAAAAAGCCTTTAATGAACCTACTGATGGGCTAGACACCAATAAGGAAAAAAATCTTGAGTTGAGGACAGCTTAATCAAAATCTCCAACACAGAAAGGATTTAAAAATATACCAAAATTAGTGAACATTCCAAATCTCTGGGAAGTTACAAATATTGTAATATATGCATAGTAAAAAAGGAAAGCATAATGGAGAATAAAGAGCATAAGGAATAGAAGAAATATTTGACACGATAAGAACCGAGAACGTCCCTGAGTTAATGACAACAAAATGCGCTTTCTGGAAGCCTAGACGCCCAAGCATCATAAATGGTAAATCAGAACCATTCTCCTGAGCACAACATTTTTTTTAAAGATTTATTCATTTTTATTACAGCCAGATATACGCAGAGGAGGAGAGACAGAGAGGAAGATCTTCCATGCGATGATTCACTCCCCAAGTGAGCCACAATGGGCCGATGCGCGCCGATCCGATGCCGGGAACCTGGAACCTCTTCTGGGTCTCCCAAGCGGGTGCAGTGTCTCAATGCATTGGGCCGTCCTCAACTGCTTTCCCAGGCCACAAGCAGGGAGCTGGATGGGAAGTGGAGCTGCCGGGATTAGAACCGGCGCCCATATGGGATTCCGGGGCATTCAAGGCAAGCGCTTTAGCTGCTAGGCCACGCCGCTGGGCCCATTGAGCACAACATTTTCATACTATAGAATGTATGAGAGAAGGTCATGGAAAAAGCTACTGCCATCTAGGTATAAAAAGTGTATGAATTGATTTATACTTTTTCCATCAGGTTCAAAGCATGGAGGAGGTTTGGATAACTTTGGAGTCTCTTCATGGTAGAATGAATGATGTTAACCCAGCGGACATTGCTTTAAGAACCTATGGAAAACTGAAAGCATTTTGCTTCATTTATGGATTCTGATTTGTTTAGGCTTATTTTGTGCAGGGTCTCAAACTAACAGGGCTTTTGGGGCAAGAGCAGTGTTTGCTGACAGCTGTTGACTGGTTGGATCCTTACTTATTGGACTTGATCAAAAGTTCCTTTTGTCTTCTGTGGATGATATTGCAGAGTTTTTTTTTTAAATTTTATTTTTTAAATTTTATTTATTCAAATGCTTATTTGTCAGTGTGTTAAGTTGACAAGAAAGAAGAAGGTATTATGTGTGTGCCATGAATTAAAGTTGTTGATGACATCAAATATGGCAGTCCTGTGCCATGCAGTTCTTTCTTCTCCTCAGCTGAGGTTCAGAGACATGAATTATACTTGATCATTACAGTATCTTCTCATGAGATTGTTAAGGGACTGGCATGATTTAATAGTGGTTCTTTACACAGACCCTCCTGCTTCACTGTTTCCCTTCTGACTTTTCTTATGCAATCGCTTTATTCTCAACTTTTAAAAATTTTGAATCAATATTTCTGATAAAATAGTCTCACACTTGTTTATGTGTGGGCATGCATTAGAAGAGAATCCAAAGGTGTTGAAACAGAAAAGATGAGATTACCCATAAAAGTCATTTTGGGGAAGTCAGTCAGTGAAAAGTAGGTTATTTAGGGGGATCTCTTGACACAAAAAATATGTGAGTGGTGTTTGGTGTATCGTTTTGTTCATTCACTAGATATTAGTAGGAAATCTGACTTAAAAAAAAACATAGATTGTCATTGACTTAAGCAATGACTTTTGTAGTTTGGGCACTTTGCCTTTTAACTATAGATACTGAGAGTTTGGTTCTGATGGTATGCTTCAGTAGGTTACAGGAAAAGAACATTTCCCCGGGAGTTCAGGGACTCACAGCACTCCTGAAGTGGCTGAAATGCTTATGCAGTTGCATAAACTATTTCCCAGTAATTTGGGGAAGTGTCATGACAGGTTGTTTCAAATATTGACAACTGCACAGATAATGTACATTTATTGTACGAAGCAGAGAAAATACATGCAGGTAAGCAATGAGAATGAAAATTATGAAGAAGTAAAGATAGACAAAAATCAGAAATGAGTACCATTAATCTTTTGATCTATCTTCTTCCAGACTTGAACCTCTGGATTCTTTCAAAACTGTTCATACTATATATGTTTTATTAATTATTTTGTTTTAGTAAATACATTTTTTTGTGCTGTGCTTTTCAACATCTAATAAATCATGCTTTGTCAAGTGTAGCTTTAACTTTTTTCTATCTTCCTAATTAGCGGATCCCGTTTCTAAAAACATTTTTATCATTTTTTATGTTTCCTCCGTTGCTTATTTCCATAAGTACAAGCAATCCAAGTTAATATTCTTGTTTCGTTCCTTTCATATAACAAAAGGTAACATTCTGCTGCAGTCTTTCAAGCTTCTATAACACAATACCTGGTACTGGGAGTGTATAAACAACAAGTTGTTTTGTCCTCAGTTCATAAGGCTAGAAGTCCAGGATGAAGGTTTGAGCTGGTGAGAGCCCATCCACCATGCTCCCATGATGGGGAGAGGGCAAAGGGCAAAAGGTGCAAATGTTCAATAAATGTACCCTCTTTTGGTAAAAATTTACTTGCTTTTATTAGAAAGCTGGGTTTTCAAGAGATATAGAGAGACAGATCTTTAAACCTCTGGTTCACTCCCCAATGGCTCAAAACTGGAGATGGGCTGATCTGAAGCTAGGAGCTAGGAGTTTCTTCCAGGTTTCTCACATGGGCTCAGGGTCCCAAGGACTTACGCATTCCTCTGTTGCTTTCTCAGGCCTTGAACAAGGAAATGTATAAGAAGTGAACAGCCAGAACACCAATCAATGCCCAAATGGGGTGTAAGCAGTTGAAGGTGGAAGATTCGCCGGTTGAGCCATGATGTCAACCACATGAACCCTCTTTTATTACACAGAGTATTACTCTCACCAGGTGGGTAAAAATCCTCATGCTCTATCACATTAACTATTAAGTTTCAACATCAGTTTCAGAAGGCACACAAACATTCAAAGTCTAAGATGTAGTATATGTTTTTCTTTGGAAGCTTGCCTTTTTAAAATTTGTTTTTGTTTATTTATTTGAAAGACAAAGCAAGAGAAGCATATACAGCCTTTTCATTCCTCACATGAAAAGTCAGGTCTGGACCAGGCCAGAGCCAGGAGCCTGGAACTCCATTCTGGTGCCCCATGTGGGTGGCAGGGACCACAGGACCTAGCCATCACCTGCTACCTCCCACTGTGTGCAATAGCAAAAAGCAGGTTCAGAGGTAGAGCTGGGGCTGCATCCCAGGCATGCCAGCATGGGATGTGGGGATCACAGTCGGTGGCTTAGTCCTGGCACCACAATTCCTGGCAAACTCCCACTCACACACACACACTCACAGGCACCACAATGTCTGTCACATTCACACACTGACACACACACAAGAAAATCCTGGCACCACAATGCTACACACACACTGACAACACAATGCCATACACAAACCCTGGCACCACAAGGCTGTTGCAAACACACACATCCTGGCAACATAATGCCTGCCACCCACACACCCTGGCACCAAGATACCTGTGCCCCCCCACACAATGCCAACACAATGACACACACACACACATACACACACACTGGCCCCGCAATGCCAGCCACACACACACATACACCCTGGCATCACAAAGCCTCACAAATACACCTCCTGGAACCACAATGCCTTGGACACACACACACACACACACACACACTGGCACCACAATGCCCCCACCACACATACATACACACATACACACCCTAGTTCGACAATGCCTACTACACACAGACTCACACAAACACCCTGGAACCACAATGCCACACACACACACATACACACCGTGGCACCACAATGCCTCACACACACACACAGTAAGACACTCAGACGTGAACACACTCCCTGGCACCACAATGCCTTGAACACACATACACAAATACACAGAGAGACATACACATGCCCTGGCGCCACAACAGCATCCCTAACCCTCTCTCTCTCTCTCTCTCTCTCTCTCTCTCTCTCACACACACACACACACACACACACACACACACACACAACCTGGCCCCACAATGCCTGCTACAAACACACATACCCTGGCACCAGAATGCCTCAAACACACATACACACACAGTGAAACACACACATACCCGGGCACAACAATGCCCCAGACTCTCTCTCACACACGTACACACACACACAACCTGGTACCACAATGTCCCCCACACACATACACACCTCGGTTTGTCACTGCCTGCTACACACAGACACACATACACACCCTGGCACAAAAATGCCTGCTCATCCTAACACACACCCTCGGACCACAGTGTCTCGAACACACACACACTGGCAGCACAAGGACACACACACACTCACTCACACACACCATGCCACCACAATGCCTATAAACACACTCACACACCCTGTCACCACAGTCTGCTACACACAACACACACTCTGGCACCACAAAGCCTTGAAAACACAGAAACAATGAGACACACACAAACCCTGGCACCACAGTGCTTGCACCCCTCACACACCCTGGAACCACAAAGCCTCACACAAACAGTGTGGCACCACAATGCCTTGAACACACACACAACACACACACACGCACACACACACCCTGGCACCACAATGCCCCCACCACACATGCATACACACACATACACACCCTGGTTTGACAAAGCCTACTGCACACAGACTCACACAAACACCCTGGAACCACAATGCCTGCTCCTCCCCACACACCCTGGAACCACAATGCCACACACATATATACACCCTGGCACCACAGTATCACACACACACACACACACACTCTGGAACAACAGTGCCCCAAACTCACTCTCTCTCTCTCTTTCACACACACACACACACCCTGGTGCCACAGTGCTCCCCCCAGATGGATACTCACATACACACCCTGGTTTGACATGCCTGCTACACACAGACACACACACACCTTGGCACAAAAATGCTTGCTCCTCACAACAAACATCCTAGGACCACAGTGCCTGCCTCCCAACACACACTGGCACCACAGTGCCTCGAGCACTCACACACACAACCTGGAACCACAGTGCCACACACACATGCATACACCCTGGTTTGACAATGCCTGCTGCACACAGACACACACTGGCACCACAATGCCTCAAACACACATACACAAACACACGCACACACAATGGCACCACAATGCCTTGAACACACACACACACCCTGGTTCAAAAATGCCTGCTACACAAAGACACACACACAAACACCCTGGCATTGCAGTGCCAGCCCTCCCCCCACACACTCTGGCAACACAATACCACACACACATACACACACTGTGGCACCACAATGCCTCACGCACACAGATGCACACACACACTCTGGTACCACAGTGCGTGTTGCACACATACAGACACACACACATTCACCCTGGCATCACAATGCCTGCCACACAAACACACACAACCTGGCACCACAATGAGTTCTACACACACGTGCACACTCAAGCATAGACACACACACATCCTGGCACCACAATTCCTTACCCTTAAGCACACTGGCACCACAGTGCCTTGAACACACACACACACACACACACACAATGGCGCCATAGTGCCTTGAACACACATACACACCCTGGTTAAAAAATGTCTGCTACACAAAGACATACACAAGCACCCTGGCATCGCAGTGCTGGTCCTCCCCATGCACACAATGGCACCACAATGCCACACACTTGCACACACATACACAGACGCACACAAACACCCTGGTACCATAATGCGTTCTACATGCATACAAGTACACACACTCTCACACCACGTGTACCACAAAGCCTGACACACTCACAAACACCCTGGCACCACAATGCCTGAAACACACACACTGGCACCACAATGCATTCTACACATGCACATGGACATGCAAACATAGACACACACAAATACACAAACACACTGGCATGACAATGCCAGTTGCACATACACACACACAGACACATACATACACCCTGGCACCACAGTGCCACATAAACACTTAGGAACACACATCCTTGCACCACAATAATTGCCCCTGACACACACCCTGGCAATGCAATGCCTCTCCCTTTATATCCAGGCACCACAATGCCACAAACATACACACTGTGACACCAAAATTCCTGCTACAGACTCACACACCAAGGCACCACAATGTCTGCCCCCCCACATCCTAGTACCACAATGCCTCACACACACACACACACACACTGCACCTCCACACACATTGGCATCACTCTGCCTACCTCTGTCCAAGCACACACACCCCAACACCACAATGATACCCCCCACACTGGTAACACAAAACCTCACACACACACACACACACACCATGGCACCAGAATGCCTTGAACACACACACACATACACACCCTGCTTCAACAATGCCTGCTACACAGACACACACAAACACCGTGGCACACAAAATGCCTGCCCGTCCCGACACACAACCTGGCACCACAGTGCCACACACACACACACACACACACACACACTGGCATCACAGTGCCACACACACACTACACGCACTGGTAATATCTCCAAAGAAGTATGTAGAAATTGTTCTCATTGTGTTTTCCTCCTATTTTCTTCCTTCTCTTTCTTTCCTCCTCTTCCCTTCCTCCTTTCCTCCTCATCCTCCTTTGTTCTGTTTACTGCTGGAGAATATTCCACTGTGACGATACATGCTTGTGTAGTTACCTAATCATCTGTCAGTAGGTCCTTGAATTGTTTCACATCTCTGGGTCACAATAAAATATGGAATATAAAACTGTATGTGTGGATAATCCTACATGTGTCTGGATGTACCCATGGCATATACCTTTATATTTTACATTAAAAACAAAACAATACAAATTGATTGCCATTGTTTTAATACTTTCTGAAACAGATACCTAAATATGCCTTTCACAGAAAGGAAAGGATTAAATCACAGCAACAAAAGCAATATAAGTGAAGACTGTTAAGGCCAAGCTTGCAGTTTCCTAGGTTCACACACAGCCATATAAAGGTAAGTAAGTCATTTTAAAAATGTGTATGGAGACAAAGGATGTCAGAATATTTACAGACACCGAGGGTGAGGGAGGCTATGTGAGAACCTGGGGCTGTGGATCTGGGCTAACACCCGGACCCTGCCCCGGCACACAGTCAGACTGGCATGCTGAAGCCAGCAGCCAGGACTGTCTGTGACCACAGCATGGACTCAGGTTGTATCTGGCAGCCTTGGGGGAATCTGCTCTGCAGGCCTGGTGGGAAATCCTGTAGCTTTCTTGTCCTGCCTCCTGCCCAGGGGACTTCCCAGACCCCCGAGGCCAACTCAGAGGAGTTGCTGGGAAGCACTGATGGTGTGGGGTGGTCAGTGATGACCCAGCCGGCCCAAAGTGAGACACACACACACAGTCCCTTCACAGAACTGCATGGAAAAAATGCTTTTTTTCTTTCTTACTCTGCTCTTTTGCTTGTAGTTTTCTACATCTCCACGCTTATGGTATTATTCATGTTTGCTGTTATTTTTTGTTTCGTCAACAGTGACATTAAAGGAGATAAACATCTGTGAACAGCCCACTTCCTAGAGCATGCAGAGGATCCCAACGCAGCCAACAGCGGCAGTGGTTGTAGCAGAGCCCTGATCTGGTTCTAGTCCTGCTTAGAGGTCAGTCTGGGGGATTTGAACCCAGGGGGCTGGGGTGCAAAACTGTGGTCCCTTCCTGACACTAACATCCTGGACACCACCACCAAGGAACCAACTCCAGAACAGGATCTTAACCAGGTGTGTGTGTGTTGGGGGGGGGGGTTGCTACATATGGACTGTTGGAATCACACTTCCTTGTTATTACAGGAAATACCAGGATAGAGAGAGGCCTAAGGCAAAGGGAGAAGTCATAGTTGGTGGAGGCCTTCAGCTGTGATGAGAAGGGGCCTCCTTTGAGACATGGTCCTTGACAGGAAAAGGAGTTTTCTGCTTACCGAGCATGTGGAGGGCCCCATGCTCCCAGGAAAGAGAAGTGCCAAGCCCTGGGGCAGCTGTAGAGCTTGTAAACAGGACTCAGGCAGGGTTAGGGAGGACCTATAGCTCTTTGTGTGTTGGGAATGAGGGGTAAGCCAGAGAGGCAGGGGCCTCCCAGCCCTTAAGCCCTTGAAACCAGCCTGAGCCTTCAATGCGCCAGAACCCAGGATGGACCCTGATAGGGTGGGCCTGGGACTGTGAGTGGGATGCAGTCAGGGTAATGGTGCAACCTCACCCATGTTGAGGTTATTACAGGAGTACCAGTACTCCAGAGAGGGCAGGGGGTCATGTGGGAGCACTGGGTGAGTCTGAGCTCCTCTCCTCAGTTTTGTTGCCTAGGGGCTTCAGAGACCCTGAAGGTACCTCTGTGCTGCCTAGGTACCCTCTAAGATGGGGTCTTCAGAGGCAGCTGGATGCATAGCTGTTGGAACGTCTAAAGAAAGACACACAGCTGGGGAGGAGGTGGCTTGTCCTTTGGTGCGGGGTCCAGCTGGTTAGGTGGTGAGTTGTCCTTAGATGTGGGTCCAGCTTGGGAGACAGTGGCTTCCCCTTGGATGCGGTGTCCAGCTTTGGAGGCGGCAGTTTTTTCATTGGGTGCTGGTCTAGATGGGAGGTGGCAGCTTGTTCTTGGGTGCTGTGTCCAGCTGGGAAGAATTTAGCTTGTTGTTGTTTACGGGTCCTTCTGGGGAGTTTGCGGCTTATCATTGGGTGTGGGGTCCAGCTGTGGAGTAGGTGGCTTGTCCTTTGTGTGCGGGGTCCAGCTGGGGAGGAGGTGTCTTGTCCTTAGGTGCAGGGTCACCTGGGGATGTGGCGGCTTGTTGTTGGGTTCGAGTCCAGCTTGGGAGGGTGTGGCTTGTCCTTGTGTGCCAGTCCTGCTGTGGAGGCGATGGCTTTTCCTTGGGAGCAGGGTCAGCTGGGAGGTGACGGCTTTCCTTTGTATGCGGGATCCAGCTAGGGAGGCGGAGGCTTGTCTTTGAGTGCTGGTCTAGATGGGAGGTGGCAGCTTGTCTTTAGGTGTGGGTCCAGCTTTCCAGGCTGTGGCTTGTCATTGGATGCGGGGTCCATCTTGGGAGGCGTCAGCTTGTCTTTGTGTGCAGTGTCCAGCTGTGGAAACAGCGGCTTTTCCTTGGGTGCGGGTCTAGCTGTGAAGGGGGCGGCCTGTCCTTGGGTGCGGGTCCAGCTTTCGAGGCTGTGGCTTGTCCTTGGGTGCAGGGTCCAGCTGGTAAGGCGGCAGCTTGTCCTTGGGTCCGGGGTCCAGCTGGGGAGGAGGTGGCTTGTCCTTGGGAGCGGGGTCCAGCTGGGGAGGAGGTGGCTTGTCCTTGGGAGCGGGGTCCAGCTGGGGACCAGGTGGCTTGTCCTTGGGTGCGGGGTCCAACTGGGGAGGCTGTGGCTAGTCCTTGGATGTGGGTCCAGCTTGGGAGACAGTGGCTTCCCCTTGGGTGCAGGGTCCAGCTTGGGAGGAGGCAGCTTGTCATTGGGTTCTGGTCTAGATGGGAGGTGGCAGCTTGTTTTTGGGTGCTGTGTCCAGCTGGGAAGAAGTTGGCTTGTGGTTGTTTGCGGGTCCTTCTGGGGAGTTGGTGACTTATCCTTGGGTGCGGGGTCCAGCTGGGGTGGTGGCGGCTTGTCCTTTGGGTGTGGGGTTCTGCTGGGGAGTAGGTGGCTTGTCCTTGGGTGCTGGTCAGCTAGGGATGTGGTGGCTTATCCTGGGGTGCGGGTCCAGCTTGGGAGGGAGTGGCTTGTCCTTGTGTGCCAGTCCAGCTTGGCAGGTGGCGACTTGTCCTTGGGTGAGGGGTCCAGCTGGGGAGGCGGTGGATAGTCTTTGTGTGCGGGATCCAGCTAGGGAGGCGGTGGCTTGTGTTTATGTGCGGGGTCCAGCTGGGGAGGTGGCAACTTGTTCCTGAATGTGGGATTCATCTGGGGAGGCGGCAGCTTGTTCTTGGATGTGGGTTCCAGATGGGGAGGCAGCAGCTGTTCCTTGGGTTCTAGTCAGCTGGGGAGGAAGTAGCTTGTCCTTGGGTGCAGGTGTAGCTGGCTAGGCGGCAACTTGTCTTTGGGTGTGTCTGTCATTGGGGAGGCAGCAGCTTGTCCTTGGGTGCAGAGTCCAGCTGGGGAGACAATGACTTGTCCTTGGGTGCGGGGTCCATCTGGGGAGGCGGCGGCTTGTTCTTGGGTCCGGGTTCCAGATGGTGAGGCGACAGCTTTTCTTGGGTGCGGGTTGCAGCTGGCAAAGTGGCAGCTTGTCCTTTGGTGCGGAGTCCAGCTGGCAAGACGGTGGCTAGGCCATAATCACAGGGTCCAGCTGGGGAGGCGGCAGCTTGGCCATCAGCACAGGGTTCAGCTGGCGAGGCAGCAGCTTGTCCTTGGGTGCCGGTCCAGCTGGGGAGGCAGTGGCTTGTCCTTGTGTGCCAGTCCAGCTTGGCAGGTGGCGACTTGTCCTTGGGTGAGGGGTCCAGCTGGGGAGGCGGTGGATAGTCTTTGTGTGCGGGATCCAGCTAGGGAGGCGGTGGCTTGTGTTTATGTGCGGGGTCCAGCTGGGGAGGTGGCAACTTGTTCCTGAATGTGGGATTCATCTGGGGAGGCGGCAGCTTGTTCTTGGATGTGGGTTCCAGATGGGGAGGCAGCAGCTGTTCCTTGGGTTCTAGTCAGCTGGGGAGGAAGTAGCTTGTCCTTGGGTGCAGGTGTAGCTGGCTAGGCGGCAACTTGTCTTTGGGTGTGTCTGTCATTGGGGAGGCAGCAGCTTGTCCTTGGGTGCAGAGTCCAGCTGGGGAGACAATGACTTGTCCTTGGGTGCGGGGTCCATCTGGGGAGGCGGCGGCTTGTTCTTGGGTCCGGGTTCCAGATGGTGAGGCGACAGCTTTTCTTGGGTGCGGGTTGCAGCTGGCAAAGTGGCAGCTTGTCCTTTGGTGCGGAGTCCAGCTGGCAAGACGGTGGCTAGGCCATAATCACAGGGTCCAGCTGGGGAGGCGGCAGCTTGGCCATCAGCACAGGGTTCAGCTGGCGAGGCAGCAGCTTGTCCTTGGGTGCCGGTCCAGCTGGGGAGGCAGTGGCTTGTCCTTGGGTGCAGAGTCCAGCTGGTAAGGCGGCAGGTTGTGCTTGGGTGCGGGTCCAGCTGGGGACCAGGTGGCTTGTCCTTGCGTGCGGAGTCCAGCTTGGGAGGCGGTGGCTTGTCCTTTGATGCTGGTCCAGCTTGGGAGACAGTGGCTTCTGGTTGGGTGCGGGGTCCAGCTTGGGAGACAGTTGCTTCTCATTGGGTGCTGGTCTAAATGGGAGGAGGAAGCTTGTTCTGTGGTTCGTGGTTCAGGTGGGTAGGAGTCGGCTTGTCCTTGTTTGGGGGTCCAGCTCGGAGGCATTAGAGGGTGCGGGTCCAGGTGAGGAGAGAGTGGCTTGTCCTTGTGTGCGGGTCCAGCTTGGGAGGCGGCAGCTTGTCCTTGAGTGCGAGTCCAGCTGTGGAGGCAGTGACTTGTCCTTGGGTGTGGGTCCAGCTGTGGAGGCAGTGGATTGTTCTTGGGTTTGGGTTCCCTCTGGGGAGGCGGCAGCTTGTCCTTGGGTCGGGTTCAGCTGGGAAGGCAGCAGCTTGTCCTTGGGTGCAGTATAGCTGGGGAGGCAGTTGCTTGTCTTTGGGTGTGAGATCCAGCTGGGGAGGCGGCGGCTTGTCTTTGGATGCGGGGTCCAGCTGGGTAGGTGGCAGCTTGTCCATGGATGCGGGGTCGAGTTGGGGAGGCGGCAATTTCCTTGGGTGCGGGTTAGTTGGAAAGGCGGCAGCTTGTCCTTGGGTGCAGTGTCCAGCTGTGGAAACAGTGGCTTTTCCTTGGGTGTGCATCTAACTGGAAAGGGGGCAGCTTGTCCTTGAGTGCAGGGTCCAGCTGGTGAGGCAGCAGCTTATCCTTGGGTGCGGAGTCCAGCTGGGGAGGCGGTGGCTTGTCCTTGGTTGCAGGTCCAGCTTTTGAGCCTTGGCTTGTCCTTTGGGTCGAGGTGTAGCTGGGTAGGCGGCAGCTTGTCCTTGGATGCAGGTTCAGCTGGGGAGGAGTCAGCTTGTCTTTGGGTGCAGGTATAGCTGGGGAGGTGGCAGCTTGTTCCTGGGCTCGGGGTCCAGCTGGGGAGGTGGCCACTTTCCTTGGATGCTGGGTCCAGGTGCGGAGGGAGTTGCTTGTCTCTGTGTGTGAGGTCCAGGTGGTAAGATGGCTTTCTGTCCTTGGGTGCGCGTCCCACTGGGGAGGATTCAGCTTGTCCTTGGGTGTGGGTCTTGTTGGGGAGGCAGCAGCTTGTCTTTGTGTGTGGGTCTAGTTGGAGAGATGGCAGATTGTGCTTGGGTGTGGTTCCAGCTGTGGAGACAGTGACTTGTCCTTGGGTACAGGGTCCAGCTGTGGAAGCAGTGGCTTTTCTTTGGGTGCGGGGTCCAGCTGGAGAGGCGGCTGCTTGTTATTAGGGCATGTCCAGCTGCGGAGGCGGGAGATTGTCCTTGGGTGCAGGTCCAGCTGGGCAGTCCGTGACTTGTCGTTAGATGCGGTTCCAGTTGGGAAGAAGGTGGCTTGTGCTTGGGTGCGGGTCCAGCTGGGGAGGCAGTGGCTAGTCCTTGAGTGTGGGTCTAATTGGGGAGGCGACAGCTTGTCTTTGGGTTCTGTGTCCTGCTGGGTAGACAATGACTTGTCCTTGGTTGCAAGTCCAGCTGGCAAGGCAGATGCTTTTTTTTCTGTGCGGGTCCAGCTGGGGAAGCTGCAGCTTGTCTTTGGGTACAGAGTCCACCTGGAGAGACAGTGACTTGTCCTTGGGTGCGAGGTCCAGTTGGCAAGGCAGCGGCTTGGACATCAACAGGGTCCAGCTGGGGAGGTGGCGGCTTGTACTTTGGTGTGTGGTCCAGGAGGGCTGGCCTCGGCTGGACCTTTGTTCGACGTCCAGGAAAGCATCCAGTGGCTTGGTCATCTGCGCAGGTTTCAGCTTCAGGTCAGTTAATATCTTGGTCATTGATGGAGTCTGTGAGTGCAGGTCTCCCCTTGGGCCTGCATTGGGATTTTGAAAGGCAGGCGGCGACTTGGCCATCTTCCTGATGTCCCCAAGGGCAAGGGTAGCTTGGTCATCAACTCAGGTGCAGGAGGGGAGGAGGGCGCTTGCCTTCATGCAAAATTAATGAGGGTGGGCCCTGATTGAGCACTGAGTGCTGGTTCCTGGAGGTGAAGTTGCAGCTTGGCCATCTGCCTTCCCAGGGTACCTTCCAGATCCAGTGGCTGACCAAGTCCACCTTAGTGCATCCACAGAGCCGGACACTTGCTGCAAAGCTTGACCAGGAGAATGTTCTGTTCTGTTCTGCTTTCCATTTCCTGATGTGGCACTTGATGTTCCCAGCTGGTCCAGATGAGCTGGCTGCCATGTCCCCCATGTGCAGTGGGACACACTGTCCAAACACTGCACAGGCCTCAGCACCTGAGGAGGCCCTGTCCCCAGGAGTACGCTAATGCTTGTCATTTTGGATTCCTTTTAGGACAACTTACCAGTCTCTTGTAACACGAGAGGAAGGGAGTGAAAGAGAGAAGCAGGGAATTGGATACCAAGTGTAGCAGCTGGAGCCTGAAACCGTCAGCCCTATGGGGTCCTGGTGCTTGTAAGGTGAGGACTTAGCCATTGAGCCATTGTACCAGGCCATGGATCTCTCTCTCTCTCTCTTTCTTTTTAAGAATCACTTATTTTTTTTTTTTTTTGAGTAACACAGAGAGAAGGAGAGACAGAGATCCTCCATCCGACATCAGATTTGCCAAATGACCATAATAGCTGAAGCTGAGCCAGTCCTTCTGGGTCTCCAGCATGAATGCAGGGGAGCAAGGACTTGATCCTTCCTTTATTACCTTCACAGCCACCAGCTTGGAGCTGGATGGGCAGTGGAGCAGCCAGGACACCAACTGGCACCTGTATGGGATGCCAGCACCACAGGTGGAAGCTTAGCCTACTGTGCCATAATGCTGGCCCCCGTTTATCACATTTTAGTACAGTTTTTGATTAAGTCAGTAATTCCAGTGATTTGTTTTCGCTGAAAATTTCATGCTCTCTGTCGTACTCTGGATGAGTGGTTTTCTAGATATAAGTAGTAAAAAGTCAGAGTTTCTGCTACTATTCTGATTAAAGTGTATGCAAGGGCTAGTGTTGTGGTGCAGTGCGCTAATCTAACATTTGTAGTGCTGACATCCCACATGGCCATGTTGCTGTTTGCTGGAGTTATCTTTACTGCTCACTCCAGATTAGCTGTTTTGAAGTTTAGCTATTAGCCTAGAACCTCTGTGCTTTCCTTTTGCTTCTTCTTCCTTTGTTGCAGGTCTTTGTTTTCCTTGGTTTATTATGTTTTGATGGATGGTTTCTTCTAGTCTAATGAGAAAGAAGATGAATGGGAAGTGAATTAGAAACTTGCTTCTTGAGGCCTGTGTGGTGTTTTGGATGAAATTGCTGCCTGTGTTGCCAGTGTGAGTCCTGACTGCTCTGCCTTCATCCAGCTCCCTGATAAAGACCTGAGGGGAAAAGTTGAAGATGGCTCAGTTCCTTAGATCCCTGCACGCATATGGAGCCCAGATGGGGTTCCTTCTTCTGGCTTTAGCCTGGCCATGTGGGGCCAGCTGGGGCGTGGACCAGTGGATGGAAGAAATGTGTCTGTCTCTTCCCTGTGTGTTGCTTTAGTTTTACAATATACGCATACATGCATATTTTTAGTAGAAAGAATCTTGCTTTTGTGGAGAGCTCTTGTCTTTAGTTTGGTGATGTTTAGAAGTTGAAATGATGTGAGACTGAGTTGGGTTCGTGATGAGTCGAGCTGCTGCCTGCACAGCCACCAGCCCGTTGCTCAGGTCCTGGCTGTGCTACTCCATCCAAGCCCTGCTGGTGGCCTGGGAAAATCAGTGGAAGATGGTCCAGGTTGTTGAGCCTTTGTCACCTGTATGGGAGACCTGGATGAAGCTCCTGTGGATGGAAGAGCTCTTCTCAGTCCACTTTCAAAGAAGAGTATCAATTTTAAAAATTAAATTATCGACCATTTTAGTTCAGTGAAATGATGTGAACGCTTATTTGTTTCTTTGTTTCTATTATTGCTGCTGCAAGTGTATGCTAATTCTTATTGCATTGTGATTTATTTGAGCCGTAGAGAATCAGAAACAGGGAGACCTCCCTACCACTGATCGCTGTGCACACGTCTGCAGTTGCTAGCACAGGGCCCAGCCACATCCAGGAGTCAGGAGCTCAGTCTGGGTTTCCATGTGAGTTGAACCCAGCAGCTGAGCCTCATCTGCTGCCTTTGATGTTATATATTATGAAGATTTTAGTTAGATACAGAAATTAGTCTGGTCTTCAAACCAGGCAAGGGGTACAAATGGAGTAAATCTGTTGAATGTCTAGTTTCAGTGTAGGCACCATAATATGAATTAAAATTTAGAGTTTAAAACTTTTGAGAGGGGGTCCAGCATGGACCTAGTGGCTAAAGTGTTTGCCTTGAATGTGCCATGATCCCATGGGGTGCCGGTTCTAATCCTGTTAGCTCTGTCTTCCATTCCCCTGCTTGTGGCCTGGGAAAGCAGTCAAGGATGACCCAAAGTTTTGGGACATTGCACCCCTGTGGGAGACTGGGAGGAGTCTTCTGGCTCCTAGCTTTGGAAATATTGGCTCAGTTCCAGCTGTGGAAGCCTCTTGGGAAGTGAATCAGTGAATGGAAGATCTTCTCTGTCTCTTCTCCTCTCTGTAAATCTGACTTTGCAATAAAAATAAATAAACCTTCACAAACATACAAAGAAACAACAAAAACCCCTTGAGAGGGACTGGCATGATGGCTCAATGACTAAATGCTGACCTGGAAGTGCCAGGATCTCTTGTGGTTGAGTGTGTGTCCTGGCGGCTCTACTTCCCATAAAGCTCCCCACTTGTGATCTGAGAAAGAGGAAGAGGGTGGTTCAAAACTTTGGAAACTTACGCCCCTGTGGTAGACTCAGAAGAAACTTCTGGCTTGCCTCATTGTGACCATTATGGCCACTTGGGTAAAGAAGCAGTGGATGAAGATCTTTTTTGCCTCTCTTTCACTGTAAATCTGATCTGCCTTTCCAAAAAAAAAATAAAGGTTTTTAATTAATTTATTCTTTAGGAAAATCACATACACAGAGGGAAGGAGAAACAGAGGGAAAGATCCTCTCTCTGCTGTTTTACTCCCCAAGTAGTTTAAACGGCCAGAGCTGAGCCAATCTGAAGCCAGGAGCTTCTTACAGGTCTCCCACACGGGTGCAGGATCCCAAGGCTTTGGACCATCTTTGACTGCTTTCCCACGCCACAAATGGGTGGCTGGAGCAGCCAGAATATGAACCAGTGCTCATCTAGAATCCTGGAATATGCAAGTCAAGCAATTTAGCCACTAAACTGTCACTCTGGGCCCCAAAATAAATGTATCCTTTTTTAAGATTATTTATTTTTATTACAAATTCAGGTATGCACAGAGAAGGAGAGACAGAGAGGAAGATCTTCTTTCTGGTGATTCACTCCCCAAGTGACCACAAAGCCTGGTGCTACATGATCCGGAGTGCAGATCCTCGAGCCTCTTCCAGTTCTCCCACATGGGGGCAAGATCCCAAGGCTTTGGGCCATCCTCAACTGCTTTCCTCGGCCACAATCAGGGAGTAGGATGGGAAACGGGGCTGTCAGGATATGAACATGCACCCATATGGAATCCCGGCTCGTTGAAGCAGACGATTTTAGCCACTAGGCCACTGTGCTGGGTCCAATAAATAGATCTTAACAGCAAAAACAACAAAGAAGCTTCAGTAATCATTACCTGATTTTTTGTTTGCCTGTAGATATTAGAGATGTCACTGTTGTCATTTATTTGTGGAACTCTAAAATCCCAGCCCAGAGTAATTTATGTATTTATCAGATAATGCTTGCCTCTACTTAAATAATAATTTTTACTTTTTCAATTTAGATTATTGCCAGCAAAGGAGATTTTGAAAAGGTCACCAAATAACAGAAGTGGTCCAAAGTTGATAGCTGCTTGGGATATCTTCCAGGAAAAGAAACTGGGTCTCTCTTCAAAGTCTCACTGTGAATGAATTCTCTACCCATATGAGCTGTTCCAGTCTGGTGTCAGTCTTATGGTGAGTTGCTGCATTGTTCTTAGAATTGGATAAATTGGTCCTGGCATGGTAGCCTAGTGGCCAAAATCCCCACTGTGCATGTTCCAGGATCCCATATGGGCACCGGTTTGTATTCTGGCTGCTCCACGTCCCATCCAGCTCCCTGTTTGTGGCCGGGGAAAGTAGTCGAAGATGGCCCAAAACCTTGGGATCCTGCACCCACATGGGAGACCTGTCAGAGGCTTTCTGGCAGTTCAGCTGCGGCTGTTGTGGCCACTTGAGGAGTGAACCAGCAGATGAAAGATCTTTCTGTAAATCTGCCTTCCCAGTAAAAACTTGTTGGGGGAGAATGTGTTTAAATTATTTTTTTGTTGGAAAAGCAAGTTTAGAGAGAAAGAGAAAGCTCTTACATCTGCTGGTTCACTCCCCAAGTGGCCGCAGTGTCCAGAGCCGAGGCAGTCCAAAGCCAGAAGCCAGGAGCTTCTTCTGGGACTCCCACGTGGGTGCAGGGTCCCAAGGCTTTGGTCCATCCTTGACTGTTTTCCCGGGCTACAAGCAGGGAGCTGGATAGGAAGCTGGAGATGCTAGGGCCTGAATGGTGCCCATATGGGATCCTGGAGCATGCCGGTTGAGGACTTAACTGCTAGACTGCTGTTCTGGGCCCCACTTCATTTGTTTTTTTGTTTAAATTATTTATTATTTTCAATTCATTAATTACATTGTATTATCTGACATAGTTTCATAGGTACTTGGGTTCTCCCTACCCCTCCCCAAACCGTCCCAACATGGTGGATTCCTCCACCTTGTTGCATAACCACAGCTCAAGTTCAGTTGAGATTCCCCCATTGCAAGCGTATACCAAACATAGAGTCCAGCATCTTATTGTCCCGTCAAGTTCAACGGCTTCTTAGGTATACCCTCTCTGGTCTGAAGACAGAGCCAGCAGAGTATCATCCCAGTCAATTGAAAGCTCCAACATGCCATCAGCAAAAATTTACATCACCATGGAATTAATTGACATAGTAATGAGTAACCAATATGTTAAAAGTAAATGCGAGTTCCCAGCCACCTTCTGTGACCACCTCACCTATACTTCAATTTTAGTTTATACACAACATATAACATTCATAACATAACATGTTATACATAACATCATATCATCTTAAATTAAGGCAAACATGTGGTATTTAACCTTTTGGGATTGGCTCATTTCCCTTAGCATTATGGTTTCCAGTTTGGCCCATTTGGCCACAAAGAACTGCATTTTGTTTTTTTTTTAATAGCTGAGTAGTATTCCATGGGGTAGATGAACCATAGCTTTCTTATTCAGTCCTCTGTTGATGGGCATTTTGGCTGCTTCCATGTTTTTGCAATTACTAATTGTGCTGCTCTGAACATAGGAGTGCATGTTGGTTTCTCATAAAACAAGTGTTCTGGATATATTCCTAGGAGTGCTATTGCTGGATCATACGGTATGTTGATTTTGAGTTGCTTGAATGTTCTCCATACTGATTTCCATAAAGGCTGTACCAGCCTGCAGCCCCACCAGCAATGGAGTAGGGTTCCCTTTTCCCCGCAACCTCGCCAACAAGTGTTGTTGGTGCTTTTATTCATGTGGGCCAGTCTTACTGGCGTTAGGTGGTACCTCATTGATGTTTTAATTTGGATTTCCCTTATTGCCAGGGAACTTGAGCATTTTTTCATATGTTTATTTGCCATTTGGGTTTGTTCCTTTGTGAAGTGTTTGCCCATTTCCCGTGCCCATTTCTTGAGTGGTTTGTTTGTTTTGACATTTTGGTTGTTTTGTAGCTCTTTGTATATTCTGGAGATTAGCCCTCTATCACCTATGTCGTGCCCGAAGATCTACTCCCATTCTGTGGGCTGCCTTTTTACTTTGTTGATTGTTTCTCTAGCTGTACAGAAGCTTCTTAGTTTGATGAGGTGGACTAAGTAGGGCTGGCCCATGGACCCACCGGTGTGCGAGATATGGCACTGGGAGAGGTTCTGATGGAGGAGGCTAGAAAACTCCCTTGTCAGAACAGTTCGTGCAGCTGAGGACAAGAACCATGATAGGGAGCAGCCCAGACGAGGCAGTGAAAGGTACCCACCGGCATACGTTAGGCATAGGTTGGGGGCAGACAAGGCAGAACCAGTTCACATCACCCACCTGTGAATCAGAGCACTGGAATAGAGTGTGGGTGGGACCGGGTTCAGTTGCACATATCATTGTTTTATTTAATTACATTTTTTATTAATTATTTTGCATTATGTGATAGTTTCATAGGCCCTGGAAATTGCCCCTCCCCATACCCTTCCCCCCTTGTGGACTCCCCCACCCTGATGCAGCACCACAGTCCAAATTCAATCAAGATTCCTTCCTTGCAAATGTATACCAGGCACAGAGTCCAGCTACTTGTTGTCCAGATGGGTTGAACAGTTTCTTGGGGAGACCATTTTTGGTCCGAAGTTAGAGCTGGTAGAATATCATCCCAGTCAATTAAGAGTCCCAATATAACATCAACAGCAATTTGCAACATTATGGAATTGACATGGTTGTGAGTGACCAGTATGTTTTAAAAAAAAAAAAAAAAGCAAGTTCTTAACCACAACCTATGATTAGCTCATTGACATTTCAATTTTAGTTTATATACAGGACCGGCTGCTATATACCTTAAAATGGCTATAAGGTACCATTCAGCTGTCTCGTGTCTATTTCATTTTAGTATTTAGCCATTTGTTGTGTTGAAGTATAAATTTGCTGATCTTGGCAGATTTTAGGATAATCTAGACTGGCTTGTAACTCTAACAAGACATTTGTCGACAATTAAGGTGCAGAACATTTTTGGGGGGGGGGTTGTGCAGGGAAATCACCAACGCCATGGTGAGGAGTGACTAAGCTTTGTGTCCCACCCAAGCGAGGCATGAGCCAATCCTCACCAGCTCTTTCCTGTCAGATTCCAAGCTCTACTTTCTGTTGTTTGTCTATTTATTTTAGGTTTTTTTAGTTTGTATGATTGTTTGCTATGAGGGGTTTTTCGGAGCGATCCCAATGGTCATCACGAGGGAGGGTGGGGGTCCAGAGTTGGAGCCAGGCTCGGACCAGAGAAAGCTCTCCTCCCTGGTCTGGAAGGACGTTTATCGTTCTTCTGTTTCTGCGGACCGCTTAGGGCTTCTGGTTGTCTTTCCAATGATGTTGGTTTCTGCACGGTAGAGTTTGGACTTCTTTCATCCCCTGCAGAAGCTCCGGTTGGGGGTGGGTGACCTCAGAGTACTCGGCCTCCGAGAGCATCCAATTCCCTGTGGCCTCCTAGGCAGTTGGGATGTAGTCCTTTTTGGTCATATTAATAGTTTGTGGTGAAGGTTTGAGAGTCTTCATGGTTGGGATCCAAGCTTCCTCCTTACCACCTGCTCCACTCTGGAGTGCCCTCCTGCTCCACGCACATGACCTCCTGTTAAGAGGTTGTCAGGATTGCACCCGGTTCCCCCCTCATGCATTGGTATAGTAGTTTTACTATTGTTTAGTGCCGCTTTGAGTCTGTTGTCTATGAATTACCAGATTTGATCTTGATAGGCTCTATTGTACTTTTTCCTCACTCTTTTTATGGTCCTGAAAGACTTCCCTGCACTCCCTCCCCATCACGGATTAACATAGCATATTGAGGGAAAAGTAGGTTTTACAGTTTTTCGATGTAGATCTTAAGTATTCTGACATTAATTGTTGGTTTATAGTTTATATCACATTATCTTATTGTATTGGATACTGGTGGTTAGAGATTGCACTAATATTACAATATACAGGTACTAGCTTCCAAGTTGTCATCTTATCATCTCAGATTAAGGCAAACATGTGGTATTTAACCTTTTGGGATTGGTTCATTTCTCTTAGCATGATGGATTCCAGTTTGGCCCATTTGACCACAGAGAACTGCATTTTTTTTTCTTTATTATTTAACTTCAGTAATTACATTGTATTATGTGACACAGTTACATAGATACTTGGGTTCTCCCCACCCCTCCCCAGGCCCTCCCACCATGGTGGATTCCTCCACCTTGTTGCATAACCACAGCTCAAGTTCAGTTGAGATTCCCCCATTGCAAGCGTATACCAAACATAGAGTCCAGCATCTTATTGTCCCGTCAAGTTCAACGGCTTCTTAGGTATACCCTCTCTGGTCTGAAGACAGAGCCAGCAGAGTATCATCCCAGTCAATTGAAAGCTCCAACATACCATCAGCAAAAATTTACATCATTATGGAATTAATTGACATAGTAATGAGTAACCAATATGTTAAAAGTAAATGCGAGTTCCCAGCCACCTTCTGTGACCACCTCACCTATACTTCAATTTTAGTTTATACACAACATATAACATTCAAAACATAACATGTTATACATAACATCATATCATCTTAAATTAAGGCAAACATGTGGTATTTAACCTTTTGGGATTGGCTCATTTCCCTTAGCATTATGGTTTCCAGTTTGGCCCATTTGGCCACAAAGAACTGCATTTTGTTGTTTTTTTAAATAGCTGAGTAGTATTCCATAGAGAAGATGAACCATAGCTTTCTTATCCAATCCTCTGTTGATGGGCATTTTGGCTGCTTCCATGTTTTTATGATTGTATATTGTGCTGCTCTGAACATAGGCGTGCATGTTGGTTTGTTGTGTCGGAGATGTTTTGGATACATCCCTAGGAGTGCTATTGCTGGATCATATGGTATGTTGATTTTCAGTTGTTTGAGTACTCGCCAAACTGATTCCCTTAGAGGCTGTACAAGTCTGCAGTCCCACCAGCAGTGGAGAAGGGTTCCCTTTTCCCCACAACCTCGCCTGCAAGTGTTGGTGGTGCTTTTATTCATGTGTGCCATCCTTACTGGAGTTAGGTGGTACCTCATTGTTGTCTTCATTTGGATTTCCCTTATTGCCAGGGAACTTGAGCATTTTTCATATGCTTGTTTGCCTTTGGGTTTGTTCTTTTGTGAAATGTCTGCCCATTTCCCATGCCATTTCTTGAGCACTTTGCTTGTTCTGGTGTTTTGGTTTCTCTGGAGATGTTTGTATATTCTGGAGGTCAGCCCTCTATCTCCTATGTAGTGTGCAAAGATCTTCTCCCATTCTGTAGGTTGTTTTTTTACTTTTGCAACACATATGATTATGCATAACGGCTAGGACTGGGTACCAGCTGGGCTGGGCTATGCTGTGTATGTGATTTTCCTAAAGAATAAATTAATTAAAAACCTTTATTTTTTTTTTGGAAAGGCAGATCAGATTTACAGTGAAAGAGAGGCAAAAAAGATCTTCATCCACTGCTTCTTTACCCAAGTGGCCATAATGGTCACAATGAGGCAAGCCAGAAGTTTCTTCTGAGTCTACCACAGGGGCGTAAGTTTCCAAAGTTTTGAACCACCCTCTTCCTCTTTCTCAGATCACAAGTGGGGAGCTTTATGGGAAGTAGAGCCGCCAGGACACACACTCAACCACAAGAGATCCTGGCACTTCCAGGTCAGCATTTAGTCATTGAGCCATCATGCCAGTCCCTCTCAAGGGGTTTTTGTTGTTTCTTTGTATGTTTGTGAAGGTTTATTTATTTTTATTGCAAAGTCAGATTTACAGAGAGGAGAAGAGACAGAGAAGATCTTCCATTCACTGATTCACTTCCCAAGAGGCTTCCACAGCTGGAACTGAGCCAATATTTCCAAAGCTAGGAGCCAGAAGACTCCTCCCAGTCTCCCACAGGGGTGCAATGTCCCAAAACTTTGGGTCGTCCTTGACTGCTTTCCCAGGCCACAAGCAGGGGAATGGAAGACAGAGCTAACAGGATTAGAACCGGCGCCCCATGGGATCATGGCACATTCAAGGCAAACACTTTAGCCACTAGGTCCATGCTGGACCCCCTCTCAAAAGTTTTAAACTCTAAATTTTAATTCATATTATAGTGCCTACACTGAAACTAGACATTCAACAGATTTACTCCATTTGTACCCCTTGCCTGGTTTGAAGACCAGACTAATTTCTGTATCTAACTAAAATCTTCATAATATATAACAGAAAGGGCAGCAGATGAGGCTCAGCTGCCGGGTTCCACTCACATGGAATCCGAGACTGAGCTCCTAACTCCTGGATGTGGGTGGGCCCTGTGCTAGCAACTGCAGACGTGTGCACAGTTAGCAGCCAGAATATGAACCAGTGCTCATATAAAATCCTGGGATATGCAAGTCAAGCACTTTAGCCACTAGTCTATTGCTCTGGGCCCTAATGTAATTAAAACTTTTTTTTTTTAAGATTATTTATTTTTTGGGGGCCCGGCGGCGTAGCTAGCGGCTGAAGTCCTCTCGCCTTAAAAGCCGCGGGATCCTGTGTGGGTGCCGGTTCTTTATCCCGGCAGCTCCACTTCCCATCCGGCTCCCTGCTTGTGGTCTGGGAAAGCAGTTGAGGATCGCCCAAGGCTTTAGGACCCTGCACCCACGTGGGAAGACCCGAAGAGGTTCCTGGTTCCCGGCCTTGGATCGGCATGTACCGGCCCGTTGCAGCTCACTTGGGGAGTGAAAGATCAGATGAAACATCTTCCTCTCTGTCTTTCCTCCTCTCTGTATATCCGGCTTTCCAGTAACAATAACATCTTTAAAAAAAAAAAGATTATTTATTTTTTTTTTTTGCAACGTCAGATATTCACAGGAAAGGAGAGACAGAGAGGAAGATCTTCTTTCCGGTGAGTCACTCCCTAAGTGACCGCAAAGCCTGGTGCTACATGATCTGGAGTCCAGAGCCTCAAGCCTCTTTCAGGTCTCCAACATGGGTTCAAGATCCCAAGGCTTTGTGCCAACCTCACCTGCTTTCCTCGGCCACAATCAGAGAGCAGGCTGGGAAACGGGGCTGTCAGGATATGGACATGCACACATAAGGAATCCCGGCTTGTTGAAGCCGATGATTTTAGCCACTAGGCCACTGTGCTGGGTCCAATAAATAAATCTTAACAGCAAAAACAACAAAGAAGCTTCAGTAATCATTACCTGATTTTTTGTTTGCCTGTAGATATTAGAGATATCACTGTTGTCATTTATTTGTGGAACTCTAAAATCCCAGCCCAGAGTAATTTATGTATTTATCAGATAATGCTTGCCTCTACTTAAATAATAATTTTTACTTTTTTGAAATTTAGGTTGTTGCCAGCAAAGGAGACTTTGAAATGGTCACCAAATAACAGAAGTGGTCTAAAGTCGATAGCTGCTTGGAATATCTTCCAGGAAAAGAAACTGGGTCTCTCTTCAAAGTCTCACTGTGAATGAATTCTCTACCCATATGAGCTGTTCCAGTCTGGTGTCAGTCTTATGGTGAGTTGCTGCATTGTTCTTAGAATTGGATAAATTGGTCCTGGCATGGTAGCCTAGTGGCCAAAATCCCCACTGTGCATGTTCCACGATCCCATATGAGCACCGGTTTATATTCTGGATGCTATGCTTCCCATCCAGCTCCCTGTTTGTGGCCTGGGAAAGCAGTCGAGAAGAGCCCAAAACTTTGGGATCTTGCACCCACATGGGAGACCAGGAAGGAACTCCTGGTTTCTGGCAGCTCAGCTGCGGCTGTTGTGGCCTTTGAGGAGTGAACCTGCAGATGGGAGATGTTTCTGTGAATCTGCTTTTCCAATAAAAATAAAACGTATTGGGAGATAATGTGTTAAAATTATTTTTTTGTTGGAAAGGCAAGTTTAGAGAGAAGGAGAAAGCTGGTTCACTGCTGGTTCACTCTCCAAGTGGCCGCAGTGTCCAGAGCCGAGGCAGTCCAAAGCCAGAAGCCAGGAGCTTCTTCTGGGACTCCCACATGAGTGTAGGGTCCCAAGGCTTTGGTCCATCCTTGACTGCTTTCCCGGGCTACAAGCAGGGAGCTGGATGGGAAGTTGGAGCAGTTAGGGCCTAAATGGTGCCCATATGGGATTCTGGAGCATGCCGGTTGAGGATTTAACCGCTAGACTACTGTGCTGGTCCCCACTTCATTTGTTTTCATTGGTGAGTAATATTCCCTTGTATGTATGTACCTTGTTACTTGTTTACTAGTTGATGAACAGTGGATTGTTCCAGTTTTTGGCTGTTAGGAATAATAATATGCCTGTTTAGGTGTAACGCTTCGTGTGGACGTATGTGTTCACTTCTCTTAATAGAGTGAAACTGCTAGGTGTTGTGTTATATTTATATTTATTTTTTAAAAACTGTCAGAATGTTTTCCAAAGTGGCTGAACCGTTTTACATTCCCCCCGTTAATGTAGAGGCTTCCAGTTTTTCCATGTCCTGGTAAACACGTGTTGTCTCTTGTTTTGGTTATGGCCATTTTATTAGGTATGTACTGGCATTTCCTTGTAGTTTTCATTTGCATTTTGCTAAAGGCTATGGAGGATGATTTGCATTGTTTTATGTTCATTTTAGCCGTATGTGTGTATCTTCCTCAGTGAAGTGTTTATTGGGTTGGCTTTATATACTTGTAAGAGTTTGTTATACTACATGCAAGTCCTTAATTAGATATTGATTTGCAAAAACTTTATGCTTGTCTATAATTTATGTTTTCATTTTCTGATATTATCTGCTTGAAGAATGCTTTGCAGATTCCTGTTTTCCTTTGATGGATTTCAGTTTTCGAGTCATTTAGGAAGTATTTTGCTTATTGGTGAGTATAGTCATTTACTTTTCTCTGTGTAGACGTTCTGTGGTTTTAACTTTAGTTCCAAAGCATTCCCTTATTTTCATTTTATTTGAAAGATAGGAGAGAAAGCTTCCATGTGGTGGTTCACTCCCAGCCTGGGTAAAACCAGGAACTCAATCCAGATCTCCTTTGTGGGTGACAGGGATTCAAGTAGTTACATAGTCATCTGTTGTCTGCCAGGCAGGAAGCTGAGTTAGGAATGGCACTAGGACTTGAACTCAGGCACTGCTGTGTGCGATTGGGTCTCACAAGTGGTGTTGTAACTATTGGTTTTTACATTGAGGTTCATGGTGCTGCTTGAACTGTTTATCTTTGTGTTTGTATAACATAAGAGGTAAATACGCAGGTTAGTTTTTTGGGATGGAGGCCATACGAATACTCAGTTGTGATGAGCACTGTTTAAAACAGTATTGTTTTTTTCTGTTGATTTAACTAGGCTGCCTGTATTGAGAATCAGTTGACCATAAATGTACAGTATTATTTCTTTTTTTCCCACTCCAGACATTTTATTTTTTTAATGTAGTCTAAAATTGTTGTAATCAGTAATAAAATGAACAGAAGAAGACTAGATCCAAGTCATAATTCTGATGAATAACAAAGGAAACAGATTTTGTTATGACTTTTTCTTCACTAATAATGAAAATTACATCCTGAAAGAGAATCCTAAAAGATAATACAGCATCACCCTCTTTGCAAACAAATAACATTGCTAACATATAATGAATTTACTTTCATCTTGAACTTCAAAATTGCCTCTTTTTTTAAGTGCCAGATCCTCCTTTGTCTTTTCATGAGAAGTCTATATTTGTGTTCAAGTTTACAATCTTGCATTTAACTTCATGCCAATGAACCTCTGTGTTTCCTAGATTTTTATTTATGGTTAAATTAAGCTTCAAAGTTTATAGTGGTGAACTCTGCATTCTCATACTTTTAGAAAAGCATTACACTTTGTTCCTTCTAGTATTCCAACTGTTTCATTTTCATTACGTTTGGCCTCATTCATTGTCTTCTTCTATAACTTGTTTTCCACTTGGAGAGTAATGAATCACTCCAAGAATAAACTCATTACTATGCCAACTAATTCCATAATGATGTAAATTTTTGCTGGTGGTATATTGGAAGGGTCTCCCTAACAAGCCGTTGAACTAGGCCGGACAGTAAGATGCTGGACTCTATGTTTGGTATATGCTTGCAGTGAGGGAATCTCAACTGAGCTTGAACTGTGGTTATGTAACAAGGTGGAGTAACCCAACATGGGGGGAGGGTGTGGGGAGCGGTGGGGGTATCCCAGTACCTATGAAACTGTGTCACATAATACAATGTAATTAAGTAAAAAATAAAAGAAAATATAACACTGATGATAAATGGAAGAAAAACAAACAAAAAAATTTATATAACACCTGCTTGATTATTTTTAAACTCATAAAGAAGATCAAGCATTACAAACTGGCATTTGTCAAACTAGCAACCTAATGAAAAGCCTGTCAGGGACAACAGGTGAAACAAAGAATGAGGGAAAATATAGTTTACTGAAATTGGCGGGTTCTTATTACATAGCAAAAATGTGCATAAACTAAATTTATTTTACTTAATTTTGAAAAGATTTATTTATTTTAATTGGAAAGGCAGATAGATATGCAGAGGAGGAGAGACAGAAGGGAAGATCTGTCTGCTGACTCACTCCCCAGGTGACCACACTGGCCAGAGCTGAGCTGAGCTGAGCTGAAGCTAGGAGCTTCTTCCAGGTCTCTAGCATGGATGTAGGGTCCCAAGGCTTTGAGCAGTCCTCGACTGCTTTCCTGGGCTACAAGCAGGGATCTGGATGGGAAGCGGGACTGCTGGGGTACAAACCGGCGCCCATATGGGATCCTGGCGCATGCAGGGTGAGGAATTTAGCCACTAGGCTACCACGCCGGGCCCAAAATAGACTTTTATAAGATATATTCTAGGCATAGATTTGGTATAGAGCTCAGTTGAGCAAATTTACACATCCTTTTTAGTATTTTGGGTAGTATGAATAATGCAGATAGTATTTACTCTCTTCATACATTACAATTAGCTGTGAAGGCATAACAATATTAAATGCCATAAAAAAAAAAAGATGGTAGGGGAATATCAGGGTTCTTCAAGAAGAGAACTCATTCCCTTGATGAGACTTAAGTTTCCCTTTAAAGGTACAGGAAAGAGATAGTAGAAGACTTATAGTGTCTGTATATTAGAGAAATTATACATTTTTGTAATAGGTATTTGATGTGTGTGTGTGAAGGGGGGTGTGTAATAGGGGCAGGAGGGAGCAATAAACCTACCAGAAATTTCAGATGTTCTATTTATTTTCATATTTTATTATTGATAAGGCTATTATGAAAAACATTAGGCTTATGTGTCATAGAGAAACAAACTTAGCCACTCAGCAATATCTGTGCAGTCTTGGCAGCTTTACTTTAAATAATATTCCAAACTCAACTTTTCTTTGTGTTTGCGTCTCCCAAAGTGTCTCAGTTTCCCACAAGACTGATGAGTTCAGCAATAGATTCAGAAAAAAATGGAAATAACAATAAAGAAAACTCTAGTATCTTACATTTTCAAGAGAACCAACAGAGGAAGAATTAATAGCTTGATCTCATTGGTATACTCCTCATTCAAAATGAAAAAAAAAATAGATGTTTTGATATTTTGATTCTTTTATAATGAGGTAAATTATTTAGATCATACATTACCTAGCCAATGTTTGAGCAGATATACTTTTTTAAAAAGATTTATTTATTTTATTACAAAGTCAGATATACAGAGAGAAGGTGAGACAGAGAGGAAGATCTTCCATCCGATGATTCACTCCCCAAGTGAGCTGCAATGGCCGGTGTGTGCCGATCCAAAGCCGGGAACCAGGAACCTCTTCCGGGTCTCCCACATGGGTGCAAGGTCCCAATGCATTGGGCTGTCCTCGACTGCTTTTCCAGGACACAAGCAGGGAGCTGGATGGGAAGTGGAGCTGCCGGGATTAGAACTGGCGCCCATATGGGATCCCGGGGCTTTCAAGGTGAGGACTTTAGCCAATAGGCCATGCTGCCAGACCCAATGTACAGTGTTATTTCTAAAGTGTTTTGTTGTATTGGATAGAGATGGTCTTCCCCTACTGCCAATCCTGAGTCAGTCTATGGTTTTGTAGATTTTTGTGTGGTTTTGATTACCTTCAGTCAATTGCATTAAAATGTTGCATGGAAAATTCCAGCATTAAGTGGTTTGTAAGTTTTTGGTTGACTGGTATTCTGATTGGTGTGATGAAATCTTGCTAGTGTGGGTCACTGTCCTGTCTGGAATGGGATTTGTTCCTTGCCCCTGTTCAGCATCCATCTTAATTATCGAACTGGCTCTCATGGCATTCCAATGCTGGTAACCAGGTATGCTTTTCTTCTTTTTTTTTTAAGACTTTTATTTTTTGTGAAAGGTAGAGTAATAGAGACACAGAGAAATATCTTTTCTTCCCGGGTTCAATTCCTAAGTGGCCGCAATTGCTGCAGCTTAACTGATCCAAACCCTGGAGTCCAGAGCCTCTTCCAGGTCTCCCACATGGGTGCAGGTCCCAAAGGCTTTCTAAGGCCACAAACACGGAGCTGGGTGGGAAGTGAAGCAGCTGGGACACAAACCGGTCCCCATATAGGCTCCTGACACATGCAAAGTGAGGATTTAGCCACCGAGGAATAGCATCAGGCCCCCCCAGATATTCTCTTATTTTACAAAAATGATCCCAAAATATAGTAATGATGTTGGTAATTTGGATATGCTCAAGAGAAGTCAGAATGTGTTTTCTCTCACAGGAAAAGTGAAATTAAAATAAGATTTTTTTTAGATCAATGATCACATTCACCTAAGTTTTATTGTAGTATGTTATTGTGATTATTCTATTTAATAATTTTAATCTGATACTGTGCCTAATGTATAAACCAAAGTTTCATAGAAAAATACTTACCTTTCTCCTATTCAGACATCCTTTGGTGGTCTTGGAATAGCTACTCTGTGCTGTGGTCCTACTGTATGTCTGTGCAAATCTCAGTAACACACTACTTTGAGTACTGTAGCTTTAAAATAACTTTGGTATCTAGTAGTGGGAGTCCTGTGGTTTTTTTTTTTTCTAAGTTTCCCAGCCCTTTATGCTTCCACGTGAATTTTAGAATGATGTTTGAATTTCTACCGAATAAGAAATTCTGAAATTTTGATAAGGATTTCCTTTTGTCTGTAGATGAAATTGTAGTGGAATTGTCATCAGGTTTCATGAAGTTTTAGGAGGTTTATTGGGAATGTGTTGTTCTCCACTGTGAAACCTGATTTTTCTCAGGAAACTCTTTCTTTGCTGTGTTCTTTTAGGGTGTACAGATGCCTAATTTGGATCTTAAGGAAAAAGTGCAATCTGACATTCTTCTGACTGATACCCAGAGTTCCCCAGATGCTGGCACCAGGATGAATCATTGGCCAAAGAGGAGAAGACGCCTGAACTCTCAGGTATCAATGCACATAAGCCATTTTTCCCAAGAGTTTTGGTTTCCTTGAGTCTTGAAGAACAGCTGACTGGTTGTGGGAGACCATTTGTGTAGTGTTTAAAACTTTAAGAGATACTGTCTTTTCTTTGAGATGAGTTCTAGAAGAAATTGTGAAAAATCCTTTTTTTTTTTAAAGATTTATTCATTTTATTACAGCCAGATATAAACAGAGGAGGAGAGACAGAGAGGAAGATCTTCCATTCACTGATGATTCACTCCCCAAGTGAGCCTCAACGGGCAGATGCTGCGCCAATCGGAAGCCGGGAACCAGGAACATCTTCCCGGTCTCCCACGCAGGTGCAGGCTCCCAATGCATTGGGCCGTCCTCAACTGCTTTCCCAGGCCACAAGCAGAGAGCTGGATCGGAAATGGAGCTGCTGGAATTATAACGTGTGGCCATATGGGATCCCGGGGCTTTCAAGGCGAGGACTTTAGCCGCTAAGCCATGCCGCCGGGCCCAAAAAATCCTTTTAATCTGATTTAGAAGGCTCCAAGAATTCTGCAGTGGGCTGAGTGGGAGAACCTGGGAAACTCTGCTAGTGGGTCATAACTCTCACTGCTGATCACATGGTCGAGGCCTGGGGTCGGGCAAGCTGGGCTAAGTAACTCCCACTGTGGGCTAAAGTGTGGATTGGTTATGGAAATGGTGGACTGGGCAGGGCTGAGCAAGCCTTGTCACACGAGCCAGAACAGAAATCAGGCTGGAGCACAGGCCATGCCAAGCTGCCAAGCTAGGCTCTTGCATCGACTGGTTTGCATGATCCAGGGATGCCAAGCTACAGAATCTAAGGCAAAGGCCAAGACAGGTGAGGGGCTATGCCAAGCTGGATTAGAGCAACCACAGGCATGTTTAGGGAGCTAAGAGGACGCCCAGGCTGTGTTGAGGTTCCCATTGATATGTGCTGGGGCCGGAGTCGGGGCTGTGTTCTGGTTTGGCTATGGCTGCAGTGTCCCTTGGCACAAGTGTGGATTGGGGCTGGCTGCACTGAGCTGGGCTAGACTCTAGTACCAGCTGGTACTCTGCAGGACAAGGTAGAAGTAGGACGAGCTATGTTAGGTCTCTGCCATTCCTGAGCCACGTGTGAGCTATGTGTGAGTGAGGATGAGCCTTGACTGGGCTGAAACATCCAACAGTAAGAACCAGAACAGTTTGAAGACCAATTAAGAAAGGCCACTGTTCCTGTTAGGACAGGAGGTGGACTAAGTAGGGCTGGCCCATTGACCCACTTGTGTGTGCAAGATCTGGCACTGGGAGAAGTTCTGATGGAGGTGCCTAGAAAACTCCCTTGTCAGAACAGTTCGTGCAGCTGAGGACAAGAACCATGATAGGGAGCAGCCCAGACGAGGCAGTGAAAGGTACCCACCAGCATACATTAGGCATAGGTTGGGGGCAGACAAGGCAGAACCAGTTCACATCACCCACCTGTGAATCAGAGCACTGGAATAGAGTGTGGGTGGGACCGGGTTCAGTTGCAACACATATCATTATGCATAAGGGCTAGGACTGGGTGCCAGCTGGGCTGGGCTAGGCTGCAAAGTGCACCAACAGAAGTTGGAATTGGGGGTGGGCCAGGCTGGGCCAGGCTACAGCACTCACTGGCAAATGCCAACATGAGACAGGCCATGCCAGACTGAGCCATAGCATTCAACAAGGACACATGAGAAATCGGGGGGTACAAAGCTGTTAGGGGGAATGTGGAGTGCTCCTCTGCTGGACCACCACTCCCACTGGAGAGCATGAGTTGGGATGGGGGAAGACCAGACCCGGCAGTGTTGCAAGATGTATGGGCCTCATGTGAGCTAGATCAGGGAAAAGTCAGGCTTTGCGAAAATTTGCACTCCAAGTATCCTTTTTATTGTGAGTGTTTTATTTTATGAAACTACAGTTGGGAGGAAGGGCCTGGCATTGTGACCTAGCAGGTGCAGATGTGACTGTGATGGTGGCAATCCACAATGGGTGCCCATTCAACTCCCATAAGTCTACTCTGATCCAGCTCCTTGCTACTGGCTGAGATAGCCTAAGGAGTTGGGCCCTTTCTACCCTCTGCAAGACCTAGATGAAGTAATGGGGAGTGACCCAACTCTGCTTCTCCCACTGTTTAACTTTTGAAATAAGCACATCTCCTGTTAATGTCTACAGTGACAGAAACAATTACACCTGTCAGAGGGGTTGGATTCTGAGAAGCTCTCTGGGTTCAGTAGAGCTA